>NW_027469098.1:0-639710 GCF_051020765.1 Lasioglossum baleicum | reverse complement strand
ATAACGCATAACGCATAACGGATAACGCATGACGCATAACGGATAACCCACAACGCATAACGCATAACGCATAACGAATAACGCATATCGCATAACGTATAACGCTTAACGCATAACGCATAACGCAGAACGCGTAACGCATAACGCATAACGCATAACGCATAACGCATAACGCATAACGCATAACGCATAACGCATAACGAATAACGCATAACGCATAACGCATAACGCATAACGCATAACGCATAACGCATAACGCATAACGCATAACGCATAACGCATAACGCATAACGCATAACGCATAACGCATGACGCATGACGCATAACGCATAACGCATAACGCATAACGCATAACGCATAACGCATAACGCATAACGCATAACGCATAACGCATAACGCATAACGCATAACGCATAACGCATAACGCATAACGAATAACGCATATCGCATAACGTATAACGCTTAACGCATAACGCATAACGCATAACGCAGAACGCGTAACGCATAACGCATAACGCATATCGCATAACCCGTAATGCACAACGCATAACACATAACGCATAACGCATAACGCATAACGCATAACGCATAACGCATAACACATAACGCATAACGCATAACGCATAACGCATAACACATAACGCATAACGCATAACGCATAACGCATAACGCATAACGCATAACGCATAACGCATAACGCATAACGCATAACGCATAACGCATAACGCATAACGAATAACGCATATCGCATAACGTATAACGCATAACGCATAACGCATAACGCATAACGAATAACGCATATCGCATAACGTATAACGCTTAACGCATAACGCATAACGCATAACGCATAACGCATAACGCATAACGCATAACGCATAACGCATAACGCATAACGCATAACGCATAACGCATAACGCATAACGCATAACGCATAACGCATAACGCATAACGCATAACGCATAACGCATAACGCATAACGCATAACGCATAACGCATAACGCATAACGCATAACGCATAACGGATAACGAATAACGCATATCGCATAACGTATAACTCATAACGCATAACGCATAACGCATAACGCATAACGCATAACGCATAACGCATAACGCATAACGCATAACGCATAACGCATAACGCATAACGCATAACGCATAACGCATAACGCATAACGCATAACGCATAACGCATAACGCATAACGCATAACGCATAACGCATAACGCATAACGCATAACGCATAACGCATAACGCATAACGCATAACGCATAACGCATAACGCAAAACGCATAACGCATAACGCATAACGCATAACGTATAACGGATAACGCATGACGCATAACGCATAACGCATAACGCATAACGCGTAACGCGTAACGCATAACGGATAACGCATAACGCATAACGCATAACGCATAACGCATAACGCATAACGCATAACGCATAACGCATAACGCATAACGCATGACGCATAACGGATAACGCATAACGCATAACGCATAACGCATAACGCATAACGCATAACGCATAACGCGTAACGCATAACGGATAACGCATAACGGATAACGCATAACGCATAACGCATAACGCATAACGGATAACGCATGACGCATAACGGATAACCCACAACGCATAACGCATAACGCATAACGAATAACGCATATCGCATAACGTATAACGCTTAACGCATAACGCATAACGCAGAACGCGTAACGCATAACGCATAACGCATAACGCATAACGCATAACGCATAACGCATAACGCATAACGCATAACGCATAACGAATAACGCATAACGCATAACGCATAACGCATAACGCATAACGCATAACGCATAACGCATAACGCATAACGCATAACGCATAACGCATAACGCATAACGCATAACGCATGACGCATGACGCATAACGCATAACGCATAACGCATAACGCATAACGCATAACGCATAACGCATAACGCATAACGCATAACGCATAACGCATAACGCATAACGCATAACGCATAACGCATAACGCATAACGAATAACGCATATCGCATAACGTATAACGCTTAACGCATAACGCATAACGCATAACGCAGAACGCGTAACGCATAACGCATAACGCATATCGCATAACCCGTAATGCACAACGCATAACACATAACGCATAACGCATAACGCATAACGCATAACGCATAACGCATAACGCATAACACATAACGCATAACGCATAACGCATAACACATAACGCATAACGCATAACGCATAACGCATAACGCATAACGCATAACGCATAACGCATAACGCATAACGCATAACGCATAACGCATAACGCATAACGAATAACGCATATCGCATAACGTATAACGCATAACGCATAACGCATAACGCATAACGAATAACGCATATCGCATAACGTATAACGCTTAACGCATAACGCATAACGCATAACGCATAACGCATAACGCATAACGCATAACGCATAACGCATAACGCATAACGCATAACGCATAACGCATAACGCATAACGCATAACGCATAACGCATAACGCATAACGCATAACGCATAACGCATAACGCATAACGCATAACGCATAACGCATAACGCATAACGCATAACGCATAACGGATAACGAATAACGCATATCGCATAACGTATAACTCATAACGCATAACGCATAACGCATAACGCATAACGCATAACGCATAACGCATAACGCATAACGCATAACGCATAACGCATAACGCATAACGCATAACGCATAACGCATAACGCATAACGCATAACGCATAACGCATAACGCATAACGCATAACGCATAACGCATAACGCATAACGCATAACGCATAACGCATAACGCATAACGCATAACGCATAACGCATAACGCATAACGCATAACGCATAACGCATAACGCATAACGCATAACGCATAACGCATAACGCATAACGCATAACGCATAACGCATAACGCATAACGCATAACGCATAACGCATAACGCATAACGCTAAACGCATAACGCATAACGAATAACGCATAACGCATAACGCATAACGCATAACGCACAACGCATAACGCATAACGCATAACGCATAACGCATAACGCATAACGCATAACGCATAACGCATAACGCATAACGCATGACGCATGACGCATAACGCATAACGCATAACGCATAACGCATAACGCATAACGCATAACGCATAACGCTTAACGCATAACGCATAACGCATAACGCGTAACGCATAACGGATAACGCATAACGGATAACGCATAACGCATAACGCATAAAGCATAGTCCATAACGCATAACGCATGACACATTACTCATAACGCATTACGCATAACGCATAACGCATAATGCATAACGCATTACGCATAACGCATAACGTATAACGCATAACGCATAACGCATAACGCATAACGAATAACGCATATCGCATAACGTATAACGCTTAACGCATAACGCATAACGCATAACGCATAACGCATAACGCATAACGCATAACGCATAACGCATAACGCATAACGCATAACGCATAACGCATAACGCATAACGCATAACGCATAACGCATAACGCATAACGCATAACGCATAACGCATAACGCATAACGCATAACGCATAACGCATAACGCATAACGCATAACGCAAAACGCATAACGCATAACGCATAACGCATAACGTATAACGGATAACGCATGACGCATAACGCATAACGCATAACGCATAACGCATAACGCGTAACGCATAACGGATAACGCATAACGCATAACGCATAACGCATAACGCATAACGCATAACGCATAACGCATAACGCATAACGCATAACGCATAACGCATGACGCATAACGGATAACGCATGACGCATAACGGATAACCCACAACGCATAACGCATAACGCATAACGAATAACGCATATCGCATAACGTATAACGCTTAACGCATAACGCATAACGCAGAACGCGTAACGCATAACGCATAACGCATAACGCATAACGCATAACGCATAACGCATAACGCATAACGCATAACGCATAACGCATAACGCATAACGCATAACGCATAACGCATAACGCATAACGCATAACGCATAACGCATAACGCGTAACGCATAACGGATAACGCATAACGGATAACGCATAACGCATAACGCATAACGCATAACGGATAACGCATGACGCATAACGGATAACCCACAACGCATAACGCATAACGCATAACGAATAACGCATATCGCATAACGTATAACGCTTAACGCATAACGCATAACGCAGAACGCGTAACGCATAACGCATAACGCATAACGCATAACGCATAACGCATAACGCATAACGCATAACGCATAACGCATAACGAATAACGCATAACGCATAACGCATAACGCATAACGCATAACGCATAACGCATAACGCATAACGCATAACGCATAACGCATAACGCATAACGCATAACGCATGACGCATGACGCATAACGCATAACGCATAACGCATAACGCATAACGCATAACGCATAACGCATAACGCATAACGCATAACGCATAACGCATAACGCATAACGCATAACGCATAACGCATAACGCATAACGCATAACGCATAACGCATAACGCATAACGCATAACGCATATCGCATAACCCGTAATGCACAACGCATAACACATAACGCATAACGCATACCGCATAACGCATAACGCATAACGCATAACGCATAACACATAACGCATAACGCATAACGCATAACGCATAACACATAACGCATAACGCATAACGCATAACGCATAACGCATAACGCATAACGCATAACGCATAACGCATAACGCATAACGCATAACGCATAACACATAACGCATAACGCATAACGCATAACGCATAACGCATAACGCATAACGCATAACGCATAACGCATAACGCATAACGCATAACGCATAACGCATAACGCATAACGAATAACGCATATCGCATAACGTATAACGCATAACGCATAACGCATAACGCATAACGAATAACGCATATCGCATAACGTATAACGCTTAACGCATAACGCATAACGCATAACGCATAACGCATAACGCATAACGCATAACGCATAACGCATAACGCATAACGCATAACGCATAACGCATAACGCATAACGCATAACGCATAACGCATAACGCATAACGCATAACGCATAACGGATAACGAATAACGCATATCGCATAACGTATAACTCATAACGCATAACGCATAACGCATAACGCATAACGCATAACGCATAACGCATAACGCATAACGCATAACGCATAACGCATAACGCATAACGCATAACGCATAACGCATAACGCATAACGCATAACGCATAACGCATAACGCATAACGCATAACGCATAACGCATAACGCATAACGCATAACGCATAACGCATAACGCATAACGCATAACGCATAACGCATAACGCATAACGCATAACGCATAACGCATAACGCATAACGCATAACGCATAACGAATAACGCATATCGCATAACGTATAACGCATAACGCATAACGCATAACGCATAACGAATAACGCATATCGCATAACGTATAATGCTTAACGCATAACGCATAACGCATAACGCATAACGCATAACGCATAACGCATAACGCATAACGCATAACGCATAACGCATAACGCATAACGCATAACGCATAACGCATAACGCATAACGCATAACGCATAACGCATAACGCATAACGCATAACGCATAACGCATAACGCATAACGCATAACGCATAACGCATAACGCATAACGCATAACGCATAACGCATAACGCATAACGCATAACGCATAACGCATAACGCATAACGCATAACGCATAACGCATAACGCATAACGCATAACGCATAACGCATAACGCATAACGCATAACGCATAACGCATAACGCATAACGCATAACGCATAACGCATAACGCATAACGCATAACGCATAACGCATAACGCATAACGCATAACGCATAACGCATAACGCATGACGCATAACGGATAACCCATAACGCATAACGCATAAAGCATAGTCCATAACGGATAACGCATGACGCATAACGGATAACCCATAACGCATAACGCATAAAGCATAGTCCATAACGCATAACGCTTGACACATTACTCATAACGCATTACGCATAACGCATAACGCATAATGCATAACGCATTACGCATAACGCATAACGCTCAATGAAAAAGTCATAACGCATAACGCATAACGCATAACGCATAACGCATAACGCATAACGCATAACGCATAACGCATAACGCATAACGCATAACGCATAACGCATAACGCATAACGCATAACGCATAACGCATAACGCATAACGCATAACGCATAACGCATAACGCATAACGCATAACGCATAACGCATAACGCATAACGCATAACGCGTAACGCATAACGGATAACGCATAACGGATAACGCATAACGCATAACGCATAACGCATAACGGATAACGCATGACGCATAACGGATAACCCACAACGCATAACGCATAACGCATAACGCATAACGCATAACGCATAACGCATAACGCATAACGCATAACGCATAACGCATAACGCATAACGCATAACGCATAACACATAACGCATAACGCATAACGCATAACGCATAACGCATAACGCATAACGCATAACGCATAACGCATAACGCATAACGCATAACGCATAACGCATAACGCATAACGCATAACGCATAACGCATGACGCATGACGCATAACGCATAACGCATAACGCATAACGCATAACGCATAACGCATAACGCATAACGCATAACGCATAACGCATAACGCATAACGCATAACGCATAACGCATAACGCATAACGCATAACGAATAACGCATATCGCATAACGTATAACGCTTAACGCATAACGCATAACGCAGAACGCGTAACGCATAACGCATAACGCATATCGCATAACCCGTAATGCACAACGCATAACACATAACGCATAACGCATAACGCATAACGCATAACGCATAACGCATAACGCATAACGCATAACACATAACGCATAACGCATAACGCATAACGCATAACGCATAACGCATAACGCATAACGCATAACGCATAACGCATAACGAATAACGCATAACGCATAACGCATAACGCATAACGCATAACGCATAACGCATAACGCATAACGCATAACGCATAACGCATAACGCATAACGCATAACGCATAACGCATAACGCATAACGCATAACGCATAACGCATAACGCATAACGCATAACGCATAACGCATAACGCATAACGCATAACGCATAACGCATAACGCATAACGCATAACGCATAACGCATAACGCATAACGCATAACGCATAACGCATAACGCATAACGCATAACGCATAACGCATAACGAATAACGCATATCGCATAACGTATAACGCATAACGCATAACGCATAACGCATAACGAATAACGCATATCGCATAACGTATAATGCTTAACGCATAACGCATAACGCATAACGCATAACGCATAACGCATAACGCATAACGCATAACGCATAACGCATAACGCATAACGCATAACGCATAACGCATAACGCATAACGCATAACGCATAACGCATAACGCATAACGCATAACGCATAACGCATAACGCATAACGCATAACGCATAACGCATAACGCATAACGCATAACGCATAACGCATAACGCATAACGCATAACGCATAACGCATAACGCATAACGCATAACGCATAACGCATAACGCATAACGCATAACGCATAACGCATAACGCATAACGCATAACGCATAACGCATAACGCATAACGCATAACGCATAACGCATAACGCATAACGCATAACGCATAACGCATAACGCATAACGCATAACGCATAACGCATAACGCATGACGCATAACGGATAACCCATAACGCATAACGCATAAAGCATAGTCCATAACGGATAACGCATGACGCATAACGGATAACCCATAACGCATAACGCATAAAGCATAGTCCATAACGCATAACGCTTGACACATTACTCATAACGCATTACGCATAACGCATAACGCATAACGCATAATGCATAACGCATTACGCATAACGCATAACGCTCAATGAAAAAGTCATAACGCATAACGCATAACGCATAACGCATAACGCATAACGCATAACGCATAACGCATAACGCATAACGCATAACGCATAACGCATAACGCATAACGCATAACGCATAACGCATAACGCATAACGCATAACGCATAACGCATAACGCATAACGCATAACGCATAACGCGTAACGCATAACGGATAACGCATAACGGATAACGCATAACGCATAACGCATAACGCATAACGGATAACGCATGACGCATAACGGATAACCCACAACGCATAACGCATAACGCATAACGCATAACGCATAACGCATAACGCATAACGCATAACGCATAACGCATAACGCATAACGCATAACGCATAACGCATAACGCATAACGCATAACGCATAACGCATAACGCATAACGCATAACGCATAACGCATAACGCATAACACATAACGCATAACGCATAACGCATAACGCATAACGCATAACGCATAACGCATAACGCATAACGCATAACGCATAACGCATAACGCATAACGCATAACGCATAACGCATAACGCATAACGCATAACGCATAACGCATGACGCATGACGCATAACGCATAACGCATAACGCATAACGCATAACGCATAACGCATAACGCATAACGCATAACGCATAACGCATAACGCATAACGCATAACGCATAACGCATAACGCATAACGCATAACGCATAACGAATAACGCATATCGCATAACGTATAACGCTTAACGCATAACGCATAACGCAGAACGCGTAACGCATAACGCATAACGCATATCGCATAACCCGTAATGCACAACGCATAACACATAACGCATAACGCATAACGCATAACGCATAACGCATAACGCATAACGCATAACACATAACGCATAACGCATAACGCATAACGCATAACGCATAACGCATAACGCATAACGCATAACGCATAACGCATAACGAATAACGCATAACGCATAACGCATAACGCATAACGCATAACGCATAACGCATAACGCATAACGCATAACGCATAACGCATAACGCATAACGCATAACGCATAACGCATAACGCATGACGCATGACGCATAACGCATAACGCATAACGCATAACGCATAACGCATAACGCATAACGCATAACGCATAACGCATAACGCGTAACGCATAACGGATAACGCATAACGGATAACGCATAACGCATAACGCATAACGCATAACGGATAACGCATGACGCATAACGGATAACCCACAACGCATAACGCATAACGCATAACGCATAACGCATAACGCATAACGCATAACGCATAACGCATAACGCATAACGCATAACGCATAACGCATAACGCATAACGCATAACGCATAACGCATAACGCATAACGCATAACGCATAACGCATGACGCATAACGGATAACCCATAACGCATAACGCATAAAGCATAGTCCATAACGGATAACGCATGACGCATAACGGATAACCCATAACGCATAACGCATAAAGCATAGTCCATAACGCATAACGCTTGACACATTACTCATAACGCATTACGCATAACGCATAACGCATAATGCATAACGCATTACGCATAACGCATAACGCTCAATGAAAAAGTCATAACGCATAACGCATAACGCATAACGCATAACGCATAACGCATAACGCATAACGCATAACGCATAACGCATAACGCATAACGCATAACGCATAACGCATAACGCATAACGCATAACGCATAACGAATAACGCATAACGCATAACGCATAACGCATAACGCATAACGCATAACGCATAACGCATAACGCATAAGGCATAACGCATAACGCATGACGCATGACGCATAACGCATAACGCATAACGCATAACGCATAACGCATAACGCGTAACGCATAACGGATAACGCATAACGGATAACGCATAACGCATAACGCATAACGCATAACGGATAACGCATGACGCATAACGGATAACCCACAACGCATAACGCATAACGCATAACGAATAACGCATATCGCATAACGTATAACGCTTAACGCATAACGCATAACGCAGAACGCGTAACGCATAACGCATAACGCATAACGCATAACGCATAACGCATAACGCATAACGCATAACGCATAACGAATAACGCATAACGCATAACGCATAACGCATAACGCACAACGCATAACGCATAACGCATAACGCATAACGCATAACGCATAACGCATAACTCATAACGCATGACGCATGACGCATAACGCATAACGCATAACGCATAACGCATAACGCATAACGCATAACGCATAACGGATAACGCATGACGCATAACGGATAACCCACAACGCATAACGCATAAAGCATAGTCCATAACGCATAACGCATGACACATTACTCATAACGCATTACGCATAACGCATAACGCTCAATGAAAAAGTCATAACGCATAACGCATATCGCATAACCCGTAAAGCACAACGCATAACACATAACGCATAACGCATAACGCATAACGCATAACGCATAACGCATAACGCATAACGCAAAACGCATAACGCATAACGCATAACGCATAACGCATAACGTATAACGGATAACGCATGACGCATAACGCATAACGCATAACGCATAACGCATAACGCGTAACGCATAACGGATAACGCATAACGCATAACGCATAACGCATAACGCATAACGCATAACGCATAACGCATAACGCATAACGCATAACGCATAACGCATAACGCATAACGCATGACGCATAACGGATAACCCATAACGCACAACGCATAAAGCATAGTCCATAACGGATAACGCATGACGCATAACGGATAACCCATAACGCATAACGCATAAAGCATAGTCCATAACGCATAACGCATGACACATTACTCATAACGCATTACGCATAACGCATAACGCATAATGCATAACGCATTACGCATAACGCATAACGCTCAATGAAAAAGTCATAACGCATAACGCATAACGCATAACGCATAACGCATAACGCATAACGCATAACGCATAACGCATAACGCATAACGCATAACGCATAACGAATAACGCATAACGCATAACGCATAACGCATAACGCATAACGCATAACGCATAACGCATAACGCATAACGCATAACGCATAACGCATAACGCATAACGCATAACGCATAACGCATAACGCATGACGCATGACGCATAACGCATAACGCATAACGCATAACGCATGACGCATAACGCATAACGCATAACGCATAACGCATAACGCATAACGCATGACGCATGACGCATAACGCATAACGCATAACGCATAACGCATGACGCATAACGCGTAACGCATAACGGATAACGGATAACGCATAACGCATAACGCATAACGCATAACGGATAACGCATGACGCATAACGGATAACCCACAACGCATAACGCATAACGCATAACGAATAACGCATATCGCATAACGTATAACGCTTAACGCATAACGCATAACGCAGAACGCGTAACGCATAACGCATAACGCATAACGCATAACGCATAACGCATAACGCATAACGCATAACGCATAACGCATAACGAATAACGCATAACGCATAACGCATAACGCATAACGCATAACGCATAACGCATAACGCATAACGCATAACGCATAACGCATAACGCATGACGCATGACGCATAACGCATAACGCATAACGCATAACGCATAACGCATAACGCATAACGCATAACGCATAACGCATAACGCATAACGCATAACGCATGACGCATGACGCATAACGCATAACGCGTAACGCATAACGGATAACGCATAACGGATAACGCATAACGCATAACGCATAACGCATAACGCATAACGCATAACGCATAACGCATAACGCATAACGCATAACGCATAACGCATAACGCATAACGCATAACGCATAACGCATAACGCATAACGCATAACGCATAACGCATAACGCATAACGCATAACGCATAACGCATAACGCATAACGCATAACGCATAACGCATAACGCATAACGCATAACGCATAACGCATAACGCATAACGCATAACGCATAACGAATAACGCATATCGCATAACGTATAACGCATAACGCATAACGCATAACGCATAACGAATAACGCATATCGCATAACGTATAATGCTTAACGCATAACGCATAACGCATAACGCATAACGCATAACGCATAACGCATAACGCATAACGCATAACGCATAACGCATAACGCATAACGCATAACGCATAACGCATAACGCATAACGCATAACGCATAACGCATAACGCATAACGCATAACGCATAACGCATAACGCATAACGCATAACGCATAACGCATAACGCATAACGCATAACGCATAACGCATAACGCATAACGCATAACGCATAACGCATAACGCATAACGCATAACGCATAACGCATAACGCATAACGCATAACGCATAACGCATAACGCATAACGCATAACGCATAACGCATAACGCATAACGCATAACGCATAACGCATAACGCATAACGCATAACGCATAACGCATGACGCATAACGAATAACCCATAACGCATAACGCATAAAACATAGTCCATAACGGATAACGCATGACGCATAACGGATAACCCATAACGCATAACGCATAAAGCATAGTCCATAACGCATAACGCTTGACACATTACTCATAACGCATTACGCATAACGCATAACGCATAATGCATAACGCATTACGCATAACGCATAACGCTCAATGAAAAAGTCATAACGCATAACGCATAACGCATAACGCATAACGCATAACGCATAACGCATAACGCATAACGCATAACGCATAACGCATAACGCATAACGCATAACGCATAACGCATAACGCATAACGCATAACGCATAACGCATAACGCATAACGCATAACGCATAACGCATAACGCATAACGCATAACGCATAACGCATAACGCATAACGCATAACGCATAACGCATAACGCGTAACGCATAACGGATAACGCATAACGGATAACGCATAACGCATAACGCATAACGCATAACGGATAACGCATGACGCATAACGGATAACCCACAACGCATAACGCATAACGCATAACGCATAACGCATAACGCATAACGCATAACGCATAACGCATAACGCATAACGCATAACGCATAACGCATAACACATAACGCATAACGCATAACGCATAACGCATAACGCATAACGCATAACGCATAACGCATAACGCATAACGCATAACGCATAACGCATAACGCATAACGCATAACGCATAACGCATAACGCATGACGCATGACGCATAACGCATAACGCATAACGCATAACGCATAACGCATAACGCATAACGCATAACGCATAACGCATAACGCATAACGCATAACGCATAACGCATAACGCATAACGCATAACGCATAACGAATAACGCATATCGCATAACGTATAACGCTTAACGCATAACGCATAACGCAGAACGCGTAACGCATAACGCATAACGCATATCGCATAACCCGTAATGCACAACGCATAACACATAACGCATAACGCATAACGCATAACGCATAACGCATAACGCATAACGCATAACACATAACGCATAACGCATAACGCATAACGCATAACGCATAACGCATAACGCATAACGCATAACGCATAACGCATAACGAATAACGCATAACGCATAACGCATAACGCATAACGCATAACGCATAACGCATAACGCATAACGCATAACGCATAACGCATAACGCATAACGCATAACGCATAACGCATAACGCATAACGCATAACGCATGACGCATGACGCATAACGCATAACGCATAACGCATAACGCATAACGCATAACGCATAACGCATAACGCATAACGCGTAACGCATAACGGATAACGCATAACGGATAACGCATAACGCATAACGCATAACGCATAACGGATAACGCATGACGCATAACGGATAACCCACAACGCATAACGCATAACGCATAACGAATAACGCATATCGCATAACGTATAACGCTTAACGCATAACGCATAACGCAGAACGCGTAACGCATAACGCATAACGCATAACGCATAACGCATAACGCATAACGCATAACGCATAACGCATAACGCATAACGCATAACGCATAACGCATAACGCATAACGCGTAACGCATAACGCATAACGCATAACGCATAACGCATGACGCATAACGGATAACCCATAACGCATAACGCATAAAGCATAGTCCATAACGGATAACGCATGACGCATAACGGATAACCCATAACGCATAAAGCATAGTCCATAACGCATAACGCTTGACACATTACTCATAACGCATTACGCATAACGCATAACGCATAATGCATAACGCATTACGCATAACGCATAACGCTCAATGAAAAAGTCATAACGCATAACGCATAACGCATAACGCATAACGCATAACGCATAACGCATAACGCATAACGCATAACGCATAACGCATAACGCATAACGCATAACGCATAACGCATAACGCATAACGCATAACGAATAACGCATAACGCATAACGCATAACGCATAACGCATAACGCATAACGCATAACGCATAACGCATAAGGCATAACGCATAACGCATGACGCATGACGCATAACGCATAACGCATAACGCATAACGCATAACGCATAACGCGTAACGCATAACGGATAACGCATAACGGATAACGCATAACGCATAACGCATAACGCATAACGGATAACGCATGACGCATAACGGATAACCCACAACGCATAACGCATAACGCATAACGAATAACGCATATCGCATAACGTATAACGCTTAACGCATAACGCATAACGCAGAACGCGTAACGCATAACGCATAACGCATAACGCATAACGCATAACGCATAACGCATAACGCATAACGAATAACGCATAACGCATAACGCATAACGCATAACGCACAACGCATAACGCATAACGCATAACGCATAACGCATAACGCATAACGCATAACTCATAACGCATGACGCATGACGCATAACGCATAACGCATAACGCATAACGCATAACGCATAACGCATAACGCATAACGGATAACGCATGACGCATAACGGATAACCCACAACGCATAACGCATAAAGCATAGTCCATAACGCATAACGCATGACACATTACTCATAACGCATTACGCATAACGCATAACGCATAATGCATAACGCATTACGCATAACGCATAACGCTCAATGAAAAAGTCATAACGCATAACGCATATCGCATAACCCGTAAAGCACAACGCATAACACATAACGCATAACGCATAACGCATAACGCATAACGCATAACGCATAACGCATAACGCATAACGCAAAACGCATAACGCATAACGCATAACGCATAACGCATAACGTATAACGGATAACGCATGACGCATAACGCATAACGCATAACGCATAACGCATAACGCGTAACGCATAACGGATAACGCATAACGCATAACGCATAACGCATAACGCATAACGCATAACGCATAACGCATAACGCATAACGCATAACGCATAACGCATAACGCATAACGCATAACGCATAACGCATAACACATAACGCATAACGCATAACGCATAACGCATAACGCATAACGCATAACGCATAACGCATAACGCATAACGCATAACGCATAACGCATAACGCATAACGCATAACGCATAACGCATAACGCATAACGCATGACGCATAACGCATAACGCATAACGCATAACGCATAACGCATAACGCATAACGGATAACGCATGACGCATAACGGATAACCCACAACGCATAACGCATAACGCATAACGAATAACGCATATCGCATAACGTATAACGCTTAACGCATAACGCATAACGCATAACGCATAACGCATAACGCATAACGCATAACGCATAACGCATAACGCATAACGCATAACGCATAACGCATAACGCATAACGCATAACGCATAACACATAACGCATAACGCATAACGCATAACGCATAACGCATAACGCATAACGCATAACGCATAACGCATAACGCATAACGCATAACGCATAACGCATAACGCATAACACATAACGCATAACGCATAACGCATAACGCATAACGCATAACGCATAACGCATAACGCATAACGCATAACGCATAACGCATAACGCATAACGCATAACGCATAACGCATAACGCATAACGCATAACGCATGACGCATAACGCATAACGCATAACGCATAACGCATAACGCATAACGCATAACGGATAACGCATGACGCATAACGGATAACCCACAACGCATAACGCATAACGCATAACGAATAACGCATATCGCATAACGTATAACGCTTAACGCATAACGCATAACGCAGAACGCGTAACGCATAACGCATAACGCATAACGCATAACGCATAACGCATAACGCATAACGCATAACGCATAACGCATAACGCATAACGCATAACGCATAACGCATAACGCATAACGCATAACGCATAACGCATAACGCATAACGCATAACGCATAACGCATAACGCATGACGCATAACGGATAACCCATAACGCATAACGCATAAAGCATAGTCCATAACGGATAACGCATGACGCATAACGGATAACCCATAACGCATAACGCATAAAGCATAGTCCATAACGCATAACGCTTGACACATTACTCATAACGCATTACGCATAACGCATAACGCATAATGCATAACGCATTACGCATAACGCATAACGCTCAATGAAAAAGTCACAACGCATAACGCATAACGCATAACGCATAACGCATAACGCATAACGCATAACGCATAACGCATAACGCATAACGCATAACGCATAACGCATAACGCATAACGCATAACGAATAACGCATAACGCATAACGCATAACGCATAACGCATAACGCATAACGCATAACGCATAACGCATAACGCATAACGCATAAGGCATAACGCATAACGCATGACGCATGACGCATAACGCATAACGCATAACGCATAACGCATAACGCATAACGCATAACGTGTAACGCATAACGGATAACGCATAACGGATAACGCATAACGCATAACGCATAACGCATAACGGATAACGCATGACGCATAACGGATAACCCACAACGCATAACGCATAACGCATAACGAATAACGCATATCGCATAACGTATAACGCTTAACGCATAACGCATAACGCAGAACGCGTAACGCATAACGCATAACGCATAACGCATAACGCATAACGCATAACGCATAACGCATAACGAATAACGCATAACGCATAACGCATAACGCATAACGCATAACGCATAACGCATAACGCATAACGCATAACGCATAACACATAACGCATAACGCATAACGCATAACGCATGACGCATGACGCATAACGC
Organism: Lasioglossum baleicum; assembly: GCF_051020765.1. Classification (NCBI taxonomy): domain Eukaryota; kingdom Metazoa; phylum Arthropoda; class Insecta; order Hymenoptera; family Halictidae; genus Lasioglossum; species Lasioglossum baleicum. The sequence goes on along the minus strand of NW_027469098.1, from coordinate 622,301 downwards.
ATAACGCATAACGCATAACGCATAACGCATAACGCATAACGCATAACGCATAACGCATAACGCATAACGCATAACGCATAACGCATAACGCATAACGCATAACGCATAACGAATAACGCATATCGCATAACGTATAACGCTTAACGCATAACGCATAACGCATAACGCATAACGCAGAACGCGTAACGCATAACGCATAACGCATATCGCATAACCCGTAATGCACAACGCATAACACATAACGCATAACGCATAACGCATAACGCATAACGCATAACGCATAACACATAACGCATAACGCATAACGCATAACGCATAACGCATAACGCATAACGCATAACGCATAACGCATAACGAATAACGCATAACGCATAACGCATAACGCATAACGCATAACGCATAACGCATAACGCATAACGCATAACGCATAACGCATAACGCATAACGCATAACGCATAACGCATAACGCATGACGCATGACGCATAACGCATAACGCATAACGCATAACGCATAACGCATAACGCATAACGCGTAACGCATAACGGATAACGCATAACGGATAACGCATAACGCATAACGCATAACGGATAACGCATGACGCATAACGGATAACCCACAACGCATAACGCATAACGCATAACGAATAACGCATATCGCATAACGTATAACGCTTAACGCATAACGCATAACGCAGAACGCGTAACGCATAACGCATAACGCATAACGCATAACGCATAACGCATAACGCATAACGCATAACGAATAACGCATAACGCATAACGCATAACGCATAACGCATAACGCATAACGCATAACGCATAACGCATAACGCATAACGCATAACGCATGACGCATGACGCATAACGCATAACGCATAACGCATAACGCATAACGCATAACGCATAACGCATAACGCATAACGCATAACGCATAACGCATAACGAATAACGCATATCGCATAACGTATAACGCTTAACGCATAACGCATAACGCATAACGCAGAACGCGTAACGCATAACGCATAACGCATATCGCATAACCCGTAATGCACAACGCATAACACATAACGCATAACGCATAACGCATAACGCATAACGCATAACGCATAACACATAACGCATAACGCATAACGCATAACGCATAACGCATAACGCATAACGCATAACGCATAACGCATAACGCATAACGCATAACGCATAACGCATAACGCATAACGCATAACGAATAACGCATATCGCATAACGTATAACGCATAACGCATAACGCATAACGCATAACGAATAACGCATATCGCATAACGTATAACGCTTAACGCATAACGCATAACGCTTAACGCATAACGCATAACGCATAACGCATAACGCATAACGCATAACGCATAACGCATAACGCATAACGCATAACGCATAACGCATAACGCATAACGCATAACGCATAACGCATAACGCATAACGCATAACGCATAACGCATAACGCATAACGCATAACGCATAACGCATAACGCATAACGCATAACGCATAACGCATAACGCATAACGCATAACGCATAACGCATAACGCATAACGCATAACGCATAACGCATAACGCATAACGCATAACGCATAACGCATAACGCATAACGCGTAACGCATAACGCATAACGCGTAACGCATAACGCATAACGCATAACGCATAACGCATAACGCATAACGAATAACGCATAACGCATAACGCATAACGCATAACGCATAACGCATAACGCATAACGCATAACGCATAACGCATGACGCATGACGCATAACGCATAACGCATAACGCATAACGCATAACGCATAACGCATAACGCATAACGCATAACGCATAACGCATAACGCATAACGCATAACGCATAACGAATAACGCATATCGCATAACGGATAACCCACAACGCATAACGCATAAAGCATAGTCCATAACGCATAACGCATGACACATTACTCATAACGCATTACGCATAACGCATAACGCATAATGCATAACGCATAACGCATTACGCATAACGCATAACGCTCAATGAAAAAGTCATAACGCATAACGCATATCGCATAACCCGTAAAGCACAACGCATAACACATAACGCATAACGCATAACGCATAACGCATAACGCTTAACGCATAACGCATAACGCATAACGCATAACGCATAACGCATATCGCATAACGGATAACGCATGACGCATAACGCATAACGCATAACGCATAACGCATAACGCGTAACGCATAACGGATAACGCATAACGCATAACGGATAACGCATGACGCATAACGGATAACCCACAACGCATAACGCATAACGCATAACGAATAACGCATATCGCAAAACGTATAACGCTTAACGCATAACGCATAACGCATAACGCATAACGCATAACGCAGAACGCGTAACGCATAACGCATAACGCATATCGCATAACCCGTAATGCACAACGCATAACACATAACGCATAACGCATAACGCATAACGCATAACGCATAACGCATAACACATAACGCATAACGCATAACGCATAACGCATAACGCATAACGCATAACGCATAACGCATAACGCATAACGCATAACGCATAACGCATAACGCATAACGCATAACGAATAACGCATATCGCATAACGTATAACGCATAACGCATAACGCATAACGCATAACGAATAACGCATATCGCATAACGTATAACGCTTAACGCATAACGCATAACGCATAACGCATAACGCATAACGCATAACGCATAACGCATAACGCATAACGCATAACGCATAACGCATAACGCATAACGCATAACGCATAACGCATAACGCATAACGCATAACGCATAACGCATAACGCATAACGCATAACGCATAACGCATAACGCATAACGCATAACGCATAACGCATAACGCATAACGCATAACGCATAACGCATAACGCATAACGCATAACGCATAACGCATAACGCATAACGCATAACGCATAACGCATAACGCATAACGCATAACGCATAACGCATAACGCATAACGCATAACGCATAACGCATAACGCATAAAGCATAACGCTTAACGCATAACGCATAACGCGTAACGCATAACGGATAACGCATAACGGATAACGCATAACGCATAACGCATAACGCATAACGCATAACGCATAACGGATAACGCATAATGCATAACGCATAACGCTTAACGCATGACGCATATCGCATAACGCATAACGCATAACGCATAACGGATAACGCATAACGCATAATGCATAACGCATAACGCATAACGCATAACGCATAACGCATAACGCATAACGCATAACGCATAACGCGTAACGCATAACGGATAACGCATAACGGATAACGCATAACGCATAACGCATAACGCATAACGGATAACGCATGACGCATAACGGATAACCCACAACGCATAACGCATAAAGCATAGTCCATAACGCATAACGCATGACACATTACTCATAACGCATTACGCATAACGCATAACGCATAATGCATAACGCATTACGCATAACGCATAACGCTCAATGAAAAAGTCATAACGCATAACGCATATCGCATAACCCGTAAAGCACAACGCATAACACATAACGCATAACGCATAACGCATAACGCATAACGCATAACGCATAACGCATAATGCATAACGCATAACGCATAACGCATAACGCATAACGCATAACGCATAACGCATAACGCATAACGCATAACGCATAACGCATAACGCATAACGCATAACGCATAACGGATAACGCATGACGCATAACGCATAACGCATAACGCATAACGCATAACGCGTAACGCATAACGGATAACGCATAACGCATAACGCATAACGCATAACGCATAACGCATAACGCATAACGCATAACGCATAACGCATAACGCATAACGCATAACGCATAACGCATAACGCATAAAGCATAACGCTTAACGAATAACGCATAACGCATGACACATTACTCATAACGCATTACGCATAACGCATAACGCATAACGGATAACGCATAATGCATAACGCATAACGCTTAACGCATGACGCATATCGCATAACGCATAACGCATAACGGATAACGCATAACGCATAACGCATAACGCATAACGCATAACGCATAACGCATAACGCATAACGCATAACGCATAACGCATAACGCATAACGCATAACGCATAACGCATAACGCATAACGCATAACGCATAACGCATAACGCATAACGCATAACGCATAACGCATAACGCATAACCCATAACGCATAACGCATAACCCATAACGCATAACGCATAACGCATAACGCATAACGCATAACGCATAACGCATAACGCATAACGCATAACGCATAACGCATAACGCATAACGCATAACGCATAACGCATAACGCATAACGCATAACGCATAACGCATAACGCATAACGCATAACGCATAACGCATAACGCATAACGCATAACGCATAACGCATAACGCATAACGCATAACGCATAACGCATAACGCATAACGCATAACGCATAACGCATAACGCATAACGCATAACGCATAACGCATAACGCATAACGCATAACGCATAACGCATAGCGCATAACGCATAACGCATAACGCATAACGCATAACGCATAAAGCATAACGCATAACGCATAACGAATAACGCATATCGCATAACGTATAACGCTTAACGCATAACGCATAACGCATAACGCATAACGCATAACGCATAACGCATAACGCGTAACGCATAACGGATAACGCATAACGGATAACGCATAACGCATAACGCATAACGCATAACGGATAACGCATGACGCATAACGGATAACCCATAACGCATAACGCATAAAGCATAGTCCATAACGCATAACGCATGACACATTACTCATAACGCATTACGCATAACGCATAACGCTCAATGAAAAAGTCATAACGCATAACGCATAACGCATAACGCATAACGCATAACGCATAACGCATAACGCATAACGCATAACGCATAACGCATAACGCATAACGCATAACGCATAACGCATAACGCATAACGCATAACGCATAACGCATAACGCATAACGCATAACGCATAACGCATAACGCATAACGCATAACGCATAACGCATAACGCATAACGCATAACGCATAACGCATAACGCATAACGCATAACGCATAACGCATAACGCATAACGCATAACGCATAACGCATAACGCATAACGCATAACGCATAACGCATAACGCATAACGAATAACGCATATCGCATAACGTATAACGCTTAACGCATAACGCATAACGCATAACGCATAACGCAGAACGCGTAACGCATAACGCATAACGCATATCGCATAACCCGTAATGCACAACGCATAACGCATAACGCATAACGCATAACGCATAACGCATAACGCATAACGCATAACGCATAACGCATAACGCATAACGCATAACGCATAACGCATAACGCATAACGCATAACGCATAACGCATAACGCATAACGCATAACGCATAACGCATAACGCATAACGCATAACGCATAACGCATAACGCATAACGCATAACGCATAACGCATAACGCATAACGCATAACGCATAACGCATAACGCATAACGCATAACGCATAACGCATAACGCATAACGCATAACGCATAACGCATAACGCATAACGCATAACGCATAACGCATAACGCATAACGCATAACGCATAACGAATAACGCATATCGCATAACGTATAACGCATAACGCATAACGCATAACGCATAACGAATAACGCATATCGCATAACGTATAACGCTTAACGCATAACGCATAACGCATAACGCATAACGCATAACGCATAACGCATAACGCATAACGCATAACGCATAACGCATAACGCATAACGCATAACGCATAACGCATAACGCATAACGCATAACGCATAACGCATAACGCATAACGCATAACGCATAACGCATAACGCATAACGCATAACGCATAACGCATAACGCATAACGCATAACGCATAACGCATAACGCATAACGCATAACGCATAACGCATAACGCATAACGCATAACGCATAACGCATAACGCATAACGCATAACGCATAACGCATAACGCATAACGCATAACGCATAACGCATAACGCATAACGCATAACGCATAACGCATAACGCATAACGCATAACGCATAACGCATAACGCATAACGCATAACGAATAACGCATATCGCATAACGTATAACGCTTAACGCATAACGCATAACGCATAACGCGTAACGCATAACGGATAACCCACAACGCATAACGCATAAAGCATAGTCCATAACGCATAACGCATGACACATTACTCATAACGCATTACGCATAACGCATAACGCATAATGCATAACGCATTACGCATAACGCATAACGCATAACGCATAACGCATAACGCATAACGCATAACGCATAACGCATAACGCATAACGCATAACGCATAACGCATAACGCATAACGCATAACGCATAACGCATAACGCATAACGCATAACGCATAACGCATAACGCATAACGCATAACGCATAACGCATAACGCATAACGCATAACGCATAACGCATAACGCATAACGCATAACGCATAACGCATAACGCATAACGCATAACGCATAACGCATAACGCATGACGCATAACGGATAACCCATAACGCATAACGCATAAAGCATAGTCCATAACGGATAACGCATGACGCATAACGGATAACCCATAACGCATAACGCATAAAGCATAGTCCATAACGCATAACGCATGACACATTACTCATAACGCATTACGCATAACGCATAACGCATAATGCATAACGCATTACGCATAACGCATAACGCTCAATGAAAAAGTCATAACGCATAACGCATAACGCATAACGCATAACGCATAACGCATAACGCATAACGCATAACGCATAACGCATAACGCATAACGCATAACGCATAACGCATAACGCATAACGCATAACGCATAACGCATAACGCATAACGCATAACGCATAACGCATAACGCATAACGCATAACGCATAACGCATAACGCATAACGCATAACGCATAACGCATAACGCATAACGCATAACGCATAACGCATAACGCATAACGCATAACGCATAACGCATAACGCATAACGCATAACGCATAACGCATAACGCATAAGGCATGACGCATAACGCATGACGCATGACGCATAACGCATAACGCATAACGCATAACGCATAACGCATAACGCATAACGCGTAACGCATAACGGATAACGCATAACGGATAACGCATAACGCATAACGCATAACGCATAACGGATAACGCATGACGCATAACGGATAACCCACAACGCATAACGCATAACGCATAACGAATAACGCATATCGCATAACGTATAACGTATAACGCATAACGCATAACGCATAACGCATAACGCATAACGCATAACGCATAACGCATAACGCATAACGCATAACGCATAACGCATAACGCATAACGCATGACGCATGACGCATAACGCATAACGCATAACGCATAACGCATAACGCATAACGCATAACGCATAACGCATAACGCATAACGCATAACGCATAACGCATAACGCATAACGAATAACGCATATCGCATAACGGATAACCCACAACGCATAACGCATAAAGCATAGTCCATAACGCATAACGCATGACACATTACTCATAACGCATTACGCATAACGCATAACGCATAATGCATAACGCATAACGCATTACGCATAACGCATAACGCTCAATGAAAAAGTCATAACGCATAACGCATATCGCATAACCCGTAAAGCACAACGCATAACACATAACGCATAACGCATAACGCATAACGCATAACGCATAACGCTTAACGCATAACGCATAACGCATAACGCATAACGCATAACGCATATCGCATAACGGATAACGCATGACGCATAACGCATAACGCATAACGCATAACGCATAACGCGTAACGCATAACGGATAACGCATAACGCATAACGGATAACGCATGACGCATAACGGATAACCCACAACGCATAACGCATAACGCATAACGAATAACGCATATCGCATAACGTATAACGCTTAACGCATAACGCATAACGCAGAACGCGTAACGCATAACGCATAACGCATAACGCATAACGCATAACGCATAACGCATAACGAATAACGCATAACGCATAACGCATAACGCATAACGCATAACGCATAACGCATAACGCATAACGCATAACGCATAACGCATAACGCATAACGCATAACGCATAACGCATAACGCATAACGCATAACGCATAACGCATAACGCATAACGAATAACGCATATCGCATAACGTATAACGCTTAACGCATAACGCATAACGCATAACGCATAACGCATAACGCAGAATGCGTAACGCATAACGCATAACGCATATCGCATAACCCGTAATGCACAACGCATAACACATAACGCATAACGCATAACGCATAACGCATAACGCATAACGCATAACACATAACGCATAACGCATAACGCATAACGCATAACGCATAACGCATAACGCATAACGCATAACGCATAACGCATAACGCATAACGCATAACGCATAACGCATAACACATAACGCATAACGCATAACGCATAACGCATAACGCATAACGCATAACGCATAACGCATAACGCATAACGCATAACGCATAACGCATAACGCATAACGCATAACGAATAACGCATATCGCATAACGTATAACGCATAACGCATAACGCATAACGCATAACGAATAACGCATATCGCATAACGTATAACGCTTAACGCATAACGCATAACGCATAACGCATAACGCATAACGCATAACGCATAACGCATAACGCATAACGCATAACGCATAACGCATAACGCATAACGCATAACGCATAACGCATAACGCATAACGCATAACGCATAACGCATAACGCATAACGCATAACGCATAACGCATAACGCATAACGCATAACGCATAACGCATAACGCATAACGCATAACGCATAACGCATAACGCATAACGCATAACGCATAACGCATAACGCATAACGCATAACGCATAACGCATAACGCATAACGCATAACGCATAACGCATAACGCATAACGCATAACGCATAACGCATAACGCATAACGCATAACGCATAACGCATAACGCATAACGCATAACGCATAACGCATAACGCATAACGCATAACGCATAACGCATAACGCATAACGCATAACGCATAACGCATAACGCATAACGCATAACGCATAACGCATAACGCATAACGCATAACGCATAACGCATAACGCATAACGCATAACGCATAACGCATAACGCATGAAGCATAACGCTTAACGCATAACGCATAACGCGTAACGCATAACGGATAACGCATAACGGATAACGCATAACGCATAACGCATAACGCATAACGCATAACGGATAACGCATAATGCATAACGCATAACGCTTAACGCATGACGCATATCGCATAACGCATAACGCATAACGCATAACGGATAACGCATAACGCATAATGCATAACGCATAACGCATAACGCATAACGCATAACGCATAACGCATAACGCATAACGCGTAACGCATAACGGATAACGCATAACGCATAACGCATAACGCATAACGCATAACGGATAACGCATGACGCATAACGGATAACCCACAACGCATAACGCATAAAGCATAGTCCATAACGCATAACGCATGACACATTACTCATAACGCATTACGCATAACGCATAACGCATAATGCATAACGCATTACGCATAACGCATAACGCTCAATGAAAAAGTCATAACGCATAACGCATATCGCATAACCCGTAAAGCACAACGCATAACACATAACGCATAACGCATAACGCATAACGCATAACGCATAACGCATAACGCATAACGCATAACGCATAACGCATAACGCATAACGCATAACGCATAACGCATAACGCATAACGCATAACGCATAACGCATAACGGATAACGCATGATGCATAACGCATAACGCATAACGCATAACGCATAACGCGTAACGCATAACGGATAACGCATAACGCATAACGCATAACGCATAACGCATAACGCATAACGCATAACGCATAACGCATAACGCATAACGCATAACGCATAACGCATAACGCATAAAGCATAACGCTTAACGAATAACGCATAACGCATGACACATTACTCATAACGCATTACGCATAACGCATAACGCATAACGGATAACGCATAATGCATAACGCATAACGCTTAACGCATGACGCATATCGCATAACGCATAACGCATAACGCATAACGCATAACGCATAACGCATAACGCATAACGCATAACGCATAACGCATAACGCATAACGCATAACGCATAACGCATAACGCATAACGCATATCGCATAACGCATAACGCATAACGCATAACGCATAACGCATAACGCATAACGCATAACGCATAACGCATAACGCATAACGCATAACGCATAACGCATAACGCATAACGCATAACGCATAACGCATAACGCATAACGCATAACGCATAACGCATAACGCATAACGCATAACGCATAACGCATAACGCATAACGCATAACGCATAACGCATAACGCATAACGCATAACGCATAACGCATAACGCATGACGCATAACGGATAACCCATAACGCATAACGCATAAAGCATAGTCCATAACGGATAACGCATGACGCATAACGGATAACCCATAACGCATAACGCATAAAGCATAGTCCATAACGCATAACGCATGACACATTACTCATAACGCATTACGCATAACGCATAACGCATAATGCATAACGCATTACGCATAACGCATAACGCTCAATGAAAAAGTCATAACGCATAACGCATAACGCATAACGCATAACGCATAACGCATAACGCATAACGCATAACGCATAACGCATAACGCATAACGCATAACGCATAACGCATAACGCATAACGCATAACGCATAACGCATAACGCATAACGCATAACGCATAACGAATAACGCATAACGCATAACGCATAACGCATAACGCATAACGCATAACGCATATCGCATAACGTATAACGCTTAACGCATAACGCATAACGCATAACGCATGACGCATAACGCATAACGCATAACGCATAACGCATAACGCATAACGCATAACGCATAACGCATAACGCATAACGCATAACGCATAACGCATAACGCATAACGCATAACGCATATCGCATAACGTATAACGCTTAACGCATAACGCATAACGCATAACGCATAACGCATAACGCATAACGCATAACGCATAACGCATAACGCATAACGCATAACGCATAAAGCATAACGCATAACGCATAACGAATAACGCATATCGCATAACGTATAACGCTTAACGCATAACGCATAACGCATAACGCATTACGCATAACGCATAACGCATAACGCATAACGCGTAACGCATAACGGATAACGCATAACGGATAACGCATAACGCATAACGCATAACGCATAACGGATAACGCATGACGCATAACGGATAACCCATAACGCATAACGCATAAAGCATAGTCCATAACGCATAACGCATGACACATTACTCATAACGCATTACGCATAACGCATAACGCATAACGCTCAATGAAAAAGTCATAACGCATAACGCATAACGCATAACGCATAACGCATAACGCATAACGCATAACGCATAACGCATAACGCATAACGCATAACGCATAACGCATAACGCATAACGCATAACGCATAACGCATAACGCATAACGCATAACGCATAACGCATAACGCATAACGCATAACGCATAACGCATAACGCATAACGCATAACGCATAACGCATAACGCATAACGCATAACGCATAACGCATAACGCATAACGCATAACGCATAACGCATAACGCATAACGCATAACGCATAACGCATAACGCATAACGCATAACGCATAACGCATAACGCATAACGCATAAAGCATAACGCTTAACGCATAACGCATAACGCGTAACGCATAACGGATAACGCATAACGGATAACGCATAACGCATAACGCATAACGCATAACGCATAACGCATAACGGATAACGCATAATGCATAACGCATAACGCTTAACGCATGACGCATATCGCATAACGCATAACGCATAACGCATAACGAATAACGCATAACGCATAATGCATAACGCATAACGCATAACGCATAACGCATAACGCATAACGCATAACGCATAACGCATAACGCGTAACGCATAACGGATAACGCATAACGCATAACGCATAACGCATAACGCATAACGGATAACGCATGACGCATAACGGATAACCCACAACGCATAACGCATAAAGCATAGTCCATAACGCATAACGCATGACACATTACTCATAACGCATTACGCATAACGCATAACGCATAATGCATAACGCATTACGCATAACGCATAACGCTCAATGAAAAAGTCATAACGCATAACGCATATCGCATAACCCGTAAAGCACAACGCATAACACATAACGCATAACGCATAACGCATAACGCATAACGCATAACGCATAACGCATAACGCATAACGCATAACGCATAACGCATAACGCATAACGCATAACGCATAACGCATAACGCATAACGCATAACGCATAACGCATAACGCATAACGCATAACGCATAACGCATAACGCATAACGGATAACGCATGACGCATAACGCATAACGCATAACGCATAACGCATAACGCGTAACGCATAACGGATAACGCATAACGCATAACGCATAACGCATAACGCATAACGCATAACGCATAACGCATAACGCATAACGCATAACGCATAACGCATAACGCATAACGCATAACGCATAACGCATAAAGCATAACGCTTAACGAATAACGCATAACGCATGACACATTACTCATAACGCATTACGCATAACGCATAACGCATAACGGATAACGCATAATGCATAACGCATAACGCTTCACGCATGACGCATATCGCATAACGCATAACGCATAACGGATAACGCATAACGCATAATGCATAACGCATAACGCATAACGCATAACGCATAACGCATAACGCATAACGCATAACGCATAACGCATAACGCATAACGCATAACGCATAACGCATAACGCATAACGCATAACGCATAACGCATAACCCATAACGCATAACGCATAACCCATAACGCATAACGCATAACGCATTACGCATAACGCATAACGCATAACGCATAACGCATAACGCATAACGCATAACGCATAACGCATAACGCATAACGCATAACGCATAACGCATAACGCATAACGCATAACGCATAACGCATAACGCATAACGCATAACGCATAACGCATAACGCATAACGCATAACGCATAACGCATAACGCATAACGCATAACGCATAACGCATAACGCATAACGCATAACGCATAACGCATAACGCATAACGCATAACGCATAACGCATAGCGCATAACGCATAACGCATAACGCATAACGCATAACGCATAAAGCATAACGCATAACGCATAACGAATAACGCATATCGCATAACGTATAACGCTTAACGCATAACGCATAACGCATAACGCATAACGCATAACGCATAACGCATAACGCATAACGCATAACGCGTAACGCATAACGGATAACGCATAACGGATAACGCATAACGCATAACGCATAACGCATAACGGATAACGCATGACGCATAACGGATAACCCATAACGCATAACGCATAAAGCATAGTCCATAACGCATAACGCATGACACATTACTCATAACGCATTACGCATAACGCATAACGCATAACGCTCAATGAAAAAGTCATAACGCATAACGCATAACGCATAACGCATAACGCATAACGCATAACGCATAACGCATAACGCATAACGCATAACGCATAACGCATAACGCATAACGCATAACGCATAACGCATAACGCATAACGCATAACGCATAACGCATAACGCATAACGCATAACGCATAACGCATAACGCATAACGCATAACGCATAACGCATTACGCATAACGCATAACGCATAACGCATAACGCATAACGCATAACGCATAACGCATAACGCATAACGAATAACGCATATCGCATAACGTATAACGCATAACGCATAACGCATAACGCATAACGCATAACGCATAACGCATAACGCATAACGAATAACGCATATCGCATAACGTATAACGCTTAACGCATAACGCATAACGCATAACGGATAACGCATGACGCATAACGGATAACCCATAACGCATAACGCATAAAGCATAGTCCATAACGCATAACGCATGACACATTACTCATAACGCATTACGCATAACGCATAACGCATAACGCTCAATGAAAAAGTCATAACGCATAACGCATAACGCATAACGCATAACGCATAACGCATAACGCATAACGCATAACGCATAACGCATAACGCATAACGCATAACGCATAACGCATAACGCATAACGCATAACGCATAACGCATAACGCATAACGCATAACGCATAACGCATAACGCATAACGCATAACGCATAACGCATAACGCATAACGCATAACGCATAACGCATAACGCATAACGCATAACGCATAACGCATAACGCATAACGCATAACGCATAACGCATAACGCATAACGCATAACGCATAACGCATAACGCATAACGAATAACGCATATCGCATAACGCATAACGCATAACGCATAACGCATAACGCATAACGAATAACGCATATCGCATAACGCATAACGCTTAACGCATAACGCATAACGCATAACGCATAACGCATAACGCATAACGCATAACGCATAACGCATAACGCATAACGCATAACGCATAACGCATAACGCATAACGCATAACGCATAACGCATAACGCATAACGCATAACGCATAACGCATAACGCATAACGCATAACGCATAACGCATAACGCATAACGCATAACGCATAACGCATAACGCATAACGCATAACGCATAACGCATAACGCATAACGCATAACGCATAACGCATAACGCATAACGCATAACGCATAACGCATAACGCATAACGCATAACGCATAACGCATAACGCATAACGCATAACGCATAACGCATAACGCATAACGCATAACGCATAACGCATAACGCATAACGCATAACGCATAACGCATAACGCATAACGCATAACGCATAACGCATAACGCATAACGCATAACGCATAACGCATAACGCATAACGCATAACGCATAACGCATAACGCATAACGCATAACGCATAACGCATAACGCATAACGCATAACGCATAACGCATAACGCATAACGCATAACGCATAACGCATAACGCATAACGCATAACGCATAACGCATAACGCATAACGCATAACGCATAACGCATAACGCATAACGCATAACGCATAACGCATAACGCATAACGCATAACGCATAACGCATAACGCATAACGCATAACGCATAACGCATAACGCATAACGCATAACGCATAACGCATAACGCATAACGCTCAATGAAAAAGTCATAACGCATAACGCATAACGCATAACGCATAACGCATAACGCATAACGCATAACGCATAACGCATAACGCATAACGCATAACGCATAACGCATAACGCATAACGCATAACGCATAACGCATAACGCATAACGCATAACGCATAACGCATAACGCATAACGCATAACGCATAACGCATAACGCATAACGCATAACGCATAACGCATAACGCATAACGCATAACGCATAACGCATAACGCATAACGCATAACGCATAACGCATAACGCATAACGCATAACGCATAACGCATAACGCATAACGCATAACGCATAACGCATAACGCATAACGCATAACGCATAACGCATAACGCATAACGCATAACGCATAACGCATAACGAATAACGCATATCGCATAACGCATAACGCATAACGCATAACGCATAACGCATAACGCATAACGAATAACGCATATCGCATAACGTATAACGCTTAACGCATAACGCATAACGCATAACGCATAACGCATAACGCATAACGCATAACGCATAACGCATAACGCATAACGCATAACGCATAACGCATAACGCATAACGCATAACGCATAACGCATAACGCATAACGCATAACGCATAACGCATAACGCATAACGCATAACGCATAACGCATAACGCATAACGCATAACGCATAACGCATAACGCATAACGCATAACGCATAACGCATAACGCATAACGCATAACGCATAACGCATAACGCATAACGCATAACGCATAACGCATAACGCATAACGCATAACGCATAACGCATAACGCATAACGCATAACGCATAACGCATAACGCATAACGCATAACGCATAACGCATAACGCATAACGCATAACGCATAACGCATAACGCATAACGCATAACGCATAACGCATAACGCATAACGCATAACGCATAACGCATAACGCATAACGCATAACGCATAACGCATAACGCATAACGCATAACGCATAACGCATAACGCATAACGCATAACGCATAACGCATAACGCATAACGCATAACGCATAACGCATAACGCATAACGCATAACGCATAACGCATAACGCATAACGCATAACGCATAACGCATAACGCATAACGCATAACGCATAACGCATAACGCATAACGCATAACGCATAACGCATAACGCATAACGCATAACGCATAACGCATAACGCATAACGCATAACGCATAACGCATAACGCATAACGCATAACGCATAACGCATAACGCATAACGCATAACGCATAACGCATAACGCATAACGCATAACGCATAACGCATAACGCATAACGCATAACGCATAACGCATAACGCATAACGCATAACGCATAACGCATAACGCATAACGCATAACGCATAACGCATAACGCATAACGCATAACGCATAACGCATAACGCATAACGAATAACGCATATCGCATAACGTATAACGCATAACGCATAACGCATAACGCATAACGAATAACGCATATCGCATAACGCATAACGCTTAACGCATAACGCATAACGCATAACGCATAACGCATAACGCATAACGCATAACGCATAACGCATAACGCATAACGCATAACGCATAACGCATAACGCATAACGCATAACGCATAACGCATAACGCATAACGCATAACGCATAACGCATAACGCATAACGCATAACGCATAACGCATAACGCATAACGCATAACGCATAACGCATAACGCATAACGCATAACGCATAACGCATAACGCATAACGCATAACGCATAACGCATAACGCATAACGCATAACGCATAACGCATAACGCATAACGCATAACGCATAACGCATAACGCATAACGCATAACGCATAACGCATAACGCATAACGCATAACGCATAACGCATAACGCATAACGCATAACGCATAACGCATAACGCATAACGCATAACGCATAACGCATAACGCATAACGCATAACGCATAACGCATAACGCATAACGCATAACGCATAACGCATAACGCATAACGCATAACGCATAACGCATAACGCATAACGCATAACGCATAACGCATAACGCATAACGCATAACGCATAACGCATAACGCATAACGCATAACGCATGACGCATGACGCATAACGCATAACGCATAACGCATAACGCATAACGCATAACGCATAACGCATAACGCATAACGCATAACGCATAACGCATAACGCATAACGCATAACGCATAACGCATAACGCATAACGCATAACGCATAACGCATAACGCATAACGCATAACGCATAACGCATAACGCATAACGCATAACGCATAACGCATAACGCATAACGCATAACGCATAACGCATAACGCATAACGCATAACGCATGACGCATGACGCATAACGCATAACGCATAACGCATAACGCATAACGCATAACGCATAACGCATAACGCATAACGCATAACGCATAACGCATAACGCATAACGCATAAC
Source organism: Lasioglossum baleicum (assembly GCF_051020765.1). Classification (NCBI taxonomy): domain Eukaryota; kingdom Metazoa; phylum Arthropoda; class Insecta; order Hymenoptera; family Halictidae; genus Lasioglossum; species Lasioglossum baleicum. The sequence continues at coordinate 604,362 of NW_027469098.1, read as the reverse complement.
GCATAACGCATAACGCATAACGCATAACGCATAACGCATAACGCATAACGCATAACGCATGACGCATGACGCATAACGCATAACGCATAACGCATAACGCATAACGCATAACGCATAACGCATAACGCATAACGCATAACGCATAACGCATAACGCATAACGAATAACGCATATCGCATAACGTATAACGCTTAACGCATAACGCATAACGCATAACGCGTAACGCATAACGGATAACCCACAACGCATAACGCATAAAGCATAGTCCATAACGCATAACGCATGACACATTACTCATAACGCATTACGCATAACGCATAACGCATAATGCATAACGCATTACGCATAACGCATAACGCTCAATGAAAAAGTCATAACGCATAACGCATATCGCATAACCCGTAAAGCACAACGCATAACACATAACGCATAACGCATAACGCATAACGCATAACGCATAACGCATAACGCATAACGCATAACGCATAACGCATAACGCATAACGCATAACGCATAACGCATAACGCATAACGCATAACGCATAACGCATAACGCATAACGCATAACGCATAACGCATAACGCATAACGCATAACGCATAACGCATAACGCATAACGCATAACGCATAACGCATAACGCATAACGCATAACGCATAACGCATAACGCATAACGCATAACGCATAACGCATAACGCATAACGCATAACGCATAACGCATAACGCATAACGCATAACGCATGACGCATAACGGATAACCCATAACGCATAACGCATAAAGCATAGTCCATAACGGATAACGCATGACGCATAACGGATAACCCATAACGCATAACGCATAAAGCATAGTCCATAACGCATAACGCATGACACATTACTCATAACGCATTACGCATAACGCATAACGCATAATGCATAACGCATTACGCATAACGCATAACGCTCAATGAAAAAGTCATAACGCATAACGCATAACGCATAACGCATAACGCATAACGCATAACGCATAACGCATAACGCATAACGCATAACGCATAACGAATAACGCATAACGCATAACGCATAACGCATAACGCATAACGCATAACGCATAACGCATAACGCATAACGCATAACGCATAACGCATAAGGCATAACGCATAACGCATGACGCATGACGCATAACGCATAACGCATAACGCATAACGCATAACGCATAACGCGTAACGCATAACGGATAACGCATATCGCATAACGTATAACGCATAACGCATAACGCATAACGCATAACGAATAACGCATATCGCATAACGTATAACGCTTAACGCATAACGCATAACGCATAACGCATAACGCATAACGCATAACGCATAACGCATAACGCATAACGCATAACGCATAACGCATAACGCATAACGCATAACGCATAACGCATAACGCATAACGCATAACGCATAACGCATAACGCATAACGCATAACGCATAACGCATAACGCATAACGCATAACGCATAACGCATAACGCATAACGCATAACGCATAACGCATAACGCATAACGCATAACGCATAACGCATAACGCATAACGCATAACGCATAACGCATAACGCATAACGCATAACGCATAACGCATAACGCATAACGCATAACGCATAACGCATAACGCATAACGCATAACGCATAACGCATAACGCATAACGCATAACGCATAACGCATAACGCATAACGCATAACGCATAACGCATAACGCATAACGCATAACGCATAACGCATAACGCATAACGCATAACGCATAACGCATAACGCATAACGCATAACGCATAACGCATAACGCATAACGCATAACGCATAACGCATAACGCATAACGCATAACGCATAACGCATAACGCATAACGCATAACGCATAACGCATAACGCATAACGCATAACGCATAACGCATAACGCATAACGCATAACGCATAACGCATAACGCATAACGCATAACGCATAACGCATAACGCATAACGCATAACGCATAACGCATAACGCATAACGCATAACGCATAACGCATAACGCATAACGCATAACGCATAACGCATAACGCATAACGCATAACGCATAACGCATAACGCATAACGCATAACGCATAACGCATAACGCATAACGCATAACGCATAACGCATAACGCATAACGAATAACGCATATCGCATAACGCATAACGCATAACGCATAACGCATAACGCATAACGAATAACGCATATCGCATAACGTATAACGCTTAACGCATAACGCATAACGCATAACGCATAACGCATAACGCATAACGCATAACGCATAACGCATAACGCATAACGCATAACGCATAACGCATAACGCATAACGCATAACGCATAACGCATAACGCATAACGCATAACGCATAACGCATAACGCATAACGCATAACGCATAACGCATAACGCATAACGCATAACGCATAACGCATAACGCATAACGCATAACGCATAACGCATAACGCATAACGCATAACGCATAACGCATAACGCATAACGCATAACGCATAACGCATAACGCATAACGCATAACGCATAACGCATAACGCATAACGCATAACGCATAACGCATAACGCATAACGCATAACGCATAACGCATAACGCATAACGCATAACGCATAACGCATAACGCATAACGCATAACGCATAACGCATAACGCATAACGCATAACGCATAACGCATAACGCATAACGCATAACGCATAACGCATAACGCATAACGCATAACGCATAACGCATAACGCATAACGCATAACGCATAACGCATAACGCATAACGCATAACGCATAACGCATAACGCATAACGCATAACGCATAACGCATAACGCATAACGCATAACGCATAACGCATAACGCATAACGCATAACGCATAACGCATAACGAATAACGCATATCGCATAACGCATAACGCATAACGCATAACGCATAACGCATAACGAATAACGCATATCGCATAACGTATAACGCTTAACGCATAACGCATAACGCATAACGCATAACGCATAACGCATAACGCATAACGCATAACGCATAACGCATAACGCATAACGCATAACGCATAACGCATAACGCATAACGCATAACGCATAACGCATAACGCATAACGCATAACGCATAACGCATAACGCATAACGCATAACGCATAACGCATAACGCATAACGCATAACGCATAACGCATAACGCATAACGCATAACGCATAACGCATAACGCATAACGCATAACGCATAACGCATAACGCATAACGCATAACGCATAACGCATAACGCATAACGCATAACGCATAACGCATAACGCATAACGCATAACGCATAACGCATAACGCATAACGCATAACGCATAACGCATAACGCATAACGCATAACGCATAACGCATAACGCATAACGCATAACGCATAACGCATAACGCATAACGCATAACGCATAACGCATAACGCATAACGCATAACGCATGACGCATAACGCATGACGCATGACGCATAACGCATAACGCATAACGCATAACGCATAACGCATAACGCATAACGCATAACGCATAACGCATAACGCATAACGCATAACGCATAACGCATAACGCATAACGCATAACGCATAACGCATAACGCATAACGCATAACGCATAACGCATAACGCATAACGCATAACGCATAACGCATAACGCATAACGCATGACGCATGACGCATAACGCATAACGCATAACGCATAACGCATAACGCATAACGCATAACGCATAACGCATAACGCATAACGCATAACGCATAACGCATAACGCATAACGCATAACGCATAACGCATAACGCATAACGCATAACGCATAACGCATAACGCATAACGCATGACGCATGACGCATAACGCATAACGCATAACGCATAACGCATAACGCATAACGCATAACGCATAACGCATAACGCATAACGCATAACGCATAACGCATAACGCATAACGAATAACGCATATCGCATAACGTATAACGCTTAACGCATAACGCATAACGCATAACGCGTAACGCATAACGGATAACCCACAACGCATAACGCATAAAGCATAGTCCATAACGCATAACGCATGACACATTACTCATAACGCATTACGCATAACGCATAACGCATAATGCATAACGCATTACGCATAACGCATAACGCTCAATGAAAAAGTCATAACGCATAACGCATATCGCATAACCCGTAAAGCACAACGCATAACACATAACGCATAACGCATAACGCATAACGCATAACGCATAACGCATAACGCATAACGCATAACGCATAACGCATAACGCATAACGCATAACGCATAACGCATAACGCATAACGCATAACGCATAACGCATAACGCATAACGCATAACGCATAACGCATAACGCATAACGCATAACGCATAACGCATAACGCATAACGCATAACGCATAGCGCATAACGCATAACGCATGACGCATAACGGATAACCCATAACGCATAACGCATAAAGCATAGTCCATAACGGATAACGCATGACGCATAACGGATAACCCATAACGCATAACGCATAAAGCATAGTCCATAACGCATAACGCATGACACATTACTCATAACGCATTACGCATAACGCATAACGCATAATGCATAACGCATTACGCATAACGCATAACGCTCAATGAAAAAGTCATAACGCATAACGCATAACGCATAACGCATAACGCATAACGCATAACGCATAACGAATAACGCATAACGCATAACGCATAACGCATAACGCATAACGCATAACGCATAACGCATAACGCATAACGCATAACGCATAACGCATAAGGCATAACGCATAACGCATGACGCATGACGCATAACGCATAACGCATAACGCATAACGCATAACGCATAACGCGTAACGCATAACGGATAACGCATAACGGATAACGCATAACGCATAACGCATAACGCATAACGCATAACGGATAACGCATGACGCATAACGCATAACGAATAACGCATATCGCATAACGTATAACGTATAACGCTTAACGCATAACGCATAACGCAGAACGCGTAACGCATAACGCATAACGCATAACGCATAACGCATAACGCATAACGCATAACGAATAACGCATAACGCATAACGCATAACGCATAACGCATAACGCATAACGCATAACGCATAACGCATAACGCATAACGCATAACGCATAACGCATAACGCATAACGCATGACGCATGACGCATAACGCATAACGCATAACGCATAACGCATAACGCATAACGCATAACGCATAACGCATAACGCATAACGCATAACGCATAACGCATAACGCATAACGCATAACGCATAACGAATAACGCATATCGCATAACGTATAACGCTTAACGCATAACGCATAACGCATAACGCATAACGCAGAACGCGTAACGCATAACGCATAACGCATATCGCATAACCCGTAATGCACAACGCATAACACATAACGCATAACGCATAACGCATAACGCATAACGCATAACGCATAACGCATAACACATAACGCATAACGCATAACGCATAACGCATAACGCATAACGCATAACGCATAACGCATAACGCATAACGAATAACGCATAACGCATAACGCATAACGCATAACGCATAACGCATAACGCATAACGCATAACGCATAACGCATAACGCATAACGCATAACGCATAACGCATGACGCATGACGCATAACGCATAACGCATAACGCATAATGCATAACGCATAACGCATAACGCATAACGCATAACGCATAACGCATAACGAATAACGCATATCGCATAACGTATAACGCTTAACGCATAACGCATAACGCATAACGCGTAACGCATAACGGATAACCCACAACGCATAACGCATAAAGCATAGTCCATAACGCATAACGCATGACACATTACTCATAACGCATTACGCATAACGCATAACGCATAATGCATAACGCATTACGCATAACGCATAACGCTCAATGAAAAAGTCATAACGCATAACGCATATCGCATAACCCGTAAAGCACAACGCATAACACATAACGCATAACGCATAACGCATAACGCATAACGCATAACGCATAACGCATAACGCATAACGCATAACGCATAACGCATAACGCATAACGCATAACGCATAACGCATAACGCATAACGCATAACGCATAACGCATAACGCATAACGCATAACGCATAACGCATAACGCATAACGCATAACGCATAACGCATAACGCATAACGCATAACGCATAACGCATAACGCATAACGCATAACGCATAACGCATAACGCATGACGCATGACGCATAACGGATAACCCATAACGCATAACGCATAAAGCATAGTCCATAACGGATAACGCATGACGCATAACGGATAACCCATAACGCATAACGCATAAAGCATAGTCCATAACGCATAACGCATGACACATTACTCATAACGCATTACGCATAACGCATAACGCATAATGCATAACGCATTACGCATAACGCATAACGCTCAATGAAAAAGTCATAACGCATAACGCATAACGCATAACGCATAACGCATAACGCATAACGCATAACGCATAACGCATAACGCATAACGCATAACGCATAACGCATAACGCATAACGCATAACGCATAACGCATAACGAATAACGCATAACGCATAACGCATAACGCATAACGCATAACGCATAACGAATAACGCATATCGCATAACGTATAACGCTTAACGCATAACGCATAACGCATAACGCATAACGCAGAACGCGTAACGCATAACGCATAACGCATATCGCATAACCCGTAATGCACAACGCATAACACATAACGCATAACGCATAACGCATAACGCATATCGCATAACGCATAACGCATAACGCATAACGCATAACGCATAACGCATAACGCATAACGCATAACGCATAACGCATAACGCATAACGCATAACGCATAACGCATAACGCATAACGCATAACGCATAACGCATAACGCATAACGCATAACGCATAACGCATAACGCATAACGCATAACGAATAACGCATATCGCATAACGTATAACGCATAACGCATAACGCATAACGCATAACGAATAACGCATATCGCATAACGCATAACGCTTAACGCATAACGCATAACGCATAACGCATAACGCATAACGCATAACGCATAACGCATAACGCATAACGCATAACGCATAACGCATAACGCATAACGCATAACGCATAACGCATAACGCATAACGCATAACGCATAACGCATAACGCATAACGCATAACGCATAACGCATAACGCATAACGCATAACGCATAACGCATAACGCATAACGCATAACGCATAACGCATAACGCATAACGCATAACGCATAACGCATAACGCATAACGCATAACGCATAACGCATAACGCATAACGCATAACGCATAACGCATAACGCATAACGCATAACGCATAACGCATAACGCATAACGCATAACGCATAACGCATAACGCATAACGCATAACGCATAACGCATAACGCATAACGCATAACGCATAACGCATAACGCATAACGCATAACGCATAACGAATAACGCATATCGCATAACGTATAACGCATAACGCATAACGCATAACGCATAACGAATAACGCATATCGCATAACGTATAACGCTTAACGCATAACGCATAACGCATAACGCATAACGCATAACGCATAACGCATAACGCATAACGCATAACGCATAACGCATAACGCATAACGCATAACGCATAACGCATAACGCATAACGCATAACGCATAACGCATAACGCATAACGCATAACGCATAACGCATAACGCATAACGCATAACGCATAACGCATAACGCATAACGCATAACGCATAACGCATAACGCATAACGCATAACGCATAACGCATAACGCATAACGCATAACGCATAACGCATAACGCATAACGCATAACGCATAACGCATAACGCATAACGCATAACGCATAACGCATAACGCATAACGCATAACGCATAACGCATAACGCATAACGCATAACGCATAACGCATAACGCATAACGCATAACGCATAACGCATAACGCATAACGCATAACGCATAACGCATAACGCATAACGCATAACGCATAACGCATAACGCATAACGCATAACGCATAACGCATAACGCATAACGCATAACGCATAACGCATAACGCATAACGCATAACGCATAACGCATAACGCATAACGCATAACGCATAACGCATAACGCATGACGCATGACGCATAACGCATAACGCATAACGCATAACGCATAACGCATAACGCATAACGCATAACGCATAACGCATAACGCATAACGCATAACGCATAACGCATAACGCATAACGCATAACGCATAACGCATAACGCATAACGCATAACGCATAACGCATAACGCATAACGCATGACGCATGACGCATAACGCATAACGCATAACGCATAACGCATAACGCATAACGCATAACGCATAACGCATAACGCATAACGCATAACGCATAACGCATAACGCATAACGCATAACGCATAACGCATGACGCATGACGCATAACGCATAACGCATAACGCATAACGCATAACGCATAACGCATAACGCATAACGCATAACGCATAACGCATAACGCATAACGCATGACGCATGACGCATAACGCATAACGCATAACGCATAACGCATAACGCATAACGCATAACGCATAACGCATAACGCATAACGCATAACGCATAACGCATAACGCATAACGCATAACGCATAACGCATAACGCATAACGCATAACGCATAACGCATAACGCATAACGCATGACGCATGACGCATAACGCATAACGCATAACGCATAACGCATAACGCATAACGCATAACGCATAACGCATAACGCATAACGCATAACGCATAACGCATAACGCATAACGCATAACGCATAACGCATAACGCATAACGCATAACGCATAACGCATAACGCATAACGCATAACGCATGACGCATGACGCATAACGCATAACGCATAACGCATAACGCATAACGCATAACGCATAACGTATAACGCTTAACGCATAACGCATAACGCATAACGCATAACGCGTAACGCATAACGCATAACGCATAACGCATAACGCATAACGCATAACGCATAACGCATAACGCATAACGCATAACGCATACCGCATAACGCATAACGCATAACGCATAACGGATAACGCATGACGCATAACGGATAACCCACAACGCATAACGCATAAAGCATAACGAATAACGCATATCGCATAACGTATAACGCTTAACGCATAACGCATAACGCATATCGCATAACGCGTAACGCATAACGGATAACGCATAACGCATAACGCATAACGCATAACGCATAACGCATAACGCATAACGCATAACGCATAACGCATAACGCATAACGCATAACGCATAACGCATAACGCATAACGCATAACGCATAACGCATAACGCATAACGCATAACGCATAACGCATAACGCATAACGCATAACGCATAACGCATAACGCATAACGCATAACGCATAACGCATAACGCATAACGCATAACGCATAACGCATAACGCATAACGCATAACGAATAACGCATAACGCATAACGCATGACGCATAACGCATAACGCATAACGCATAACGCATAACGCATAACGCATAACGCGTAACGCATAACGGATAACGCATAACGGATAACGCATAACGCATAACGCATAACGCATAACGCATAACGCATAACGGATAAAGCATGACGCATAACGGATAACCCACAACGCATAACGCATAAAGCATAGTCCATAACGCATAACGCATGACACATTACTCATAACGCATTACGCATAACGCTAACGCATAAGGCATAACGCATAACGCATAACGCATAACGCATAACGCATAACGCATAACGCATAACGCATAACGCATAACGCATAACGCATAACGCATAACGCATAACGCATAACGCATAACGCATAACGCATAACGCATAACGCATAACGCATAACGCATAACGCATAACGCATAACGCATAACGCATAACGCATAACGCATAACGCATAACGCATAACGCATAACGCATAACGCATAACGCATAACGCATAACGCATAACGAATAACGCATAACGCATAACGCATAACGCATAACGCACAACGCATAACGCATAACGCATAACGCATAACGCATAACGCATAACGCATAACGCATAACGCATAACGCATGACGCATGACGCATAACGCATAACGCATAACGCATAACGCATAACGCATAACGCATAACGCATAACGCATAACGCATAACGCATAACGCATAACGCATAACGCATAACGCATAACGAATAACGCATATCGCATAACGTATAACGCTTAACGCATAACGCATAACGCATAACGCATAACGCGTAACGCATAACGGATAACGCATAACGGATAACGCATAACGCATAACGCATAAAGCATAACGGATAACGCATGACGCATAACGGATAACCCACAACGCATAACGCATAAAGCATAGTCCATAACGCATAACGCATGACACATTACTCATAACGCATTACGCATAACGCATAACGCATAATGCATAACGCATTACGCATAACGCATAACGCTCAATGAAAAAGTCATAACGCATAACGCATATCGCATAACCCGTAAAGCACAACGCATAACACATAACGCATAACGCATAACACATAACGCATAACGCATAACGCATAACGCATAACGCATAACGCATAACGCATAACGCATAACGCATAACGGATAACGCATGACGCATAACGCATAACGCATAACGCATAACGCATAACGCGTAACGCATAACGCATAACGCATAACGCATAACGCATAACGCATAACGCATAACGCATAACGCATAACGCATAACGCATAACGCATAACGCATAACGCATAACGCATAACGCATAACGCATAACGCATAACGCATAACGCATAACGCATAACGCATAACGCATAACGCATAACGCATAACGCATAACGCATAACGCATAACGCATAACGCATAACGCATAACGCATAACGCATAACGCATAACGCATAACGCATAACGCATAACGCATAACGCATAACGCATAACGCATAACGCATAACGCATAACGCATAACGCATAACGCATAACGCATAACGCATAACGCATAACGCATAACGCATAACGCATAACGCATAACGCATAACGCATAACGCATAACGCATAACGCATAACGCATAACGCATAACGCATGACGCATGACGCATAACGCATAACGCATAACGCATAACGCATAACGCATAACGCATAACGCATAACGCATAACGCATAACGCATAACGCATAACGCATAACGCATAACGCATAACGCATAACGCATAACGCATAACGCATAACGCATAACGCATAACGCATAACGCATAACGCATAACGCATAACGCATAACGCATGACGCATGACGCATAACGCATAACGCATAACGCATAACGCATAACGCATAACGCATAACGCATAACGCATAACGCATAACGCATAACGCATAACGCATAACGCATAACGCATAACGCATAACGCATAACGCATAACGCATGACGCATGACGCATAACGCATAACGCATAACGCATAACGCATAACGCATAACGCATAACGTATAACGCTTAACGCATAACGCATAACGCATAACGCATAACGCATAACGCGTAACGCATAACGCATAACGCATAACGCATAACGCATAACGCATAACGCATAACGCATAACGCATAACGCATAACGCATACCGCATAACGCATAACGCATAACGCATAACGGATAACGCATGACGCATAACGGATAACCCACAACGCATAACGCATAAAGCATAACGAATAACGCATATCGCATAACGTATAACGCTTAACGCATAACGCATAACGCATATCGCATAACGCGTAACGCATAACGGATAACGCATAACGCATAACGCATAACGCATAACGCATAACGCATAACGCATAACGCATAACGCATAACGCATAACGCATAACGCATAACGCATAACGCATAACGCATAACGCATAACGCATAACGCATAACGCATAACGCATAACGCATAACGCATAACGCATAACGCATAACGCATAACGCATAACGCATAACGCATAACGCATAACGCATAACGCATAACGCATAACGCATAACGCATAACGAATAACGCATAACGCATAACGCATGACGCATAACGCATAACGCATAACGCATAACGCATAACGCATAACGCATAACGCGTAACGCATAACGGATAACGCATAACGGATAACGCATAACGCATAACGCATAACGCATAACGCATAACGGATAAAGCATGACGCATAACGGATAACCCACAACGCATAACGCATAAAGCATAGTCCATAACGCATAACGCATGACACATTACTCATAACGCATTACGCATAACGCTAACGCATAAGGCATAACGCATAACGCATAACGCATAACGCATAACGCATAACGCATAACGCATAACGCATAACGCATAACGCATAACGCATAACGCATAACGCATAACGCATAACGCATAACGCATAACGCATAACGCATAACGCATAACGCATAACGCATAACGCATAACGCATAACGCATAACGCATAACGCATAACGCATAACGCATAACGCATAACGCATAACGCATAACGCATAACGCATAACGCATAACGCATAACGCATAACGCATAACGCATAACGCATAACGCATAACGCATAACGCATAACGAATAACGCATATCGCATAACGTATAACGCTTAACGCATAACGCATAACGCATAACGCGTAACGCATAACGGATAACCCACAACGCATAACGCATAAAGCATAGTCCATAACGCATAACGCATGACACATTACTCATAACGCATTACGCATAACGCATAACGCATAATGCATAACGCATTACGCATAACGCATAACGCTCAATGAAAAAGTCATAACGCATAACGCATATCGCATAACCCGTAAAGCACAACGCATAACACATAACGCATAACGCATAACGCATAACGCATAACGCATAACGCATAACGCATAACGCATAACGCATAACGCATAACGCATAACGCATAACGCATAACGCATAACGCATAACGCATAACGCATAACGCATAACGCATAACGCATAACGCATAACGCATAACGCATAACGCATAACGCATAACGCATAACGCATAACGCATAACGCATAACGCATAACGCATGACGCATAACGGATAACCCATAACGCATAACGCATAAAGCATAGTCCATAACGGATAACGCATGACGCATAACGGATAACCCATAACGCATAACGCATAAAGCATAGTCCATAACGCATAACGCATGACACATTACTCATAACGCATTACGCATAACGCATAACGCATAATGCATAACGCATTACGCATAACGCATAACGCTCAATGAAAAAGTCATAACGCATAACGCATAACGCATAACGCATAACGCATAACGCATAACGCATAACGCATAACGAATAACGCATAACGCATAACGCATAACGCATAACGCATAACGCATAACGCATAACGCATAACGCATAACGCATAACGCATAACGCATAAGGCATAACGCATAACGCATGACGCATGACGCATAACGCATAACGCATAACGCATAACGCATAACGCATAACGCGTAACGCATAACGGATAACGCATAACGGATAACGCATAACGCATAACGCATAACGCATAACGCATAACGGATAACGCATGACGCATAACGGATAACCCACAACGCATAACGCATAACGCATAACGAATAACGCATATCGCATAACGTATAACGTATAACGCTTAACGCATAACGCATAACGCAGAACGCGTAACGCATAACGCATAACGCATAACGCATAACGCATAACGAATAACGCATATCGCATAACGTATAACGCATAACGCATAACGCATAACGCATAACGCATGACGCATGACGCATAACGCATAACGCATAACGCATAACGCATAACGCATAACGCATAACGCATAACGCATAACGCATAACGCATAACGCATAACGCATAACGCATAACGCATAACGCATAACGCATAACGAATAACGCATATCGCATAACGTATAACGCTTAACGCATAACGCATAACGCATAACGCATAACGCAGAACGCGTAACGCATAACGCATAACGCATATCGCATAACCCGTAATGCACAACGCATAACACATAACGCATAACGCATAACGCATAACGCATAACGCATAACGCATAACGCATAACGCATAACGCATAACGCATAACGCATAACGCATGACGCATGACGCATAACGCATAACGCATAACGCATAACGCATAACGCATAACGCATAACGCATAACGCATAACGCATAACGCATAACGCATAACGCATAACGCATAACGCATAACGAATAACGCATATCGCATAACGTATAACGCTTAACGCATAACGCATAACGCATAACGCATAACGCAGAACGCGTAACGCATAACGCATAACGCATATCGCATAACCCGTAATGCACAACGCATAACACATAACGCATAACGCATAACGCATAACGCATAACGCATAACGCATAACGCATAACGCATAACACATAACGCATAACGCATAACGCATAACGCATAACGCATAACGCATAACGCATAACGCATAACGCATAACGCATAACGCATAACGCATAACGCATAACGCATAACGCATAACGCATAACGCATGACGCATGACGCATAACGCATAACGCATAACGCATAACGCATAACGCATAACGCATAACGCATAACGCATAACGCATAACGCATAACGCATAACGCATAACGCATAACGCATAACGAATAACGCATATCGCATAACGTATAACGCTTAACGCATAACGCATAACGCATAACGCATAACGCAGAACGCGTAACGCATAACGCATAACGCATATCGCATAACCCGTAATGCACAACGCATAACACATAACGCATAACGCATAACGCATAACGCATAACGCATAACGCATAACGCATAACGCATAACGCATAACACATAACGCATAACGCATAACGCATAACGCATAACGCATAACGCATAACGCATAACGCATAACGCATAACGAATAACGCATAACGCATAACGCATAACGCATAACGCATAACGCATAACGCATAACGCATAACGCATAACGCATAACGCATAACGCATAACGCATGACGCATGACGCATAACGCATAACGCATAACGCATAATGCATAACGCATAACGCATAACGCATAACGCATAACGCATAACGCATAACGAATAACGCATATCGCATAACGTATAACGCTTAACGCATAACGCATAACGCATAACGCGTAACGCATAACGGATAACCCACAACGCATAACGCATAAAGCATAGTCCATAACGCATAACGCATGACACATTACTCATAACGCATTACGCATAACGCATAACGCATAATGCATAACGCATTACGCATAACGCATAACGCTCAATGAAAAAGTCATAACGCATAACGCATATCGCATAACCCGTAAAGCACAACGCATAACGCATAACGCATAACGCATAACGCATAACGCATAACGCATAACGCATAACGCATAACGCATAACGCATAACGCATAACGCATAACGCATAACGCATAACGCATAACGCATAACGCATAACGCATAACGCATAACGCATAACGCATAACGCATAACGCATAACGCATAACGCATAACGCATAACGCATAACGCATAACGCATAACGCATAACGCATGACGCATGACGCATAACGGATAACCCATAACGCATAACGCATAAAGCATAGTCCATAACGGATAACGCATGACGCATAACGGATAACCCATAACGCATAACGCATAAAGCATAGTCCATAACGCATAACGCATGACACATTACTCATAACGCATTACGCATAACGCATAACGCATAATGCATAACGCATTACGCATAACGCATAACGCTCAATGAAAAAGTCATAACGCATAACGCATAACGCATAACGCATAACGCATAACGCATAACGCATAACGCATAACGCATAACGCATAACGCATAACGCATAACGCATAACGCATAACGCATAACGCATAACGAATAACGCATAACGCATAACGCATAACGCATAACGCATAACGCATAACGAATAACGCATATCGCATAACGTATAACGCTTAACGCATAACGCATAACGCATAACGCATAACGCAGAACGCGTAACGCATAACGCATAACGCATATCGCATAACCCGTAATGCACAACGCATAACACATAACGCATAACGCATAACGCATAACGCATAACGCATAACGCATAACGCATAACGCATAACGCATAACGCATAACGCATAACGCATAACGCATAACGCATAACGCATAACGCATAACGCATAACGCATAACGCATAACGCATAACGCATAACGCATAACGCATAACGCATAACGCATAACGCATAACGCATAACGCATAACGCATAACGCATAACGCATAACGCATAACGCATAACGAATAACGCATATCGCATAACGTATAACGCATAACGCATAACGCATAACGCATAACGAATAACGCATATCGCATAACGCATAACGCTTAACGCATAACGCATAACGCATAACGCATAACGCATAACGCATAACGCATAACGCATAACGCATAACGCATAACGCATAACGCATAACGCATAACGCATAACGCATAACGCATAACGCATAACGCATAACGCATAACGCATAACGCATAACGCATAACGCATAACGCATAACGCATAACGCATAACGCATAACGCATAACGCATAACGCATAACGCATAACGCATAACGCATAACGCATAACGCATAACGCATAACGCATAACGCATAACGCATAACGCATAACGCATAACGCATAACGCATAACGCATAACGCATAACGCATAACGCATAACGCATAACGCATAACGCATAACGCATAACGCATAACGCATAACGCATAACGCATAACGCATAACGCATAACGCATAACGCATAACGCATAACGCATAACGCATAACGCATAACGCATAACGCATAACGCATAACGCATAACGCATAACGCATAACGCATAACGCATAACGCATAACGCATAACGCATAACGCATAACGCATAACGCATAACGCATAACGCATAACGCATAACGCATAACGCATAACGCATAACGCATAACGCATAACGCATAACGCATAACGCATAACGCATAACGCATAACGCATAACGCATAACGCATAACGCATAACGAATAACGCATATCGCATAACGTATAACGCTTAACGCATAACGCATAACGCATAACGCATAACGCATAACGCATAACGCATAATGCATAACGCATTACGCATAACGCATAACGCTCAATGAAAAAGTCATAACGCATAACGCATATCGCATAACCCGTAAAGCACAACGCATAACACATAACGCATAACGCATAACGCATAACGCATAACGCATAACGCATAACGCATAACGCATAACGCATAACGCATAACGCATAACGCATAACGCATAACGCATAACGCATAACGCATAACGCATAACGCATAACGCATAACGCATAACGCATAACGCATAACGCATAACGCATAACGCATAACGCATAACGCATAACGCATAACGCATAACGCATAACGCATAACGCATAACGCATAACGCATAACGCATAACGCATAACGCATAACGCATAACGCATAACGCATAACGCATAACGCATAACGCATAACGCATAACGCATAACGCATAACGCATAACGCATAACGCATAACGCATAACGCATAACGCATAACGCATAACGCATAACGCATAACGCATAACGCATAACGCATAACGCATAACGCATAACGCATGACGCATGACGCATAACGCATAACGCATAACGCATAACGCATAACGCATAACGCATAACGCATAACGCATAACGCATAACGCATAACGCATAACGCATAACGCATAACGCATAACGCATAACGCATAACGCATAACGCATAACGCATAACGCATAACGCATAACGCATAACGCATAACGCATAACGCATAACGCATAACGCATAACGCATAACGCATAACGCATAACGCATTACGCATAACGCATAACGCATAACGCATAACGCATAACGCATAACGCATAACGCATAACGCATAACGCATAACGCATAACGCATAACGCATAACGCATAACGCATAACGCATAACGCATAACGCATAACGCATAACGCATGACGCATGACGCATAACGCATAACGCATAACGCATAACGCATAACGCATAACGCATAACGCATAACGCATAACGCATAACGCATAACGCATAACGCATAACGCATAACGCATAACGCATAACGCATAACGCATAACGCATAACGCATAACGCATAACGCATAACGCATAACGCATGACGCATGACGCATAACGCATAACGCATAACGCATAACGCATAACGCATAACGCATAACGCATAACGCATAACGCATAACGCATAACGCATAACGCATAACGAATAACGCATATCGCATAACGTATAACGCTTAACGCATAACGCATAACGCATAACGCGTAACGCATAACGGATAACCCACAACGCATAACGCATAAAGCATAGTCCATAACGCATAACGCATGACACATTACTCATAACGCATTACGCATAACGCATAACGCATAATGCATAACGCATTACGCATAACGCATAACGCTCAATGAAAAAGTCATAACGCATAACGCATATCGCATAACCCGTAAAGCACAACGCATAACACATAACGCATAACGCATAACGCATAACGCATAACGCATAACGCATAACGCATAACGCATAACGCATAACGCATAACGCATAACGCATAACGCATAACGCATAACGCATAACGCATAACGCATAACGCATAACGCATAACGCATAACGCATAACGCATAACGCATAACGCATAACGCATAACGCATAACGCATAACGCATAACGCATAACGCATAACGCATAACGCATAACGCATAACGCATAACGCATAACGCATAACGCATAACGCATGACGCATAACGGATAACCCATAACGCATAACGCATAAAGCATAGTCCATAACGGATAACGCATGACGCATAACGGATAACCCATAACGCATAACGCATAAAGCATAGTCCATAACGCATAACGCATGACACATTACTCATAACGCATTACGCATAACGCATAACGCATAATGCATAACGCATTACGCATAACGCATAACGCTCAATGAAAAAGTCATAACGCATAACGCATAACGCATAACGCATAACGCATAACGCATAACGCATAACGCATAACGCATAACGCATAACGCATAACGCATAACGCATAACGCATAACGCATAACGCATAACGCATAACGCATAACGCATAACGCATAACGCATAACGCATAACGGATAACGCATAACGCATAACGCATAACGGATAACGCATGACGCATAACGGATAACCCACAACGCATAACGCATAACGCATAACGAATAACGCATATCGCATAACGTATAACGTATAACGCTTAACGCATAACGCATAACGCAGAACGCGTAACGCATAACGCATAACGCATAACGCATAACGCATAACGCATAACGCATAACGAATAACGCATAACGCATAACGCATAACGCATAACGCATAACGCATAACGCATAACGCATAACGCATAACGCATAACGCATAACGCATAACGCATAACGCATGACGCATGACGCATAACGCATAACGCATAACGCATAACGCATAACGCATAACGCATAACGCATAACGCATAACGCATAACGCATAACGCATAACGCATAACGCATAACGCATAACGCATAACGAATAACGCATATCGCATAACGTATAACGCTTAACGCATAACGCATAACGCATAACGCATAACGCATAACGCAGAACGCGTAACGCATAACGCATAACGCATATCGCATAACCCGTAATGCACAACGCATAACACATAACGCATAACGTATAACGCATAACGCATAACGCATAACGCATAACGCATAACGCATAACACATAACGCATAACGCATAACGCATAACGCATAACGCATAACGCATAACGCATAACGCATAACGCATAACGAATAACGCATAACGCATAACGCATAACGCATAACGCATAACGCATAACGCATAACGCATAACGCATAACGCATAACGCATAACGCATAACGCATAACGCATGACGCATGACGCATAACGCATAACGCATAACGCATAATGCATAACGCATAACGCGTAACGCATAACGGATAACGCATAACGGATAACGCATAACGCATAACGCATAACGCATAACGGATAACGCATGACGCATAACGGATAACCCACAACGCATAACGCATAACGCATAACGAATAACGCATATCGCATAACGTATAACGCTTAACGCATAACGCATAACGCAGAACGCGTAACGCATAACGCATAACGCATAACGCATAACGCATAACGCATAACGCATAACGCATAACGCATAACGCATAACGCATAACGCATAACGCATAACGCATAACGCATAACGCATAACGCATAACGCATAACGCATAACGCATAACGCATAACGCATAACGCATAACGCATAACGCATGACGCATAACGGATAACCCATAACGCATAACGCATAAAATATAGTCCATAACGGATAACGCATGACGCATAACGGATAACCCATAACGCATAACGCATAAAGCATAGTCCATAACGCATAACGCATGACACATTACTCATAACGCATTACGCATAACGCATAACGCATAATTCATAACGCATTACGCATAACGCATAACGCTCAATGAAAAAGTCATAACGCATAACGCATAACGCATAACGCATAACGCATAACGCATAACGCATAACGCATAACGCATAACGCATAACGCATAACGCATAACGCATAACGCATAACGCATAACGCATAACGCATAACGCATAACGCATAACGCATAACGCATAACGAATAACGCATAACGCATAACGCATAACGCATAACGCATAACGCATAACGCATAACGCATAACGCATAACGCATAACGCATAAGGCATAACGCATAACGCATGACGCATGACGCATAACGCATAACGCATAACGCATAACGCATAACGCATAACGCGTAACGCATAACGGATAACGCATAACGGATAACGCATAACGCATAACGCATAACGCATAACGGATAACGCATGACGCATAACGGATAACCCACAACGCATAACGCATAACGCATAACGAATAACGCATATCGCATAACGTATAACGCTTAACGCATAACGCATAACGCAGAACGCGTAACGCATAACGCATAACGCATAACGCATAACGCATAACGCATAACGCATAACGAATAACGCATAACGCATAACGCATAACGCATAACGCATAACGCATAACGCATAACGCATAACGCATAACGCATAACGCATAACGCATAACGCATAACGCATAACGCATAACGCATAACGCATAACGCATAACGCATAACGCATAACGCATAACGCATAACGCATAACGCATAACGCATAACGCATAACGCATAACGCATAACGCATAACGCATAACGCATAACGCATAACGCATAACGCATGACGCATGACGCATGACGCATAACGCATAACGCATAACGCATAACGCATAACGCATAACGCATAACGCATAACGCATAACGCATAACGCATAACGCATAACGCATAACGCATAACGCATAACGCATAACGCATAACGCATAACGCATAACGCATAACGCATAACGCATAACGCATAACGCATAACGCATAACGAATAACGCATATCGCATAACGCATAACGTATAACGCATAACGCATAACGCATAGCGCATAACGCATAACGCATAACGCATAACGCATAACGCATAACGCATAACGCATAACGCATAACGCATAACGCATAACGCATAACGCATAACGCATAACGCATAAGGCATAACGCATAACGCATGACGCATGACGCATAACGCATAACGCATAACGCATAACGCATAACGCATAACGCGTAACGCATAACGGATAACGCATAACGGATAACGCATAACGCATAACGCATAACGCATAACGGATAACGCATGACGCATAACGGATAACCCACAACGCATAACGCATAACGCATAACGAATAACGCATATCGCATAACGTATAACGCTTAACGCATAACGCATAACGCAGAACGCGTAACGCATAACGCATAACGCATAACGCATAACGCATAACGCATAACGCATAACGCATAACGCATAACGCATAACGAATAACGCATAACGCATAACGCATAACGCATAACGCATAACGCATAACGCATAACGCATAACGCATAACGCATAACGCATAACGCATGACGCATGACGCATAACGCATAACGCATAACGCATAACGCATAACGCATAACGCATAACGCATAACGCATAACGCATAACGCATAACGCATAACGCATAACGCATGACGCATGACGCATAACGCATAACGCATAACGCATAACGCATAACGCATAACGCATAACGCATAACGCATAACGCGTAACGCATAACGGATAACGCATAACGGATAACGCATAACGCATAACGCATAACGGATAACGCATGACGCATAACGTATAACCCACAACGCATAACGCATAACGCATAACGAATAACGCATATCGCATAACGTATAACGCTTAACGCATAACGCATAACGCAGAACGCGTAACGCATAACGCATAACGCATAACGCATAACGCATAACGCATAACGAATAACGCATAACGCATAACGCATAACGCATAACGCATAACGCATAACGCATAACGCATAACGCATAACGCATAACGCATAACGAATAACGCATATCGCATAACGTATAACGCTTAACGCATAACGCATAACGCATAACGCATAACGCAGAACGCGTAACGCATAACGCATAACGCATATCGCATAACCCGTAATGCACAACGCATAACACATAACGCATAACGCATAACGCATAACGCATAACGCATAACGCATAACACATAACGCATAACGCATAACGCATAACGCATAACGCATAACGCATAACGCATAACGAATAACGCATAACGCATAACGCATAACGCATAACGCATAACGCATAACGCATAACGCATAACGCATAACGCATAACGCATAACGCATAACGCATAACGCATAACGCATAACGCATAACGCATGACGCATGACGCATAACGCATAACGCATAACGCATAACGCATAACGCATAACGCGTAACGCATAACGGATAACGCATAACGGATAACGCATAACGCATAACGCATAACGGATAACGCATGACGCATAACGTATAACCCACAACGCATAACGCATAACGCATAACGAATAACGCATATCGCATAACGTATAACGCTTAACGCATAACGCATAACGCAGAACGCGTAACGCATAACGCATAACGCATAACGCATAACGCATAACGCATAACGCATAACGAATAACGCATAACGCATAACGCATAACGCATAACGCATAACGCATAACGCATAACGCATAACGCATAACGCATAACGCATAACGCATGACGCATGACGCATAACGCATAACGCATAACGCATAACGCATAACGCATAACGCATAACGCATAACGCATAACGCATAACGCATAACGCATAACGCATAACGCATAACGCATAACGAATAACGCATAACGCATAACGCATAACGCATAACGCATAACGCATAACGCATAACGCATAACGCATAACGCATAACGCATAACGCATAACGCATAACGCATGACGCATGACGCATAACGCATAACGCATAACGCATAACGCATAACGCATAACGCATAACGCATAACGCATAACGCATAACGCATAACGCATAACGCATAACGCATAACGCATAACGCATAACGAATAACGCATATCGCATAACGTATAACGCTTAACGCATAACGCATAACGCATAACGCATAACGCATAACGCAGAACGCGTAACGCATAACGCATAACGCATATCGCATAACCCGTAATGCACAACGCATAACACATAACGCATAACGTATAACGCATAACGCATAACGCATAACGCATAACGCATAACGCATAACACATAACGCATAACGCATAACGCATAACGCATAACGCATAACGCATAACGCATAACGCATAACGCATAACGCATAACGAATAACGCATAACGCATAACGCATAACGCATAACGCATAACGCATAACGCATAACGCATAACGCATAACGCATAACGCATAACGCATAACGCATAACGCATGACGCATGACGCATAACGCATAACGCATAACGCATAATGCATAACGCATAACGCGTAACGCATAACGGATAACGCATAACGGATAACGCATAACGCATAACGCATAACGCATAACGGATAACGCATGACGCATAACGGATAACCCACAACGCATAACGCATAACGCATAACGAATAACGCATATCGCATAACGTATAACGCTTAACGCATAACGCATAACGCAGAACGCGTAACGCATAACGCATAACGCATAACGCATAACGCATAACGCATAACGCATAACGCATAACGCATAACGCATAACGCATAACGCATAACGCATAACGCATAACGCATAACGCATAACGCATAACGCATAACGCATAACGCATAACGCATAACGCATAACGCATAACGCATAACGCATGACGCATAACGGATAACCCATAACGCATAACGCATAAAATATAGTCCATAACGGATAACGCATGACGCATAACGGATAACCCATAACGCATAACGCATAAAGCATAGTCCATAACGCATAACGCATGACACATTACTCATAACGCATTACGCATAACGCATAACGCATAATTCATAACGCATTACGCATAACGCATAACGCTCAATGAAAAAGTCATAACGCATAACGCATAACGCATAACGCATAACGCATAACGCATAACGCATAACGCATAACGCATAACGCATAACGCATAACGCATAACGCATAACGCATAACGCATAACGCATAACGCATAACGCATAACGCATAACGCATAACGCATAACGAATAACGCATAACGCATAACGCATAACGCATAACGCATAACGCATAACGCATAACGCATAACGCATAACGCATAACGCATAAGGCATAACGCATAACGCATGACGCATGACGCATAACGCATAACGCATAACGCATAACGCATAACGCATAACGCGTAACGCATAACGGATAACGCATAACGGATAACGCATAACGCATAACGCATAACGCATAACGGATAACGCATGACGCATAACGGATAACCCACAACGCATAACGCATAACGCATAACGAATAACGCATATCGCATAACGTATAACGCTTAACGCATAACGCATAACGCAGAACGCGTAACGCATAACGCATAACGCATAACGCATAACGCATAACGCATAACGCATAACGAATAACGCATAACGCATAACGCATAACGCATAACGCATAACGCATAACGCATAACGCATAACGCATAACGCATAACGCATAACGCATAACGCATAACGCATAACGCATAACGCATAACGCATAACGCATAACGCATAACGCATAACGCATAACGCATAACGCATAACGCATAACGCATAACGCATAACGCATAACGCATAACGCATAACGCATAACGCATAACGCATAACGCATAACGCATAACGCATGACGCATGACGCATGACGCATAACGCATAACGCATAACGCATAACGCATAACGCATAACGCATAACGCATAACGCATAACGCATAACGCATAACGCATAACGCATAACGCATAACGCATAACGCATAACGCATAACGCATAACGCATAACGCATAACGCATAACGCATAACGCATAACGCATAACGCATAACGAATAACGCATATCG
This sequence comes from Lasioglossum baleicum, assembly GCF_051020765.1. NCBI lineage: Eukaryota > Metazoa > Arthropoda > Insecta > Hymenoptera > Halictidae > Lasioglossum > Lasioglossum baleicum. Next base: position 578,491 of record NW_027469098.1, on the reverse strand, counting down.
CATAACGCATAACGTATAACGCATAACGCATAACGCATAGCGCATAACGCATAACGCATAACGCATAACGCATAACGCATAACGCATAACGCATAACGCATAACGCATAACGCATAACGCATAACGCATAACGCATAAGGCATAACGCATAACGCATGACGCATGACGCATAACGCATAACGCATAACGCATAACGCATAACGCATAACGCGTAACGCATAACGGATAACGCATAACGGATAACGCATAACGCATAACGCATAACGCATAACGGATAACGCATGACGCATAACGGATAACCCACAACGCATAACGCATAACGCATAACGAATAACGCATATCGCATAACGTATAACGCTTAACGCATAACGCATAACGCAGAACGCGTAACGCATAACGCATAACGCATAACGCATAACGCATAACGCATAACGCATAACGCATAACGCATAACGCATAACGAATAACGCATAACGCATAACGCATAACGCATAACGCATAACGCATAACGCATAACGCATAACGCATAACGCATAACGCATAACGCATGACGCATGACGCATAACGCATAACGCATAACGCATAACGCATAACGCATAACGCATAACGCATAACGCATAACGCATAACGCATAACGCATAACGCATGACGCATGACGCATAACGCATAACGCATAACGCATAACGCATAACGCATAACGCATAACGCATAACGCATAACGCGTAACGCATAACGGATAACGCATAACGGATAACGCATAACGCATAACGCATAACGGATAACGCATGACGCATAACGTATAACCCACAACGCATAACGCATAACGCATAACGAATAACGCATATCGCATAACGTATAACGCTTAACGCATAACGCATAACGCAGAACGCGTAACGCATAACGCATAACGCATAACGCATAACGCATAACGCATAACGAATAACGCATAACGCATAACGCATAACGCATAACGCATAACGCATAACGCATAACGCATAACGCATAACGCATAACGCATAACGAATAACGCATATCGCATAACGTATAACGCTTAACGCATAACGCATAACGCATAACGCATAACGCAGAACGCGTAACGCATAACGCATAACGCATATCGCATAACCCGTAATGCACAACGCATAACACATAACGCATAACGCATAACGCATAACGCATAACGCATAACGCATAACACATAACGCATAACGCATAACGCATAACGCATAACGCATAACGCATAACGCATAACGAATAACGCATAACGCATAACGCATAACGCATAACGCATAACGCATAACGCATAACGCATAACGCATAACGCATAACGCATAACGCATAACGCATAACGCATAACGCATAACGCATGACGCATGACGCATAACGCATAACGCATAACGCATAACGCATAACGCATAACGCGTAACGCATAACGGATAACGCATAACGGATAACGCATAACGCATAACGCATAACGGATAACGCATGACGCATAACGTATAACCCACAACGCATAACGCATAACGCATAACGAATAACGCATATCGCATAACGTATAACGCTTAACGCATAACGCATAACGCAGAACGCGTAACGCATAACGCATAACGCATAACGCATAACGCATAACGCATAACGCATAACGAATAACGCATAACGCATAACGCATAACGCATAACGCATAACGCATAACGCATAACGCATAACGCATAACGCATAACGCATAACGCATGACGCATGACGCATAACGCATAACGCATAACGCATAACGCATAACGCATAACGCATAACGCATAACGCATAACGCATAACGCATAACGCATAACGCATAACGCATAACGCATAACGCATAACGAATAACGCATATCGCATAACGTATAACGCTTAACGCATAACGCATAACGCATAACGCAGAACGCGTAACGCATAACGCATAACGCATATCGCATAACCCGTAATGCACAACGCATAACACATAACGCATAACGCATAACGCATAACGCATAACGCATAACGCATAACGCATAACGCATAACGCATAACACATAACGCATAACGCATAACGCATAACGCATAACGCATAACGCATAACGCATAACGCATAACGCATAACGCATAACGCATAACGCATAACGAATAACGCATATCGCATAACGTATAACGCATAACGCATAACGCATAACGCATAACGAATAACGCATATCGCATAACGTATAACGCTTAACGCATAACGCATAACGCATAACGCATAACGCATAACGCATAACGCATAACGCATAACGCATAACGCATAACGCATAACGCATAACGCATAACGCATAACGCATAACGCATAACGCATAACGCATAACGCATAACGCATAACGCATAACGCATAACGCATAACGCATAACGCATAACGCATAACGCATAACGCATAACGCATAACGCATAACGCATAACGCATAACGCATAACGCATAACGCATAACGCATAACGCATAACGCATAACGCATAACGCATAACGCATAACCCATAACGCATAACGCATAACGCATAACGCATAACGCATAACGCATAACGAATAACGCATATCGCATAACGTATAACGCATAACGCATAACGCATAACGCATAACGAATAACGCATATCGCATAACGTATAACGCTTAACGCATAACGCATAACGCATAACGCATAACGCATAACGCATAACGCATAACGCATAACGCATAACGCATAACGCATAACGCATAACGCATAACGCATAACGCATAACGCATAACGCATAACGCATAACGCATAACGCATAACGCATAACGAATAACGCATATCGCATAACGGATAACCCACAACGCATAACGCATAAAGCATAGTCCATAACGCATAACGCATGACACATTACTCATAACGCATTACGCATAACGCATAACGCATAATGCATAACGCATAACGCATTACGCATAACGCATAACGCTCAATGAAAAAGTCATAACGCATAACGCATATCGCATAACCCGTAAAGCACAACGCATAACACATAACGCATAACGCATAACGCATAACGCATAACGCATAACGCATAACGCTTAACGCATAACGCATAACGCATAACGCATAACGCATAACGCATAACGCATAACGCATAACGCATAACGCATAACGCTTAACGCATAACGCATAACGCATAACGCATAACGCATAACGCATAACGCATATCGCATAACGGATAACGCATGACGCATAACGCATAACGCATAACGCATAACGCATAACGCGTAACGCATAACGGATAACGCATAACGCATAACGCATAACGCATAACGCATAACGCATAACGCATAACGCATAACGCATAACGCATAACGCATAACGCATAACGCATAACGCATAACGCATAACGCATAACGCATAACGCATAACGCATAACGCATAACGCATAACGCATAACGCATAACGCATAACGCATAACGCATAACGCATAACGCATAACGCATAACGCATAACGCATAACGCATAACGCATAACGCATAACGCATAACGCATAACGCATAACGCATAACGGATAACGCATGACGCATAACGGATAACCCATAACGCATAACGCATAAAGCATAGTCCATAACGCATAACGCATGACACATTACTCATAACGCATTACGCATAACGCATAACGCATAACGCTCAATGAAAAAGTCATAACGCATAACGCATAACGCATAACGCATAACGCATAACGCATAACGCATAACGCATAACGCATAACGCATAACGCATAACGCATAACGCATAACGCATAACGCATAACGCATAACGCATAACGCATAACGCATAACGCATAACGCATAACGCATAACGCATAACGCATAACGCATAACGCATAACGCATAACGCATAACGCATAACGCATAACGCATAACGCATAACGCATAACGCATAACGCATAACGGATAACGCATGACGCATAACGCATAACGCATAACGCGTAACGCGTAACGCGTAACGCGTAACGCATAACGGATAACGCATAACGCATAACGCATAACGCATAACGCATAACGCATAACGCATAACGCATAACGCATAACGCATAACGCATAACGCATAACGCATAACGCATAACGCATAACGCATAACGCATAACGCATAACGCATAACGCATAACGCATAACGCATAACGCATAACGCATAACGCATAACGCATAACGCATAACGCATAACGCATAACGCATAACGCATAACGCATAACGCATAACGCATAACGCATAACGCATAACGCATAACGCATAACGCATAACGCATAACGCATAACGCATAACGCATAACGCATAACGCATAACGCATAACGCATAACGCATAACGCATAACGCATAACGCATAACGCATAACGCATAACGCATAACGCATAACGCATAACGCATAACGCATAACGCATAACGCATAACGCATAACGCATAACGCATAACGCATAACGCATAACGCATAACGAATAACGCATATCGCATAACGTATAACGCTTAACGCATAACGCATAACGCATAACGCAGAACGCGTAACGCATAACGCATAACGCATATCGCATAACCCGTAATGCACAACGCATAACACATAACGCATAACGCATAACGCATAACGCATAACGCATAACGCATAACGCATAACGCATAACGCATAACGCATAACGCATAACGCATAACGCATAACGCATAACGCATAACGCATAACGCATAACGCATAACGCATAACGCATAACGCATAACGCATAACGCATAACGCATAACGCATAACGCATAACGCATAACGCATAACGCATAACGCATAACGCATAACGCATAACGCATAACGCATAACGCATAACGCATAACGCATAACGCATAACGCATAACGCATAACGCATAACGCATAACGCATAACGCATAACGCATAACGCATAACGCATAACGCATAACGCATAACGCATAACGCATAACGCATAACGCATAACGCATAACGCATAACGCATAACGCATAACGCATAACGCATAACGCATAACGCATAACGCATAACGCATAACGCATAACGCATAACGCATAACGCATAACGCATAACGAATAACGCATAACGCATAACGCATAACGCATAACGCATAACGCATAACGCATAACGCATAACGCATAACGCATAACGCATAACGCATAACGCATAACGCATAACGCATAACGGATAACGCATAACGCATAACGCATAACGCATAACGCATAACGAATAACGCATAACGCATAACGCATAACGCATAACGCATAACGCATGACGCATAACGCATAACGCATAACGCATAACGCATAACGCGTAACGCATAACGGATAACGCATAACGCATAACGCATAACGCATAACGCATAACGCATAACGCATAACGCATAACGCATAACGCATAACGCATAACGCATAACGCATAACGCATAACGCATAACGCATAACGCATAACGCATAACGCATAACGCATAACGCATAACGCATAACGCATAACGCATAACGCATAACGCATAACGCATAACGCATAACGCATAACGCATAACGCATAACGCATAACGCATAACGCGTAACGCATAACGGATAACGCATAACGCATAACGCATAACGCATAACGCATAACGCATAACGCATAACGCATAACGCATAACGCATAACGCATAACGCATAACGCATAACGCATAACGCATAACGCATAACGCATAACGCATAACGCATAACGCATAACGCATAACGCATAACGCATAACGCATAACGCATAACGCATAACGCATAACGCATAACGCATAACGCATAACGCATAACGCATAACGCATAACGCATAACGCATAACGCATAACGCATAACGCATAACGCATAACGCATAACGCATAACGAATAACGCATATCGCATAACGTATAACGCTTAACGCATAACGCATAACGCATAACGCAGAACGCGTAACGCATAACGCATAACGCATATCGCATAACCCGTAATGCACAACGCATAACACATAACGCATAACGCATAACGCATAACGCATAACGCATAACGCATAACGCATAACGCATAACGCATAACGCATAACGCATAACGCATAACGCATAACGCATAACGCATAACGCATAACGCATAACGCATAACGCATAACGCATAACGCATAACGCATAACGCATAACGCATAACGCATAACGCATAACGCATAACGCATAACGCATAACGCATAACGCATAACGCATAACGCATAACGCATAACGCATAACGCATAACGCATAACGCATAACGCATAACGCATAACGCATAACGCATAACGCATAACGCATAACGCATAACGCATAACGCATAACGAATAACGCATATCGCATAACGTATAACGCATAACGCATAACGCATAACGCATAACGCATAACGCATAACGCATAACGAATAACGCATAACGCATAACGCATAACGCATAACGCATAACGGATAACGCATAACGGATAACGCATAACGCATAACGCATAACGGATAACGCATGACGCATAACGTATAACCCACAACGCATAACGCATAACGCATAACGAATAACGCATATCGCATAACGTATAACGCTTAACGCATAACGCATAACGCAGAACGCGTAACGCATAACGCATAACGCATAACGCATAACGCATAACGCATAACGAATAACGCATAACGCATAACGCATAACGCATAACGCATAACGCATAACGCATAACGCATAACGCATAACGCATAACGAATAACGCATATCGCATAACGTATAACGCTTAACGCATAACGCATAACGCATAACGCATAACGCAGAACGCGTAACGCATAACGCATAACGCATATCGCATAACCCGTAATGCACAACGCATAACACATAACGCATAACGCATAACGCATAACGCATAACGCATAACGCATAACACATAACGCATAACGCATAACGCATAACGCATAACGCATAACGCATAACGCATAACGAATAACGCATAACGCATAACGCATAACGCATAACGCATAACGCATAACGCATAACGCATAACGCATAACGCATAACGCATAACGCATAACGCATAACGCATGACGCATGACGCATAACGCATAACGCATAACGCATAACGCATAACGCATAACGCGTAACGCATAACGGATAACGCATAACGGATAACGCATAACGCATAACGCATAACGGATAACGCATGACGCATAACGTATAACCCACAACGCATAACGCATAACGCATAACGAATAACGCATATCGCATAACGTATAACGCTTAACGCATAACGCATAACGCAGAACGCGTAACGCATAACGCATAACGCATAACGCATAACGCATAACGCATAACGCATAACGCATAACGAATAACGCATAACGCATAACGCATAACGCATAACGCATAACGCATAACGCATAACGCATAACGCATAACGCATAACGCATAACGCATAACGCATGACGCATGACGCATAACGCATAACGCATAACGCATAACGCATAACGCATAACGCATAACGCATAACGCATAACGCATAACGCATAACGCATAACGCATAACGCATAACGCATAACGCATAACGAATAACGCATATCGCATAACGTATAACGCTTAACGCATAACGCATAACGCATAACGCAGAACGCGTAACGCATAACGCATAACGCATATCGCATAACCCGTAATGCACAACGCATAACACATAACGCATAACGCATAACGCATAACGCATAACGCATAACGCATAACGCATAACGCATAACACATAACGCATAACGCATAACGCATAACGCATAACGCATAACGCATAACGCATAACGCATAACGCATAACGCATAACGCATAACGCATAACGAATAACGCATATCGCATAACGTATAACGCATAACGCATAACGCATAACGCATAACGAATAACGCATATCGCATAACGTATAACGCTTAACGCATAACGCATAACGCATAACGCATAACGCATAACGCATAACGCATAACGCATAACGCATAACGCATAACGCATAACGCATAACGCATAACGCATAACGCATAACGCATAACGCATAACGCATAACGCATAACGCATAACGCATAACGCATAACGCATAACGCATAACGCATAACGCATAACGCATAACGCATAACGCATAACGCATAACGCATAACGCATAACGCATAACGCATAACGCATAACGCATAACGCATAACGCATAACGCATAACCCATAACGCATAACGCATAACGCATAACGCATAACGCATAACGCATAACGAATAACGCATATCGCATAACGTATAACGCATAACGCATAACGCATAACGCATAACGAATAACGCATATCGCATAACGTATAACGCTTAACGCATAACGCATAACGCATAACGCATAACGCATAACGCATAACGCATAACGCATAACGCATAACGCATAACGCATAACGCATAACGCATAACGCATAACGCATAACGCATAACGCATAACGCATAACGCATAACGCATAACGCATAACGCATAACGCATAACGCATAACGCATAACGCATAACGCATAACGCATAACGCATAACGAATAACGCATATCGCATAACGGATAACCCACAACGCATAACGCATAAAGCATAGTCCATAACGCATAACGCATGACACATTACTCATAACGCATTACGCATAACGCATAACGCATAATGCATAACGCATAACGCATTACGCATAACGCATAACGCTCAATGAAAAAGTCATAACGCATAACGCATATCGCATAACCCGTAAAGCACAACGCATAACACATAACGCATAACGCATAACGCATAACGCATAACGCATAACGCATAACGCTTAACGCATAACGCATAACGCATAACGCATAACGCATAACGCATAACGCATAACGCATAACGCTTAACGCATAACGCATAACGCATAACGCATAACGCATAACGCATATCGCATAACGGATAACGCATGACGCATAACGCATAACGCATAACGCATAACGCATAACGCGTAACGCATAACGGATAACGCATAACGCATAACGCATAACGCATAACGCATAACGCATAACGCATAACGCATAACGCATAACGCATAACGCATAACGCATAACGCATAACGCATAACGCATAACGCATAACGCATAACGCATAACGCATAACGCATAACGCATAACGCATAACGCATAACGCATAACGCATAACGCATAACGCATAACGCATAACGCATAACGCATAACGCATAACGCATAACGCATAACGCATAACGCATAACGCATAACGCATAACGCATAACGCATAACGGATAACGCATGACGCATAACGGATAACCCATAACGCATAACGCATAAAGCATAGTCCATAACGCATAACGCATGACACATTACTCATAACGCATTACGCATAACGCATAACGCATAACGCTCAATGAAAAAGTCATAACGCATAACGCATAACGCATAACGCATAACGCATAACGCATAACGCATAACGCATAACGCATAACGCATAACGCATAACGCATAACGCATAACGCATAACGCATAACGCATAACGCATAACGCATAACGCATAACGCATAACGCATAACGCATAACGCATAACGCATAACGCATAACGCATAACGCATAACGCATAACGCATAACGCATAACGCATAACGCATAACGCATAACGCATAACGCATAACGCATAACGCATAACGCATAACGCATGACGCATAACGCATAACGCATAACGCGTAACGCGTAACGCGTAACGCGTAACGCATAACGGATAACGCATAACGCATAACGCATAACGCATAACGCATAACGCATAACGCATAACGCATAACGCATAACGCATAACGCATAACGCATAACGCATAACGCATAACGCATAACGCATAACGCATAACGCATAACGCATAACGCATAACGCATAACGCATAACGCATAACGCATAACGCATAACGCATAACGCATAACGCATAACGCATAACGCATAACGCATAACGCATAACGCATAACGCATAACGCATAACGCATAACGCATAACGCATAACGCATAACGCATAACGCATAACGCATAACGCATAACGCATAACGCATAACGCATAACGCATAACGCATAACGCATAACGCATAACGCATAACGCATAACGCATAACGCATAACGCATAACGCATAACGCATAACGCATAACGCATAACGCATAACGCATAACGCATAACGCATAACGCATAACGCATAACGCATAACGCATAACGCATAACGAATAACGCATATCGCATAACGTATAACGCTTAACGCATAACGCATAACGCAGAACGCGTAACGCATAACGCATAACGCATATCGCATAACCCGTAATGCACAACGCATAACACATAACGCATAACGCATAACGCATAACGCATAACGCATAACGCATAACGCATAACGCATAACGCATAACGCATAACGCATAACGCATAACGCATAACGCATAACGCATAACGCATAACGCATAACGCATAACGCATAACGCATAACGCATAACGCATAACGCATAACGCATAACGCATAACGCATAACGCATAACGCATAACGCATAACGCATAACGCATAACGCATAACGCATAACGCATAACGCATAACGCATAACGCATAACGCATAACGCATAACGCATAACGCATAACGCATAACGCATAACGCATAACGCATAACGCATAACGCATAACGCATAACGCATAACGCATAACGCATAACGCATAACGCATAACGCATAACGCATAACGCATAACGCATAACGCATAACGCATAACGCATAACGCATAACGCATAACGCATAACGCATAACGAATAACGCATAACGCATAACGCATAACGCATAACGCATAACGCATAACGCATAACGCATAACGCATAACGCATAACGCATAACGCATAACGCATAACGCATAACGCATAACGGATAACGCATAACGCATAACGCATAACGCATAACGCATAACGAATAACGCATAACGCATAACGCATAACGCATAACGCATAACGCATGACGCATAACGCATAACGCATAACGCATAACGCATAACGCGTAACGCATAACGGATAACGCATAACGCATAACGCATAACGCATAACGCATAACGCATAACGCATAACGCATAACGCATAACGCATAACGCATAACGCATAACGCATAACGCATAACGCATAACGCATAACGCATAACGCATAACGCATAACGCATAACGCATAACGCATAACGCATAACGCATAACGCATAACGCATAACGCATAACGCATAACGCATAACGCATAACGCATAAAGCATAACGCATAACGCATAACGAATAACGCATATCGCATAACGTATAACGCTTAACGCATAACGCATAACGCATAACGCATAACGCATAACGCATAACGCATAACGGATAACGCATAACGGATAACGCATAACGCATAACGCATAACGCATAACGGATAACGCATGACGCATAACGGATAACCCATAACGCATAACGCATAAAGCATAGTCCATAACGCATAACGCATGACACATTACTCATAACGCATTACGCATAACGCATAACGCATAACGCTCAATGAAAAAGTCATAACGCATAACGCATAACGCATAACGCATAACGCATAACGCATAACGCATAACGCATAACGCATAACGCATAACGCATAACGCATAACGCATAACGCATAACGCATAACGCATAACGCATAACGCATAACGCATAACGCATAACGCATAACGCATAACGCATAACGCATAACGCATAACGCATAACGCATAACGCATAACGCATAACGCATAACGCATAACGCATAACGCATAACGCATAACGCATAACGGATAACGCATGACGCATAACGCATAACGCATAACGCGTAACGCGTAACGCGTAACGCGTAACGCATAACGGATAACGCATAACGCATAACGCATAACGCATAACGCATAACGCATAACGCATAACGCATAACGCATAACGCATAACGCATAACGCATAACGCATAACGCATAACGCATAACGCATAACGCATAACGCATAACGCATAACGCATAACGCATAACGCATAACGCATAACGCATAACGCATAACGCATAACGCATAACGCATAACGCATAACGCATAACGCATAACGCATAACGCATAACGCATAACGCATAACGCATAACGCATAACGCATAACGCATAACGCATAACGCATAACGCATAACGCATAACGCATAACGCATAACGCATAACGCATAACGCATAACGCATAACGAATAACGCATATCGCATAACGTATAACGCTTAACGCATAACGCATAACGCATAACGCAGAACGCGTAACGCATAACGCATAACGCATATCGCATAACCCGTAATGCACAACGCATAACACATAACGCATAACGCATAACGCATAACGCATAACGCATAACGCATAACGCATAACGCATAACGCATAACGCATAACGCATAACGCATAACGCATAACGCATAACGCATAACGCATAACGCATAACGCATAACGCATAACGCATAACGCATAACGCATAACGCATAACGCATAACGCATAACGCATAACGCATAACGCATAACGCATAACGCATAACGCATAACGCATAACGCATAACGCATAACGCATAACGCATAACGCATAACGCATAACGCATAACGCATAACGCATAACGCATAACGCATAACGCATAACGCATAACGCATAACGCATAACGCATAACGAATAACGCATATCGCATAACGTATAACGCATAACGCATAACGCATAACGCATAACGCATAACGCATAACGCATAACGCATAACGCATAACGCATAACGAATAACGCATATCGCATAACGTATAACGCATAACGCATAACGCATAACGCATAACGAATAACGCATATCGCATAACGTATAACGCTTAACGCATAACGCATAACGCATAACGCATAACGCATAACGCATAACGCATAACGCATAACGCATAACGCATAACGCATAACGCATAACGCATAACGCATAACGCATAACGCATAACGCATAACGCATAACGCATAACGCATAACGCATAACGCATAACGCATAACGCATAACGCATAACGCATAACGCATAACGCATAACGCATAACGCATAACGCATAACGCATAACGCATAACGCATAACGCATAACGCATAACGCATAACGCATAACGCATAACGCATAACGCATAACGCATAACGCATAACGCATAACGCATAACGCATAACGCATAACGCATAACGCATAACGCATAACGCATAACGCATAACGCATAACGCATAACGCATAACGCATAACGCATAACGCATAACGCATAACGCATAACGAATAACGCATAACGCATAACGCATAACGCATAACGCATAACGCATAACCCATAACGCATAACGCATAACGCATAACGCATAACGCATAACGCATGACGCATGACGCATAACGCATAACGCATAACGCATAACGCATAACGCATAACGCATAACGCATAACGCATAACGCATAACGCATAACGCATAACGCATAACGAATAACGCATATCGCATAACGTATAACGCTTAACGCATAACGCATAACGCATAACGCATAACGCGTAACGCATAACGGATAACCCACAACGCATAACGCATAAAGCATAGTCCATAACGCATAACGCATGACACATTACTCATAACGCATTACGCATAACGCATAACGCATAACGCATAACGCATAACGCATAACGCATAACGCATAACGCATAACGCATAACGCATAACGCATAACGCATAACGCATAACGCATAACGCATAACGCATAACGCATAACGCATAACGCATAACGCATAACGCATAACGCATAACGCATAACGCATAAAGCATAACGCATAACGCATAACGAATAACGCATATCGCATAACGTATAACGCTTAACGCATAACGCATAACGCATAACGCATAACGCATAACGCATAACGCATAACGGATAACGCATAACGGATAACGCATAACGCATAACGCATAACGCATAACGGATAACGCATGACGCATAACGGATAACCCATAACGCATAACGCATAAAGCATAGTCCATAACGCATAACGCATGACACATTACTCATAACGCATTACGCATAACGCATAACGCATAACGCTCAATGAAAAAGTCATAACGCATAACGCATAACGCATAACGCATAACGCATAACGCATAACGCATAACGCATAACGCATAACGCATAACGCATAACGCATAACGCATAACGCATAACGCATAACGCATAACGCATAACGCATAACGCATAACGCATAACGCATAACGCATAACGCATAACGCATAACGCATAACGCATAACGCATAACGCATAACGCATAACGCATAACGCATAACGCATAACGCATAACGCATAACGCATAACGCATAACGCATAACGCATAACGCATAACGCATAACGCATAACGCATAACGCATAACGCATAACGCATAACGCATAACGCATAACGCATAACGCATAACGCATAACGCATAACGCTTAACGAATAACGCATAACGCATAACGCATGACACATTACTCATAACGCATTACGCATAACGCATAACGCATAACGGATAACGCATAATGCATAACGCATAACGCATAAAGCATAACGAATAACGCATATCGCATAACGTATAACGTATAACGCTTAACGCATAACGCATAACGCATAACGCATAACGCATAACGCATAACGCATAACGCATAACGCATAACGCATAACGCATAACGCATAACGCATAACGCATAACGCATAACGCATAACGCATAACGCATAACGCATAACGCATAACGCATAACGCATAACGCATAACGCATAACGCATAACGCATAACGCATAACGCATAACGCATAACGCATAACGCATAACGCATAACGCATAACGAATAACGCATATCGCATAACGTATAACGCTTAACGCATAACGCATAACGCATAACGCAGAACGCGTAACGCATAACGCATAACGCATATCGCATAACCCGTAATGCACAACGCATAACACATAACGCATAACGCATAACGCATAACGCATAACGCATAACGCATAACGCATAACGCATAACGCATAACGCATAACGCATAACGCATAACGCATAACGCATAACGCATAACGCATAACGCATAACGCATAACGCATAACGCATAACCCATAACGCATAACGCATAACGCATAACGCATAACGCATAACGCATAACGCATAACGCATAACGCATAACGCATAACGCATAACGCATAACGCATAACGCATAACGCATAACGCATAACGCATAACGCATAACGCATAACGCATAACGCATAACGCATAACGCATAACGCATAACGCATAACGCATAACGCATAACGCATAACGCATAACGCATAACGCATAACGCATAACGCATAACGCATAACGCATAACGCATAACGCATAACGCATAACGCATAACGCATAACGCATAACGCATAACGCATAACGCATAACGCATAACGCATAACGCATAACGCATAACGCATAACGCATAACGCATAACGCATAACGCATAACGCATAACGCATAACGCATAACGCATAACGCATAACGCATAACGCATAACGCATAACGCATAACGCATAACGCATAACGCATAACGCATAACGCATAACGCATAACGCATAACGCATAACGCATAACGCATAACGCATAACGCATAACGCATAACGCATAACGCATAACGCATAACGCATAACGCATAACGCATAACGCATAACGCATAACGCATAACGCATAACGCATAACGCATAACGCATAACGCATAACGCATAACGCATAACGCATAACGCATAACGCTTAACGCATGACGCATATCGCATAACGCATAACGCATAACGGATAACGCATAACGCATAATGCATAACGCATAACGCATAACGCATAACGCATAACGCATAACGCATAACGCATAACGCATAACGCATAACGCATAACGCATAACGCATAACGCATAACGCATAACGCATAACGCATAACGCATAACGCATAACCCATAACGCATAACGCATAACCCATAACGAATAACGCATAACGCTCAATGGAAAAGTCATAACGCATAACGCTCAATGAAAAAGTCATAATTGTAGGGATGCAAAACCGTTACGCGATCGACGGTTATGATGTCCCGAGAGAAGGACACTTGCGGATCGCCGAAAGAATAACAACCGACAGGTGAATGCCCTAGCGAGCGTGCGAAAGAGCGAGTGTGCGAATGCGTGAGAGAGAGAGAATGTGTTGGGCGATCGGCCTATATATACAAGATAGGTCGCGGCCGCGGCAGAGAGAAAACAGCGAGCATCGCGAGTCCGAGAGTCTCGTAGAGAGAGAGAGAGAGTAAGAGTGAGAAGTGAGAGTTTAGCGAGTGAGGGAGAGTGAGAGTGAATGAGCCACAAGTCTGTGTAGCCAAACGATTAAAATATATATATATCCACCGATACCGCGTAGGATTATTATCTTGACCGATAAAACCGTCCAAATCCCTACAAAATTGGGGGCTCGTCCGGGATTTAAATTAAAAATCGAGATCGGTGGGATAATCTTGCGAGTAGCAACCTTATGGAAAGGATGGAACAATACAACGAAGCCACTGTGCAGCAGTTAAAAAACAGATTGCGAGAGCTGGGACAACCCACCAACGGTACAAAAATAGAACTGATCGCAAGGCTTATAGAGGTTGAGGAAGAGGAAGGACTCGAAGCGGGAGGAGGTATCAGTAAAGTGACACCCGATGATAAGCAGTGGCCGCCGGTGGTGGTACACGACACAAAAGAAAATGAGTGGATGCGCCGTGAAATGGAAATGGCCCTGAGAGAACGAGACATGGCGCAGAAAGAATTGGAGATAGCACGCCGTGAAATCGAGCTAATGCAACGATTGCAGAATTCGAATGCGGCGGCAAACACAACGCGACCGGTTGTAGAAGATATCCCGCGTGCACCGGTATATGAGGAAATGCGCCGGACACGGACGACCGTAACAGCAATCGCCGAACTATTAAGCCATTATGACGGCAACGGGCCATATGAGCACTGGGAACGGCAATTCCAGCTGCTAAGAAGTGAGCATCACCTGACAAATTGCGAAGCGTCGGTACTACTGGGATCGCGGCTAAAAGGCAAAGCACTGGAATGGTTTCATTCAAGAGCCGAATACGTCACCATGGCCGTAGAAGATCTCTTAAAAGAGATGAAAACGATGTTCCACCATCTACCGAGTAGGCTCACCAAAAAAAGGGAATTCGAACAACGATGTTGGAAGCATGGGGAACGCTTCAGCGATTACTACCACCAGAAATTGATTCTGGGAAATCGTGTGCCTATCGACGAAGAAGAAATCCTCGAGTATCTCGTTGAGGGAATTCCGGATATCACTATGCGAAATCAAGCGCGCATAGAGAGGTTTAAAACGAAGGCCGACCTTTTCGTCGCATTCGAAAAGGTAGAACTACCGGCAAGACCCGAAACGAGTCGAACCTGGAGGATAATGCCGGGAACCAGCGGGAACCACAGGGAACAGGGACCGCGAGCTACCGTTGGCCAGCAGCAGATCATCGAGAGGTGCCACAACTGCGGAGGGAGAGGTCACCGAGCAACCGAGTGCCCGGTGAAAAATAGAGGCACGAAATGTTTCCACTGCCAGGAGTTTGGACACATTGCACCCAGATGCCCCAAGAAGACCTCAGCCGTAGTGGACAGCCTCTACGTCGAGGCCACAGCAAAAGGGAAGTACATTAAACCAGTAACCATCAACGATTTGGAAGTAAATGCCCTTATCGATACCGGGAGCGATGTAACATTGATGCGAACGGACGTTTACGATGAAATAGGCGCGCCGCGGTTACAATTTGACCAAGTTTGTTTCGATGGGGTAGGATCTATCTCCAATAAGACGTTAGGGGGGTTCACAACCACCATCGATATCGACGGGATTTCTCATCCCGTTACGGTACACGTCGTGCCTGAATCACTGATGCGACACCGTCTTTTGTTAGGAATAGATTTTCTAAATAACGTACAGTTGATAATCAACCACGGGCATGTCGAGATCCAGCGACTGAGCGAAGCCCAGCCGTTGGAAAACGATCTGCCGGAAGTATTGCAAATCGATGTGTGCGAAGAAATAAATAAGGTAGAAACAGCTCACATAAAAGACCCGCGAATCAAAGAACGCGTGATGTCGATGGTGGAAAACTACGAACCGGTAAAGATACGCGAGGTAGGAATCGAAATGTCGATTGTTTTAAGAGACGAGGAACCTGTGTATCAGCGGGCTAGACGATTGTCTATGCTAGAACGCGACGAAGTAAATAAGCATATAGGAGAGTGGTTGCGCGACGGAATTGTTCAGCCGTCATTGTCGGATTTCGCGAGTCCGGTTGTTTTAGTGAGGAAAAAAGACGGATCGTCGCGATTATGCGTGGACTATAGACAATTAAATCGAAAGATCATCAAGGATCGCTACCCACTCCCCCTGATAGATGATCAGTTGGATTCACTGCAGGATGCGAGAGTCTATAGTACGCTCGATTTAAAGAATGGATTTTTTCATGTTGCGATAAAGCCGGAATGTAGGAAATATACGTCGTTCATCGTCCCCGATGGACAGTATGAGTTTTTGAGAGTACCCTTCGGTCTGTGTAATTCGCCAGCCCTGTTTCAGAAATTTATAAATGCTGTGTTCCGGGAATTAATAAATGAAAAAATAGTATTGACGTACTTAGACGACCTGATCGTTCCAGCAATAGACGCGGATACTGCCCTCGAGAACTTGTGCAGAGTTCTGAAAACCGCGAGCGAGGCAGGTTTAGTAATAAACTGGAAGAAGTGCCAAATATTGCAAAATAAAGTAGAGTTTTTGGGCCACATTATTGAGAATCAAACCGTGCGACCATCGGAAAGAAAAACCGAGGCCGTGGCAAAATTCCGCAAACCAGCATCTATACGCGAAGTACAGAGCTTTCTTGGACTGACAGGCTACTTTCGAAAGTTCATTTGTCACTATTCGTCGATCGCCAGACCTTTGACGGAGCTTTTAAAATCGGGCGAGAAATTTCGGTTCGAAGACGAGCATGTACGAGCGTTCGAACAGTTAAAAAGAACATTGGTCGATAAACCCGTCTTACGATTATATAGAGTAGGCGCCGAAACCGAACTTCATACAGATGCGTCGAAATTTGGGTTCGGTAGCATTTTACTACAGCGCGACAGTGTCGACGGAGCATTACACCCAGTGCATTACGCGAGCGGCAAAACGAATGCGGCGGAGGCTCACTATGCTAGTTACGAATTAGAGTGTCTGGCGATCATAAAATCGTTGCGAAAGTTTCGCGTATATTTACTAGGCATACCATTCAAAATCGTTACAGATTGCCGCGCATTCGCTCTAACAATGCGAAAAAAAGATCTTTGTGTACGCATAGCACGGTGGGCATTATTACTTGAAGAGTTCCAATATACAATCGAACACCGTCCGGGAAATAGTATGCGACACGTAGACGCGCTCAGCCGTTTCCCATTGCCCGCGTGTATGTTAATAAGCGAGAGCGAAGATAGTATAAGTGCCCGACTAAAGAAGGCCCAAGCGTCGGATACGGATGTTAGTAAACTCCTCGAGATAACAAAGGAAAAACCCGTCGACGGATATTGTGTGCAAGGCGGTCTTTTATTCAAAGTTGTTGACAACGATTACAAATTAATAGTACCACGGTCGATGCAAACCAGCATAATTAGACGAGCTCACGAGGTCGGACACTTCGCAGCCAGTAAAACAGAATCGATTATTAAACGAGATTATTGGTTCGCGCATATGAGGTCAAAAATAGATAGAGTAATAGAAAACTGTGTTAATTGTATTCTAGCTGAGCGGAAGCACGGGAAAGGAGAGGGTTTCTTACATCCGGTAGAGAAAGGGGAAACACCACTAGATACGTATCACATTGATCATTTAGGTCCACTGGCTTCAACTAGGAAAAACTATAAGCACATTTTTTTAGTCGTTGATGGCTTTGCTAAATTTACGTGGCTGTATGCGACGAAGAGCACAACGACCGCTGAAGTAACAGATAGACTCAGAAAACAATCTGTATTTTTTGGGAATCCGCGCCGAGTAATTTCCGATCGCGGCACGGCTTTTACCTCGTGCGAATTCAGAAATTATTGCGCGGAAGAAGGAATAGAGCATATAACCATCACTACGGGAATGCCGCGGAGTAATGGGCAGGCAGAAAGAATTAACCGAATCTTAATACCAATCCTAACGAAACTAGCAGCCCCGCGACCCGACGAGTGGTACAAATATCTCGATCGTTGCCAGAAGTTCTTGAATGCCACAGTTAATCGTAGTACAGGCATGACTCCCTTTCAGATAATGTTCGGTGTCAATATGCGATTGCAAAACGACTTACCACTAAAAGAACTTTTAGAGCGTGAATGGACTGCTTCTTTCGACAAAAATAGGTGCGAATTAAGAGAGTATGCCAAAGAAAAGATCGCGGAAGTTCAGCGGGAGAACAGATGTAACTTTAATAAGCGCCGAAAAAATGCTAGACCGTATGTAACGGGCGACTTAGTGGCGATTAAGAAAACCCAGCAAGGACCAGGTACGAAATTAGCGGCGAAGTACTTCGGTCCCTACCGAGTAACCAAGGTATTGCGTAACGACCGATATGTAGTGGAAAAAGTGGGCGATCACGACGGCCCAAAAGAGGCTAGTACAGCGGCAGAGTACATGAAAGTATGGATTCACGAGTCAGATTCCGACCAGAGCGATGATGGAGATGCAGAAGATATCTGAGGCCAGATATCAATGCAGGATGGCCGAGTGTAGGGATGCAAAACCGTTACGCGATCGACGGTTATGATGTCCCGAGAGAAGGACACTTGCGGATCGCCGAAAGAATAACAACCGACAGGTGAATGCCCTAGCGAGCGTGCGAAAGAGCGAGTGTGCGAATGCGTGAGAGAGAGAGAATGTGTTGGGCGATCGGCCTATATATACAAGATAGGTCGCGGCCGCGGCAGAGAGAAAACAGCGAGCATCGCGAGTCCGAGAGTCTCGTAGAGAGAGAGAGAGAGTAAGAGTGAGAAGTGAGAGTTTAGCGAGTGAGGGAGAGTGAGAGTGAATGAGCCACAAGTCTGTGTAGCCAAACGATTAAAATATATATATATATCCACCGATACCGCGTAGGATTATTATCTTGACCGATAAAACCGTCCAAATCCCTACATAATGCTTAACGCATAACGCATAACGCATAACGCATAACGCATAACGCATGACACATTACTCATAACGCATTACGCATAACGCATAACGCATAACGCATAACGCATAACGCATAACGCATAACGCATAACGCATAACGCATAACGCATAACGCATAACGCATAACGCATAACGCGTAACGCGTAACGCGTAACGCATAACGCATAACGCATAACGCATAACGCATAACGCATAACGCATAACGCATAACGCATAACGCATAACGCATAACGCATAACGCATAACGCATAACGCATAACGCATAACGCATAACGCATAACGCATAACGCATAACGCATAACGCATAACGCATAACGCATAACGCATAACGCATAACGCATAACGCATAACGCATAACGCATAACGCATAACGCATAACGCATAACGCATAACGCATAACGCATAACGCATAACGCATAAAGCATAACGCTTAACGAATAACGCATAACGCATAACGCATGACACATTACTCATAACGCATTACGCATAACGCATAACGCATAACGGATAACGCATAATGCATAACGCATAACGCATAAAGCATAACGCATAACGCATAACGAATAACGCATATCGCATAACGTATAACGCTTAACGCATAACGCATAACGCATAACGCATAACGCATAACGCATAACGCATAACGCGTAACGCATAACGGATAACGCATAACGGATAACGCATAACGCATAACGCATAACGGATAACGCATGACGCATAACGGATAACCCATAACGCATAACGCATAAAGCATAGTCCATAACGCATAACGCATGACACATTACTCATAACGCATTACGCATAACGCATAACGCATAACGCATAACGCATAACGCATAACGCATAACGCATAACGCATAACGCATAACGCATAACGCATAACGCATAACGCATAACGCATAACGCATAACGCTTAACGCATAACGCATAACGCTTAACGCATGACGCATATCGCATAACGCATAACGCATAACGGATAACGCATAACGCATAACGCATAACGCATAACGCATAACGCATAACGCATAACGCATAACGCATAACGGATAACGCATGACGCATAACGGATAACCCATAACGCATAACGCATAAAGCATAGTCCATAACGCATAACGCATGACACATTACTCATAACGCATTACGCATAACGCATAACGCATAATGCATAACGCATTACGCATAACGCATAACGCTCAATGAAAAAGTCATAACGCATAACGCATAACGCATAACGCATAACGCATAACGCATAACGCATAACGCATAACGCACAACGCATAACGCATAACGCATAACGCATAACGCATAACGCATAACGCATAACGCATAACGCATAACGCATAACGCATAACGCATAACGCATAACGCATAACGCATAACGCATAACGGATAACGCATGACGCATAACGCATAACGCATAACGCATAACGCATAACGCGTAACGCATAACGGATAACGCATAACGCATAACGCATAACGCATAACGCATAACGCACAACGCATAACGCATAACGCATAACGCATAACGCATAACGCATAACGCATAACGCATAACGCATAACGCATAACGCATAACGCATAACGCATAACGCATAACGCATAACGCATAACGCATAACGCATAACGCATAACGCATAACGCATAACGCATAACGCGTAACGCATAACGCATAACGCATATCGCATAACCCGTAATGCACAACGCATAACACATAACGCATAACGCATAACGCGTAACGCATAACGCATAACGCATATCGCATAACCCGTAATGCACAACGCATAACGCATAACGCATAACGCATAACGCATAACGCATAACGCATAACGCATAACGCATAACGCATAACGCATAACGCATAACGCATAACGCATAACGCATAACGCATAACGCATAACGCATAACGCATAACGCATAACGCATAACGCATAACGAATAACGCATATCGCATAACGTATAACGCATAACGCATAACGCATAACGCATAACGAATGACGCATATCGCATAACGTATAACGCTTAACGCATAACGCATAACGCATAACGCATAACGCATAACGCATAACGCATAACGCATAACGCATAACGCATAACGCATAACGCATAACGCATAACGCATAACGCATAACGCATAACGCATAACGCATAACGCATAACGCATAACGCATAACGCATAACGCATAACGCATAACGCATAACGCATAACGCATAACGCATAACGCATAACGCATAACGCATAACGCATAACGCATAACGCATAACGCATAACGCATAACGCATAACGCATAACGCATAACGCATAACGCATAACGCATAACGCATAACGCATAACGCATAACGCATAACGCGTAACGCATAACGCATAACGCATATCGCATAACGCATAACGCATAACGCATAACGCATAACGCATAACGCATAACGCATAACGCATAACGCATAACGCATAACGCATAACGCATAACGCATAACGCATAACGCATAACGCATAACGCATAACGCATAACGCATAACGCGTAACGCATAACGCATAACGCATATCGCATAACGCATAACGCATAACGCATAACGCATAACGCATAACGCATAACGCATAACGCATAACGCATAACGCATAACGCATAACGCATAACGCATAACGCATAACGCATAACGCATAACGCATAACGCATAACGCATAACGCATAACGCATAACGCATAACGCATAACGCATAACGCATAACGCATAACGCATAACGCATAACGCATAACGCATAACGCATAACGCATAACGCATAACGCATAACGCATAACGCTTAACGCATGACGCATATCGCATAACGCATAACGCATAACGCATAACGGATAACGCATAACGCATAACGCATAACGCATAACGCATAACGCATAACGCATAACGCATAACGCATAACGCATAACGCATAACGCTTAACGCATAACGCATAACGCTTAACGCATGACGCATATCGCATAACGCATAACGCATAACGGATAACGCATAACGCATAACGCATAACGCATAACGCATAACGCATAACGCATAACGCATAACGCATAACGCATAACGCATAACGGATAACGCATGACGCATAACGGATAACCCATAACGCATAACGCATAAAGCATAGTCCATAACGCATAACGCATGACACATTACTCATAACGCATTACGCATAACGCATAACGCATAATGCATAACGCATTACGCATAACGCATAACGCTCAATGAAAAAGTCATAACGCATAACGCATAACGCATAACGCATAACGCATAACGCATAACGCATAACGCATAACGCATAACGCATAACGCATAACGCATAACGCATAACGCATAACGCATAACGCATAACGCATAACGCATAACGCATAACGCATAACGCATAACGCATAACGCATAACGCATAACGCATAACGCATAACGCATAACGCATAACGCATAACGCATAACGGATAACGCATGACGCATAACGCATAACGCATAACGCATAACGCATAACGCGTAACGCATAACGGATAACGCATAACGCATAACGCATAACGCATAACGCATAACGCACAACGCATAACGCATAACGCATAACGCATAACGCATAACGCATAACGCATAACGCATAACGCATAACGCATAACGCATAACGCATAACGCATAACGCATAACGCATAACGCATAACGCATAACGCATAACGCATAACGCATAACGCATAACGCATAACGCATAACGCGTAACGCATAACGCATAACGCATATCGCATAACCCGTAATGCACAACGCATAACACATAACGCATAACGCATAACGCGTAACGCATAACGCATAACGCATATCGCATAACCCGTAATGCACAACGCATAACGCATAACGCATAACGCATAACGCATAACGCATAACGCATAACGCATAACGCATAACGCATAACGCATAACGCATAACGCATAACGCATAACGCATAACGCATAACGCATAACGCATAACGCATAACGCATAACGAATAACGCATATCGCATAACGTATAACGCATAACGCATAACGCATAACGCATAACGAATGACGCATATCGCATAACGTATAACGCTTAACGCATAACGCATAACGCATAACGCATAACGCATAACGCATAACGCATAACGCATAACGCATAACGCATAACGCATAACGCATAACGCATAACGCATAACGCATAACGCATAACGCATAACGCATAACGCATAACGCATAACGCATAACGCATAACGCATAACGCATAACGCATAACGCATAACGCATAACGCATAACGCATAACGCATAACGCATAACGCATAACGCATAACGCATAACGCATAACGCATAACGCATAACGCATAACGCATAACGCATAACGCATAACGCATAACGCATAACGCATAACGCATAACGCATAACGCATAACGCATAACGCGTAACGCATAACGCATAACGCATATCGCATAACCCGTAATGCACAACGCATAACACATAACGCATAACGCATAACGCATAACGCATAACGCATAACGCATAACGCATAACGCATAACGCATAACGCATAACGCATAACGCATAACGCATAACGCATAACGCATAACGCATAACGCATAACGCATAACGCATAACGCATAACGCATAACGCATAACGCATAACGCATAACGCATAACGCATAACGCATAACGCATAACGCATAACGCATAACGCATAACGCATAACGCATAACGCATAACGCATAACGCATAACGCATAACGCATAACGCATAACGCATAACGCATAACGCATAACGCATAACGCATAACGCATAACGCATAACGCATAACGCATAACGCATAACGCTTAACGCATGACGCATATCGCATAACGCATAACGCATAACGCATAACGGATAACGCATAACGCATAACGCATAACGCATAACGCATAACGCATAACGCATAACGCATAACGCATAACGCATAACGCATAACGCTTAACGCATAACGCATAACGCTTAACGCATGACGCATATCGCATAACGCATAACGCATAACGGATAACGCATAACGCATAACGCATAACGCATAACGCATAACGCATAACGCATAACGCATAACGCATAACGGATAACGCATGACGCATAACGGATAACCCATAACGCATAACGCATAAAGCATAGTCCATAACGCATAACGCATGACACATTACTCATAACGCATTACGCATAACGCATAACGCATAATGCATAACGCATTACGCATAACGCATAACGCTCAATGAAAAAGTCATAACGCATAACGCATAACGCATAACGCATAACGCATAACGCATAACGCATAACGCATAACGCATAACGCATAACGCATAACGCATAACGCATAACGCATAACGCATAACGCATAACGCATAACGCATAACGCATAACGCATAACGCATAACGCATAACGCATAACGCATAACGCATAACGCATAACGCATAACGCATAACGCATAACGCATAACGCATAACGCATAACGCATAACGCATAACGCATAACGCATAACGCATAACGCATAACGCATAACGCATAACGCATAACGCATAACGCATAACGCATAACGCATAACGCATAACGCATAACGCATAACGCATAACGCATAACGCATAACGCGTAACGCATAACGCATAACGCATATCGCATAACCCGTAATGCACAACGCATAACACATAACGCATAACGCATAACGCATAACGCATAACGCATAACGCATAACGCATAACGCATAACGCATAACGCATAACGCATAACGCATAACGCATAACGCATAACGCATAACGCATAACGCATAACGCATAACGCATAACGCATAACGCATAACGCATAACGCATAACGCATAACGCATAACGCATAACGCATAACGCATAACGCATAACGCATAACGCATAACGAATAACGCATAACGCATAACGCATAACGCATAACGCATAACGCATAACGCATAACGCATAACGCATAACGCATAACGCATAACGCATAACGCATAACGCATAACGCATAACGCATAACGCATAACGCATAACGCATAACGCATAACGCATAACGCATAACGCATAACGCATAACGCATAACGCATAACGCATAACGCATAACGCATAACGCATAACGCATAACGCATAACGCATAACGCATAACGCATAACGCATAACGCATAACGCATAACGCATAACGCATAACGCATAACGCATAACGCATAACGCATAACGCATAACGCATAACGCATAACGCATAACGCATAACGCATAACGCATAACGCATAACGCATAACGCATAACGCATAACGCATAACGCATAACGCATAACGCATAACGCATAACGCATAACGCATAACGCATAACGCATAACGCATAACGCATAACGCATAACGCATAACGCATAACGCATAACGCATAACGCATAACGCATAACGCATAACGCATAACGCATAACGCATAACGCATAACGCATAACGCATAACGCATAACGCATAACGCATAACGCATAACGCATAACGCATAACGCATAACGCATAACGCATAACGCATAACGCATAACGCATAACGCATAACGCATAACGCATAACGCATAACGCATAACGCATAACGCATAACGCATAACGCATAACGCTTAACGCATGACGCATATCGCATAACGCATAACGCATAACGCATAACGGATAACGCATAACGCATAACGCATAACGCATAACGCATAACGCATAACGCATAACGCATAACGCATAACGCATAACGCTTAACGCATAACGCATAACGCTTAACGCATGACGCATATCGCATAACGCATAACGCATAACGGATAACGCATAACGCATAACGCATAACGCATAACGCATAACGCATAACGCATAACGCATAACGCATAACGCATAACGGATAACGCATGACGCATAACGGATAACCCATAACGCATAACGCATAAAGCATAGTCCATAACGCATAACGCATGACACATTACTCATAACGCATTACGCATAACGCATAACGCATAATGCATAACGCATTACGCATAACGCATAACGCTCAATGAAAAAGTCATAACGCATAACGCATAACGCATAACGCATAACGCATAACGCATAACGCATAACGCATAACGCATAACGCATAACGCATAACGCATAACGCATAACGCATAACGCATAACGCATAACGCATAACGCATAACGCATAACGCATAACGCATAACGCATAACGCATAACGCATAACGCATAACGCATAACGCATAACGGATAACGCATGACGCATAACGCATAACGCATAACGCATAACGCATAACGCGTAACGCATAACGGATAACGCATAACGCATAACGCATAACGCATAACGCATAACGCACAACGCATAACGCATAACGCATAACGCATAACGCATAACGCATAACGCATAACGCATAACGCATAACGCATAACGCATAACGCATAACGCATAACGCATAACGCATAACGCATAACGCATAACGCATAACGCATAACGCATAACGCATAACGCATAACGCATAACGCATAACGCATAACGCATAACGCATAACGCATAACGCATAACGCATAACGCATAACGCATAACGCATAACGCATAACGCATAACGCATAACGCATAACGCATAACGCATAACGCATAACGCATAACGCATAACGCATAACGCGTAACGCATAACGCATAACGCATATCGCATAACGCATAACGCATAACGCATAACGCATAACGCATAACGCATAACGCATAACGCATAACGCATAACGCATAACGCATAACGCATAACGCATAACGCATAACGCATAACGCATAACGCATAACGCATAACGCATAACGCATAACGCATAACGCATAACGCATAACGCATAACGCATAACGCATAACGCATAACGCATAACGCATAACGCATAACGCATAACGCATAACGCATAACGCATAACGCATAACGCATAACGCATAACGCATAACGCATAACGCTTAACGCATGACGCATATCGCATAACGCATAACGCATAACGCATAACGGATAACGCATAACGCATAACGCTTAACGCATAACGCATAACGCATAACGCATAACGCATAACGCATAACGCATAACGCATAACGCATAACGCTTAACGCATAACGCATAACGCTTAACGCATGACGCATATCGCATAACGCATAACGCATAACGGATAACGCATAACGCATAACGCATAACGCATAACGCATAACGCATAACGCATAACGCATAACGCATAACGCATAACGCATAACGGATAACGCATGACGCATAACGGATAACCCATAACGCATAACGCATAAAGCATAGTCCATAACGCATAACGCATGACACATTACTCATAACGCATTACGCATAACGCATAACGCATAATGCATAACGCATTACGCATAACGCATAACGCTCAATGAAAAAGTCATAACGCATAACGCATAACGCATAACGCATAACGCATAACGCATAACGCATAACGCATAACGCATAACGCATAACGCATAACGCATAACGCATAACGCATAACGCATAACGCATAACGCATAACGCATAACGCATAACGCATAACGCATAACGCATAACGCATAACGCATAACGCATAACGCATAACGGATAACGCATGACGCATAACGCATAACGCATAACGCATAACGCATAACGCGTAACGCATAACGGATAACGCATAACGCATAACGCATAACGCATAACGCACAACGCATAACGCATAACGCATAACGCATAACGCATAACGCATAACGCATAACGCATAACGCATAACGCATAACGCATAACGCATAACGCATAACGCATAACGCATAACGCATAACGCATAACGCATAACGCATAACGCATAACGCATAACGCATAACGCATAACGCATAACGCGTAACGCATAACGCATAACGCATATCGCATAACCCGTAATGCACAACGCATAACACATAACGCATAACGCATAACGCGTAACGCATAACGCATAACGCATATCGCATAACCCGTAATGCACAACGCATAACGCATAACGCATAACGCATAACGCATAACGCATAACGCATAACGCATAACGCATAACGCATAACGCATAACGCATAACGCATAACGCATAACGCATAACGCATAACGCATAACGCATAACGCATAACGAATAACGCATATCGCATAACGTATAACGCATAACGCATAACGCATAACGCATAACGAATGACGCATATCGCATAACGTATAACGCTTAACGCATAACGCATAACGCATAACGCATAACGCATAACGCATAACGCATAACGCATAACGCATAACGCATAACGCATAACGCATAACGCATAACGCATAACGCATAACGCATAACGCATAACGCATAACGCGTAACGCATAACGCATAACGCATATCGCATAACCCGTAATGCACAACGCATAACACATAACGCATAACGCATAACGCATAACGCATAACGCATAACGCATAACGCATAACGCATAACGCATAACGCATAACGCATAACGCATAACGCATAACGCATAACGCATAACGCATAACGCATAACGCATAACGCATAACGCATAACGCATAACGCATAACGCATAACGCATAACGCATAACGCATAACGAATAACGCATAACGCATAACGCATAACGCATAACGCATAACGCATAACGCATAACGCATAACGCATAACGCATAACGCATAACGCATAACGCATAACGCATAACGCATAACGCATAACGCATAACGCATAACGCATAACGCATAACGCATAACGCATAACGCATAACGCATAACGCATAACGCATAACGCATAACGCATAACGCATAACGCATAACGCATAACGCATAACGCATAACGCATAACGCATAACGCATAACGCATAACGCATAACGCATAACGCATAACGCATAACGCATAACGCATAACGCATAACGCATAACGCATAACGCATAACGCATAACGCATAACGCATAACGCATAACGCATAACGCATAACGCATAACGCATAACGCATAACGCATAACGCATAACGCATAACGCATAACGCATAACGCATAACGCATAACGCATAACGCATAACGCATAACGCATAACGCATAACGCATAACGCATAACGCATAACGCATAACGCATAACGCATAACGCATAACGCATAACGCATAACGCATAACGCATAACGCATAACGCATAACGCATAACGCATAACGCATAACGCATAACGCATAACGCATAACGCATAACGCATAACGCATAACGCATAACGCATAACGCATAACGCATAACGCATAACGCATAACGCATAACGCATAACGCATAACGCATAACGCATAACGCATAACGCTTAACGCATGACGCATATCGCATAACGCATAACGCATAACGCATAACGGATAACGCATAACGCATAACGCATAACGCATAACGCATAACGCATAACGCATAACGCATAACGCATAACGCATAACGCATAACGCTTAACGCATAACGCATAACGCTTAACGCATGACGCATATCGCATAACGCATAACGCATAACGGATAACGCATAACGCATAACGCATAACGCATAACGCATAACGCATAACGCATAACGCATAACGCATAACGCATAACGCATAACGGATAACGCATGACGCATAACGGATAACCCATAACGCATAACGCATAAAGCATAGTCCATAACGCATAACGCATGACACATTACTCATAACGCATTACGCATAACGCATAACGCATAATGCATAACGCATTACGCATAACGCATAACGCTCAATGAAAAAGTCATAACGCATAACGCATAACGCATAACGCATAACGCATAACGCATAACGCATAACGCATAACGCATAACGCATAACGCATAACGCATAACGCATAACGCATAACGCATAACGCATAACGCATAACGCATAACGCATAACGCATAACGCATAACGCATAACGCATAACGCATAACGCATAACGCATAACGCATAACGCATAACGCATAACGGATAACGCATGACGCATAACGCATAACGCATAACGCATAACGCATAACGCGTAACGCATAACGGATAACGCATAACGCATAACGCATAACGCATAACGCATAACGCACAACGCATAACGCATAACGCATAACGCATAACGCATAACGCATAACGCATAACGCATAACGCATAACGCATAACGCATAACGCATAACGCATAACGCATAACGCATAACGCATAACGCATAACGCATAACGCATAACGCATAACGCATAACGCATAACGCATAACGCATAACGCATAACGCATAACGCATAACGCATAACGCATAACGCATAACGCATAACGCATAACGCATAACGCATAACGCATAACGCATAACGCATAACGCATAACGCATAACGCATAACGCATAACGCATAACGCGTAACGCATAACGCATAACGCATATCGCATAACGCATAACGCATAACGCATAACGCATAACGCATAACGCATAACGCATAACGCATAACGCATAACGCATAACGCATAACGCATAACGCATAACGCATAACGCATAACGCATAACGCATAACGCATAACGCATAACGCATAACGCATAACGCATAACGCATAACGCATAACGCATAACGCATAACGCATAACGCATAACGCATAACGCATAACGCATAACGCATAACGCATAACGCATAACGCATAACGCATAACGCATAACGCATAACGCATAACGCATAACGCTTAACGCATGACGCATATCGCATAACGCATAACGCATAACGCATAACGGATAACGCATAACGCATAACGCATAACGCATAACGCATAACGCATAACGCATAACGCATAACGCATAACGCATAACGCATAACGCTTAACGCATAACGCATAACGCTTAACGCATGACGCATATCGCATAACGCATAACGCATAACGGATAACGCATAACGCATAACGCATAACGCATAACGCATAACGCATAACGCATAACGCATAACGCATAACGCATAACGCATAACGCATAACGGATAACGCATGACGCATAACGGATAACCCATAACGCATAACGCATAAAGCATAGTCCATAACGCATAACGCATGACACATTACTCATAACGCATTACGCATAACGCATAACGCATAATGCATAACGCATTACGCATAACGCATAACGCTCAATGAAAAAGTCATAACGCATAACGCATAACGCATAACGCATAACGCATAACGCATAACGCATAACGCATAACGCATAACGCATAACGCATAACGCATAACGCATAACGCATAACGCATAACGCATAACGCATAACGCATAACGCATAACGCATAACGCATAACGCATAACGCATAACGCATAACGCATAACGGATAACGCATGACGCATAACGCATAACGCATAACGCATAACGCATAACGCGTAACGCATAACGGATAACGCATAACGCATAACGCATAACGCATAACGCATAACGCACAACGCATAACGCATAACGCATAACGCATAACGCATAACGCATAACGCATAACGCATAACGCATAACGCATAACGCATAACGCATAACGCATAACGCATAACGCATAACGCATAACGCATAACGCATAACGCATAACGCATAACGCATAACGCATAACGCATAACGCGTAACGCATAACGCATAACGCATATCGCATAACCCGTAATGCACAACGCATAACACATAACGCATAACGCATAACGCGTAACGCATAACGCATAACGCATATCGCATAACCCGTAATGCACAACGCATAACGCATAACGCATAACGCATAACGCATAACGCATAACGCATAACGCATAACGCATAACGCATAACGCATAACGCATAACGCATAACGCATAACGCATAACGCATAACGCATAACGCATAACGCATAACGCATAACGCATAACGCATAACGCATAACGAATAACGCATATCGCATAACGTATAACGCATAACGCATAACGCATAACGCATAACGAATGACGCATATCGCATAACGTATAACGCTTAACGCATAACGCATAACGCATAACGCATAACGCATAACGCATAACGCATAACGCATAACGCATAACGCATAACGCATAACGCATAACGCATAACGCATAACGCATAACGCATAACGCATAACGCATAACGCATAACGCATAACGCATAACGCATAACGCATAACGCATAACGCATAACGCATAACGCATAACGCATAACGCATAACGCATAACGCATAACGCATAACGCATAACGCATAACGCATAACGCATAACGCATAACGCATAACGCATAACGCATAACGCATAACGCATAACGCATAACGCGTAACGCATAACGCATAACGCATATCGCATAACCCGTAATGCACAACGCATAACACATAACGCATAACGCATAACGCATAACGCATAACGCATAACGCATAACGCATAACGCATAACGCATAACGCATAACGCATAACGCATAACGCATAACGCATAACGCATAACGCATAACGCATAACGCATAACGCATAACGCATAACGCATAACGCATAACGCATAACGCATAACGCATAACGCATAACGCATAACGCATAACGCATAACGCATAACGCATAACGCATAACGCATAACGCATAACGCATAACGCATAACGCATAACGCATAACGCATAACGCATAACGCATAACGCATAACGCATAACGCATAACGCATAACGCATAACGCATAACGCATAACGCATAACGCATAACGCATAACGCATAACGCTTAACGCATGACGCATATCGCATAACGCATAACGCATAACGCATAACGGATAACGCATAACGCATAACGCATAACGCATAACGCATAACGCATAACGCATAACGCATAACGCATAACGCATAACGCATAACGCTTAACGCATAACGCATAACGCTTAACGCATGACGCATATCGCATAACGCATAACGCATAACGGATAACGCATAACGCATAACGCATAACGCATAACGCATAACGCATAACGCATAACGCATAACGCATAACGCATAACGCATAACGGATAACGCATGACGCATAACGGATAACCCATAACGCATAACGCATAAAGCATAGTCCATAACGCATAACGCATGACACATTACTCATAACGCATTACGCATAACGCATAACGCATAATGCATAACGCATTACGCATAACGCATAACGCTCAATGAAAAAGTCATAACGCATAACGCATAACGCATAACGCATAACGCATAACGCATAACGCATAACGCATAACGCATAACGCATAACGCATAACGCATAACGCATAACGCATAACGCATAACGCATAACGCATAACGCATAACGCATAACGCATAACGCATAACGCATAACGCATAACGCATAACGCATAACGCATAACGCATAACGCATAACGCATAACGCATAACGGATAACGCATGACGCATAACGCATAACGCATAACGCATAACGCATAACGCGTAACGCATAACGGATAACGCATAACGCATAACGCATAACGCATAACGCATAACGCACAACGCATAACGCATAACGCATAACGCATAACGCATAACGCATAACGCATAACGCATAACGCATAACGCATAACGCATAACGCATAACGCATAACGCATAACGCATAACGCATAACGCATAACGCATAACGCATAACGCATAACGCATAACGCATAACGCATAACGCGTAACGCATAACGCATAACGCATATCGCATAACCCGTAATGCACAACGCATAACACATAACGCATAACGCATAACGCGTAACGCATAACGCATAACGCATATCGCATAACCCGTAATGCACAACGCATAACGCATAACGCATAACGCATAACGCATAACGCATAACGCATAACGCATAACGCATAACGCATAACGCATAACGCATAACGCATAACGCATAACGCATAACGCATAACGCATAACGCATAACGCATAACGCATAACGCATAACGCATAACGCATAACGCATAACGCATAACGCATAACGCATAACGAATAACGCATATCGCATAACGTATAACGCATAACGCATAACGCATAACGCATAACGAATGACGCATATCGCATAACGTATAACGCTTAACGCATAACGCATAACGCATAACGCATAACGCATAACGCATAACGCATAACGCATAACGCATAACGCATAACGCATAACGCATAACGCATAACGCATAACGCATAACGCATAACGCATAACGCATAACGCATAACGCATAACGCATAACGCATAACGCATAACGCATAACGCATAACGCATAACGCATAACGCATAACGCATAACGCATAACGCATAACGCATAACGCATAACGCATAACGCATAACGCATAACGCATAACGCATAACGCATAACGCATAACGCATAACGCATAACGCATAACGCATAACGCATAACGCATAACGCGTAACGCATAACGCATAACGCATATCGCATAACCCGTAATGCACAACGCATAACACATAACGCATAACGCATAACGCATAACGCATAACGCATAACGCATAACGCATAACGCATAACGCATAACGCATAACGCATAACGCATAACGCATAACGCATAACGCATAACGCATAACGCATAACGCATAACGCATAACGCATAACGCATAACGCATAACGCATAACGCATAACGCATAACGCATAACGCATAACGCATAACGCATAACGAATAACGCATAACGCATAACGCATAACGCATAACGCATAACGCATAACGCATAACGCATAACGCATAACGCATAACGCATGACGCATGACGCATAACGCATAACGCATAACGCATAACGCATAACGCATAACGCATAACGCATAACGCATAACGCATAACGCATAACGAATAACGCATATCGCATAACGTATAACGCTTAACGCATAACGCATAACGCATAACGCGTAACGCATAACGGATAACCCACAACGCATAACGCATAAAGCATAGTCCATAACGCATAACGCATGACACATTACTCATAACGCATTACGCATAACGCATAACGCATAATGCATAACGCATTACGCATAACGCATAACGCTCAATGAAAAAGTCATAACGCATAACGCATAACGCATAACGCATAACGCATAACGCATAACGCATAACGCATAACGCATAACGCATAACGCATAACGCATAACGCATAACGCATAACGCATAACGCATAACGCATAACGCATAACGCATAACGCATAACGGATAACGCATGACGCATAACGCATGACGCATAACGCATAACGCATAACGCATAACGCATAACGCATAACGCGTAACGCATAACGCATAACGCATAACGCATAACGCATAACGCATAACGCATAACGCATAACGCATAACGCATAACGCATAACGCATAACGCATAACGCATAACGCATAACGCATAACGCATAACGCATAACGCATAACGCATAACGCATAACGCATAACGCATAACGCATAACGCATAACGCATAACGCATAACGCGTAACGCATAACGCGTAACGCATAACGCATATCGCATAACCCGTAATGCACAACGCATAACACATAACGCATAACGCATAACGCATAACGCATAACGCATAACGCATAACGCATAACGCATAACGCATAACGCATAACGCATAACGCATAACGCATAACGCATAACGCATAACGCATAACGCATAACGCATAACGCATAACGCATAACGCATAACGCATAACGCATAACGCATAACGCATAACGCATAACGCATAACGCATAACGCATAACGCATAACGCATAACGCATAACGCATAACGCATAACGCATAACGAATAACGCATAACGCATAACGAATGACGCATATCGCATAACGTATAACGCTTAACGCATAACGCATAACGCATAACGCATAACGCATAACGCATAACGCATAACGCATAACGCATAACGCATAACGCATAACGCATAACGCATAACGCATAACGCATAACGCATAACGCATAACGCATAACGCATAACGCATAACGCATAACGCATAACGCATAACGCATAACGCATAACGCATAACGCATAACGCATAACGCATAACGCATAACGCATAACGCGTAACGCATAACGCATAACGCATATCGCATAACCCGTAATGCACAACGCATAACACATAACGCATAACGCATAACGCATAACGCATAACGCATAACGCATAACGCATAACGCATAACGCATAACGCATAACGCATAACGCATAACGCATAACGCATAACGCATAACGCATAACGCATAACGCATAACGCATAACGCATAACGCATAACGCATAACGCATAACGCATAACGCATAACGCATAACGCATAACGCATAACGCATAACGCATAACGCATAACGAATAACGCATAACGCATAACGCATAACGCATAACGCATAACGCATAACGCATAACGCATAACGCATAACGCATAACGCATAACGCATAACGCATGACGCATGACGCATAACGCATAACGCATAACGCATAACGCATAACGCATAACGCATAACGCATAACGCATAACGCATAACGCATAACGAATAACGCATATCGCATAACGTATAACGCTTAACGCATAACGCATAACGCATAACGCGTAACGCATAACGGATAACCCATAACGCATAACGCATGAAGCATAGTCCATAACGCATAACGCATGACACATTACTCATAACGCATAACGCATAACGCATAACGCATAACGCATAACGCATAACGCATAACGCATAACGCATAACGCATAACGCATAACGCATAACGCATAACGCATAACGCATAACGCATAACGCATAACGCATAACGCATAACGCATAACGCATAACGCATAACGCATAACGCATAACGCATAACGCATAACGCATAACGCATAACGCATAACGCATAACGAATAACGCATAACGCATAACGCATAACGCATAACGCATAACGCATAACGCATAACGCATAACGCATAACGCATAACGCATAACGCATAACGCATAACGCATAACGGATAACGCATGACGCATAACGCGTAACGCGTAACGCGTAACGCGTAACGCATAACGGATAACGCATAACGCATAACGCATAACGCATAACGCATAACGCATAACGCATAACGCATAACGCATAACGCATAACGCATAACGCATAACGCATAACGCATAACGCATAACGCATAACGCATAACGCATAACGCATAACGCATAACGCATAACGCATAACGCATAACGCATAACGCATAACGCATAACGCATAACGCATAACGCATAACGCATAACGCATAACGCATAACGCATAACGCATAACGCATAACGCATAACGCATAACGCATAACGCATAACGCATAACGCATAACGCATAACGCATAACGCATAACGCATAACGCATAACGCATAACGCATAACGCATAACGCATAACGCATAACGCATAACGCATAACGCATAACGCATAACGCATAACGCATAACGCATAACGCATAACGCATAACGCATAACGCATAACGCATAACGCATAACGCATAACGCATAACGCATAACGCATAACGCATAACGCATAACGCATAACGCATAACGCATAACGCATAACGCATAACGCATAACGCATAACGCATAACGCATAACGCATAACGCATAACGCATAACGCATAACGCATAACGCATAACGCATAACGCATAACGCATAACGCATAACGCATAACGCATAACGCATAACGCATAACGCATAACGCATAACGCATAACGCATAACGCATAACGCATAACGCATAACGCATAACGCATAACGCATAACGCATAACGCATAACGCATAACGCATAACGCATAACGCATAACGCATAACGCATAACGCATAACGCATAACGCATAACGCATAACGCATAACGCATAACGCATAACGCATAACGCATAACGCATAACGCATAACGCATAACGCATAACGCATAACGCATAACGCATAACGCATAACGCATAACGCATAACGCATAACGCATAACGCATAACGCATAACGCATAACGCATAACGCATAACGCATAACGCATAACGCATAACGCATAACGTATAACGCTTAACGCATAACGCATAACGCATAACGCATAACGCGTAACGCATAACGCGTAACGCATAACGGATAACGCATAACGGATAACGCATAACGCATAACGCATAACGCATAACGGATAACGCATGACGCATAACGGATAACCCATAACGCATAACGCATAAAGCATAGTCCATAACGCATAACGCATGACACATTACTCATAACGCATTACGCATAACGCATAACGCATAATGCATAACGCATTACGCATAACGCATAACGCTCAATGAAAAAGTCATAACGCATAACGCATAACGCATAACGCATAACGCATAACGCATAACGCATAACGCATAACGCATAACGCATAACGCATAACGCATAACGCATAACGCATAACGCATAACGCATAACGCATAACGCATAACGCATAACGCATAACGCATAACGCATAACGCATAACGCATAACGCATAACGCATAACGCATAACGCACAACGCATAACGCATAACGCATAACGCATAACGCATGACGCATAACGCATAACGCATAACGCATAACGCATAACGCATAACGCGTAACGCATAACGGATAACGCATAACGCATAACGCATAACGCATAACGCATAACGCATAACGCATAACGCATAACGCATAACGCATAACGCATAACGCATAACGCATAACGCATAACGCATAACGCATAACGCATAACGCATAACGCATAACGCATAACGCATAACGCATAACGCATAACGCATAACGCATAACGCATAACGCATAACGCATAACGCATAACGCATAACGCATAACGCATAACGCATAACGCATAACGCATAACGCATAACGCATAACGCATAACGCATAACGCATAACGCATAACGCATAACGCATAACGCATAACGCATAACGCATAACGCATAACGCATAACGCATAACGCATAACGCATAACGCATAACGCATAACGCATAACGCATAACGCATAACGCATAACGCATAACGCATAACGCATAACGCATAACGCATAACGCATAACGCATAACGCATAACGCATAACGCATAACGCATAACGCATAACGCATAACGCATAACGCATAACGCATAACGCATAACGCATAACGCATAACGCATAACGCATAACGCATAACGCATAACGCATAACGCATAACGCATAACGCATAACGCATAACGCATAACGCATAACGCTTAACGCATGACGCATATCGCATAACGCATAACGCATAACGGATAACGC
This sequence comes from Lasioglossum baleicum, assembly GCF_051020765.1. NCBI lineage: Eukaryota > Metazoa > Arthropoda > Insecta > Hymenoptera > Halictidae > Lasioglossum > Lasioglossum baleicum. The sequence goes on along the minus strand of NW_027469098.1, from coordinate 537,048 downwards.
ATTACGCATAACGCATAACGCATAACGCATAACGCATAACGCATAACGCATAACGCATAACGCATAACGCATAACGCATAACGCATAACGCATAACGCATAACGCATAACGCATAACGCATAACGCATAACGCATAACGCATAACGCATAACGCATAACGCATAACCCATAACGCATAACGCATAACCCATAACGAATAACGCATAACGCTCAATGGAAAAGTCATAACGCATAACGCTCAATGAAAAAGTCATAATGCTTAACGCATAACGCATAACGCATAACGCATAACGCATAACGCATAACGCATAACGCATAACGCATAACGCATAACGCATAACGCATAACGCATAACACATAACGCATAACGCATAACGCATAACGCATAACGCGTAACGCATAACGCATAACGCATATCGCATAACCCGTAATGCACAACGCATAACGCGTAACGCATAACGCATAACGCATAACGCATAACGCATAACGCATAACGCATAACGCATAACGCATAACGCATAACGCATAACGCATAACGCATAACGCATAACGCATAACGCATAACGCATAACGCATAACGCATAACGCATAACGCATAACGCATAACGCATAACGCATAACGCATAACGCATAACGCATAACGCATAACGCATAACGCATAACGCATAACGCATAACGCATAACGCATAACGCATAACGCATAACGCATAACGCATAACGCATAACGCATAACGCATAACGCATAACGCATAACGCATAACGCATAACGCATAACGCATAACGCATAACGCATAACGCATAACACATAACGCATAACGCATAACGCATAACGCATAACGCATAACGCGTAACGCATAACGCATAACGCATATCGCATAACCCGTAATGCACAACGCATAACGCATAACGCATAACGCATAACGCATAACGCATAACGCATAACGCATAACGCATAACGCATAACGCATAACGCATAACGCATAACGCATAACGCATAACGCATAACGCATAACGCATAACGCATAACGCATAACGCATAACGCATAACCCATAACGCATAACGCATAACCCATAACGAATAACGCATAACGCTCAATGGAAAAGTCATAACGCATAACGCTCAATGAAAAAGTCATAATGCTTAACGCATAACGCATAACGCATAACGCATAACGCATAACGCATAACGCATAACGCATAACGCATAACGCATAACGCATAACGCATAACGCATAACGCATAACGCATAACGCATAACGCATAACGCATAACGCATAACGCATAACGCATAACGCATAACGCATAACGCATAACGCATAACGCATAACGCATAACGCATAACGCATAACGCATAACGCATAACGCATAACGCATAACGCATAACGCATAACGCATAACGCATAACGCATAACGCATAACGCATAACGCATAACGCATAACGCATAACGCATAACGCATAACGCATAACGCATAACGCATAACGCATAACGCATAACGCATAACGCATAACGCATAACGCATATCGCATAACCCGTAATGCACAACGCATAACGCATAACGCATAACGCATAACGCATAACGCATAACGCATAACGCATAACGCATAACGCATAACGCATAACGCATAACGCATAACGCATAACGCATAACGCATAACGCATAACGCATAACGCATAACGCATAACGCATAACGCATAACGCATAACGCATAACGCATAACGCATAACGCATAACGCATAACGCATAACGCATAACGCATAACGCATAACGCATAACGCATAACGCATAACGCATAACGCATAACGCATAACGCATAACGCATAACGCATAACGCATAACGCATAACGCATAACGCATAACGCATAACGCATAACGCATAACGCATAACGCATAACGCATAACGCATAACGCATAACGCATAACGCATAACGCATAACGCATAACGCATAACGCATAACGCATAACGCATAACGCATAACGCATAACGCATAACGCATAACGCATAACGCATAACGCATAACGCATAACGCATAACGCATAACGCATAACGCATAACGCATAACGCATAACGCATAACGCATAACGCATAACGCATAACGCATAACGCATAACGCATAACGCATAACGCATAACGCTTAACGCATGACGCATATCGCATAACGCATAACGCATAACGGATAACGCATAACGCATAACGCATAACGCATAACGCATAACGCATAACGCATAACGCATAACGCATAACGCATAACGCATAACGCATAACGCATAACGCATAACGCATAACCCATAACGCATAACGCATAACCCATAACGAATAACGCATAACGCTCAATGGAAAAGTCATAACGCATAACGCTCAATGAAAAAGTCATAATGCTTAACGCATAACGCATAACGCATAACGCATAACGCATAACGCATAACGCATAACGCATAACGCATAACGCATAACGCATAACGCATAACGCATAACGCATAACGCATAACGCATAACGCATAACGCATAACGCATAACGCATAACGCATAACGCATAACGCATAACGCATAACGCATAACGCATAACGCATAACGCATAACGCATAACGCATAACGCATAACGCATAACGCATAACGCATAACGCATAACGCATAACGCATAACGCATAACGCATAACGCATAACGCATAACGCATAACGCATAACGCATAACGCATAACGCATAACGCATAACGCATAACGCATAACGCATAACGCATAACGCATAACGCATAACGCATAACGCATAACGCATAACGCATAACGCATAACGCATAACGCATAACGCATAACGCATAACGCATAACGCATAACGCATAACGCATAACGCATAACGCATAACGCATAACGCATAACGCATAACGCATAACGCATAACGCATAACGCATAACGCATAACGCATAACGCATAACGCATAACGCATAACGCATAACGCATAAAGCATAACGCATAACGCATAACGAATAACGCATATCGCATAACGTATAACGCTTAACGCATAACGCATAACGCATAACGCATAACGCATAACGCATAACGCGTAACGCATAACGGATAACGCATAACGGATAACGCATAACGCATAACGCATAACGCATAACGGATAACGCATGACGCATAACGGATAACCCATAACGCATAACGCATAAAGCATAGTCCATAACGCATAACGCATGACACATTACTCATAACGCATTACGCATAACGCATAACGCATAATGCATAACGCATTACGCATAACGCATAACGCTCAATGAAAAAGTCATAACGCATAACGCATAACGCATAACGCATAACGCATAACGCATAACGCATAACGCATAACGCATAACGCATAACGCATAACGCATAACGCATAACGCATAACGCATAACGCATAACGCATAACGCATAACGCATAACGCATAACGCATAACGCATAACGCATAACGCATAACGCATAACGCATAACGCATAACGCATAACGCATAACGCATAACGCATAACGCATAACGCATAACGCATAACGCATAACGCATAACGCATAACGGATAACGCATGACGCATAACGCATAACGCATAACGCATAACGCATAACATATAACGCGTAACGCATAACGGATAACGCATAACGCATAACGCATAACGCATAACGCATAACGCATAACGCATAACGCATAACGCATAACGCATAACGCATAACGCATAACGCATAACGCATAACGCATAACGCATAACGCATAACGCATAACGCATAACGCATAACGCATAACGCATAACGCATAACGCATAACGCATAACGCATAACGCATAACGCATAACGCATAACGCATAACGCATAACGCATAACGCATAACGCATAACGCATAACGCATAACGCATAACGCATAACGCATAACGCATAACGCATAACGCATAACGCATAACGCATAACGCATAAAGCATAGTCCATAACGCATAACGCATGACACATTACTCATAACGCATTACGCATAACGCATAACGCATAATGCATAACGCATTACGCATAACGCATAACGCTCAATGAAAAAGTCATAACGCATAACGCATAACGCATAACGCATAACGCATAACGCATAACGCATAACGCATAACGCATAACGCATAACGCATAACGCATAACGCATAACGCATAACGCATAACGCATAACGCATAACGCATAACGCATAACGCATAACGCATAACGCATAACGCATAACGCATAACGCATAACGCATAACCCATAACGCATAACGCATAACGCATAACGCATAACGCATAACGCATAACGCATAACGCATAACGCATAACGCATAACGCATAACGCATAACGCATAACGCATAACGCATAACGCATAACGCATAACGCATAACGCATAACGCATAACGCATAACGCATAACGCATAACGCATAACGCATAACGCATAACGCATAACGCATAACGCATAACGCATAACGCATAACGCATAACGCATAACGCATAACGCATAACGCATAACGCATAACGCATAACGCATAACGCATAACGCATAACGCATAACGCATAACGCATAACGCATAACGCGTAACGCGTAACGCGTAACGCGTAACGCGTAACGCGTAACGCATAACGGATAACGCATAACGGATAACGCATAACGCATAACGCATAACGCATAACGCATAACGCATAACGCATAACGCATAACGCATAACGCATAACGCATAACGCATAACGCATAACGCATAACGCATAACGCATAACGCATAACGCATAACGCATAACGCATAACGCATAACGCATAACGCATAACGCATAACGCATAACGCATAACGCATAACGCATAACGCATAACGCATAACGCATAACGCATAACGCATAACGCATAACGCATAACGCATAACGCATAACGCATAACGCATAACGCATAACGCATAACGCATAACGCATAACGCATAACGCATAACGCATAACGCATAACGCATAACGCATAACGCATAACGCATAACGCATAACGCATAACGCATAACGCATAACGCATAACGCATAACGCATAACGCATAACGCATAACGCATAACGCATAACGCATAACGCATAACGCATAACGCAGAACGCATAACGCATAACGCATAACGCATAACGCATAACGCGTAACGCATAACGGATAACGCATAACGGATAACGCATAACGCATAACGCATAACGCATAACGGATAACGCATGACGCATAACGGATAACGCATAACGCATAACGCATAACGCATAACGCATAACGCATAACGCATAACGCATAACGCATAACGCATAACGCATAACGCATAACGCATAACGCATAACGCATAACGCATAACGCATAACGCATAACGCATAACGCATAACGCATAACGCATAACGCATAACGCATAACGCATAACGCATAACGCATAACGCATAACGCATAACGCATAACGCATAACGCATAACGGATAACGCATGACGCATAACGCATAACGCATAACGCATAACGCATAACGCGTAACGCATAACGGATAACGCATAACGCATAACGCATAACGCATAACGCATAACGCATAACGCATAACGCATAACGCATAACGCATAACGCATAACGCATAACGCATAACGCATAACGCATAACGCATAACGCATAACGCATAACGCATAACGCATAACGCATAACGCATAACGCATAACGCATAACGCATAACGCATAACGCATAACGCATAACGCATAACGCATAACGCATAACGCATAACGCATAACGCATAACGCATAACGCATAACGCATAACGCATAACGCATAACGCATAACGAATAACGCATATCGCATAACGTATAACGCTTAACGCATAACGCATAACGCATAACGCATAACGCATAACGCGTAACGCATAACGGATAACGCATAACGGATAACGCATAACGCATAACGCATAACGCATAACGCATAACGGATAACGCATGACGCATAACGGATAACCCATAACGCATAACGCATAAAGCATAGTCCATAACGCATAACGCATGACACATTACTCATAACGCATAACGCATAACGCATAACGCATAACGCATAACGCATAACGCATAACGCATAACGCATAACGCATAACGCATAACGCATAACGCATAACGCATAACGCATAACGCATAACGCATAACGCATAACGCATAACGCATAACGCATAACGCATAACGCATAACGCATAACGCATAACGCATAACGCATAACGCATAACGCATAACGCATAACGCATAACGCATAACGCATAACGCATAACGCATAACGCATAACGCATAACGCATAACGCATAACGCATAACGCATAACGCATAACGCATAACGCATAACGCATAACGCATAACGCATAACGCATAACGCATAACGCATAACGCATAACGGATAACGCATGACGCATAACGCATAACGCATAACGCATAACGCATAACGCGTAACGCATAACGGATAACGCATAACGCATAACGCATAACGCATAACGCATAACGCATAACGCATAACGCATAACGCATAACGCATAACGCATAACGCATAACGCATAACGCATAACGCATAACGCATAACGCATAACGCATAACGCATAACGCATAACGCATAACGCATAACGCATAACGCATAACGCATAACGCATAACGCATAACGCATAACGCATAACGCATAACGAATAACGCATATCGCATAACGCATAACGCATAACGCATAACGCATAACGCATAACGCATAACGCATAACGCATAACGCATAACGCATAACGCATAACGCATAACGCATAACGCATAACGCATAACGTATAACGCTTAACGCATAACGCATAACGCATAACGCGTAACGCATAACGGATAACCCACAACGCATAACGCATAAAGCATAGTCCATAACGCATAACGCATGACACATTACTCATAACGCATTACGCATAACGAATAACGCATAATGCATAACGCATTACGCATAATGCATAACGCATTACGCATAACGCATAACGCTCAATGAAAAAGTCATAACGCATAACGCATATCGCATAACCCGTAAAGCACAACGCATAACACATAACGCATAACGCATAACGCATAACGCATAACGCATAACGCATAACGCATAACGCATAACGCATAACGCATAACGCATAACGCATAACGCATAACGCATAACGCATAACGCATAACGCATAACGCATAACGCATAACGCATAACGCATAACGCATAACGCATAACGCATAACGCATAACGCATAACGCATAACGCATAACGCATAACGCATAACGCATAACGCATAACGCATAACGCATAACGCATAACGCATAACGCATAACGCATAACGCATAACGCATAACGCATAACGCATAACGCATAACGCATAACGCATAACGCATAACGCATAACGCATAACGCATAACGCATAACGCATAACGCATAACGCATAACGCATAACGCATAACGCATAACGCATAACGCATAACGCATAACGCATAACGCATAACGCATAACGCATAACGCATAACGCATAACGCATAACGCGTAACGCATAACGGATAACGCATAACGGATAACGCATAACGCATAACGCATAACGCATAACGGATAACGCATGACGCATAACGCATAACGCATAACGCATAACGCATAACGCATAACGCATAACGCATAACGCATAACGCATAACGCATAACGCATAACGCATAACGCATAACGCATAACGCATAACGCATAACGCATAACGCATAACGCATAACGCATAACGCATAACGCATAACGCATAACGCATAACGCATAACGCATAACGCATAACGCATAACGCATAACGCATAACGCATAACGCATAACGCATAACGCATAACGCATAACGCATAACGCATAACGCATAACGCATAACGCGTAACGCATAACGGATAACGCATAACGGATAACGCATAACGCATAACGCATAACGCATAACGGATAACGCATGACGCATAACGGATAACGCATAACGCATAACGCATAACGCATAACGCATAACGCATAACGCATAACGCATAACGCATAACGCATAACGCATAACGCATAACGCATAACGCATAACGCATAACGCATAACGCATAACGCATAACGCATAACGCATAACGCATAACGCATAACGCATAACGCATAACGCATAACGCATAACGCATAACGCGTAACGGATAACGCATGACGCATAACGCATAACGCATAACGCATAACGCATAACGCGTAACGCATAACGGATAACGCATAACGCATAACGCATAACGCATAACGCATAACGCATAACGCATAACGCATAACGCATAACGCATAACGCATAACGCATAACGCATAACGCATAACGCATAACGCATAACGCATAACGCATAACGCATAACGCATAACCCATAACGCATAACGCATAACGCATAACGCATAACGCATAACGCATAACGCATAACGCATAACGCATAACGCATAACGCATAACGCATAACGCATAACGCATAACGCATAACGCATAACGCATAACGCATTACGCATAACGCATAACGCATAACGCATAACGCATAACGCATAACGCATAACGCATAACGCATAACGCATAACGCATAACGCATAACGCATAACGCATAACGCATAACGCATAACGCATAACGCATAACGCATAACGCATAACGCATAACGCATAACGCATAACGCATAACGCATAACGCATAACGCATAACGCATAACGCGTAACGCGTAACGCATAACGCGTAACGCATAACGGATAACGCATAACGGATAACGCATAACGCATAACGCATAACGCATAACGCATAACGCATAACGCATAACGCATAACGCATAACGCATAACGCATAACGCATAACGCATAACGCATAACGCATAACGCATAACGCATAACGCATAACGCATAACGCATAACGCATAACGCATAACGCATAACGCATAACGCATAACGCATAACGCATAACGCATAACGCATAACGCATAACGCATAACGCATAACGCATAACGCATAACGCATAACGCATAACGCATAACGCATAACGCATAACGCATAACGCATAACGCATAACGCATAACGCATAACGCATAACGCATAACGCATAACGCATAACGCATAACGCATAACGCATAACGCATAACGCATAACGCATAACGCATAACGCATAACGCATAACGCATAACGCATAACGCATAACGCATAACGCATAACGCATAACGCATAACGCATAACGCATAACGCATAACGCATAACGCATAACGCATAACGCATAACGCAGAACGCATAACGCATAACGCATAACGCATAACGCATAACGCATAACGCGTAACGCATAACGGATAACGCATAACGGATAACGCATAACGCATAACGCATAACGCATAACGGATAACGCATGACGCATAACGGATAACGCATAACGCATAACGCATAACGCATAACGCATAACGCATAACGCATAACGCATAACGCATAACGCATAACGCATAACGCATAACGCATAACGCATAACGCATAACGCATAACGCATAACGCATAACGCATAACGCATAACGCATAACGCATAACGCATAACGCATAACGCATAACGCATAACGCATAACGCATAACGCATAACGCATAACGCATAACGCATAACGGATAACGCATGACGCATAACGCATAACGCATAACGCATAACGCATAACGCGTAACGCATAACGGATAACGCATAACGCATAACGCATAACGCATAACGCATAACGCATAACGCATAACGCATAACGCATAACGCATAACGCATAACGCATAACGCATAACGCATAACGCATAACGCATAACGCATAACGCATAACGCATAACGCATAACGCATAACGCATAACGCATAACGCATAACGCATAACGCATAACGCATAACGCATAACGCATAACGCATAACGCATAACGCATAACGCATAACGCATAACGCATAACGCATAACGCATAACGCATAACGAATAACGCATATCGCATAACGTATAACGCTTAACGCATAACGCATAACGCATAACGCATAACGCATAACGCGTAACGCATAACGGATAACGCATAACGGATAACGCATAACGCATAACGCATAACGCATAACGCATAACGGATAACGCATGACGCATAACGGATAACCCATAACGCATAACGCATAAAGCATAGTCCATAACGCATAACGCATGACACATTACTCATAACGCATAACGCATAACGCATAACGCATAACGCATAACGCATAACGCATAACGCATAACGCATAACGCATAACGCATAACGCATAACGCATAACGCATAACGCATAACGCATAACGCATAACGCATAACGCATAACGCATAACGCATAACGCATAACGCATAACGCATAACGCATAACGCATAACGCATAACGCATAACGCATAACGCATAACGCATAACGCATAACGCATAACGCATAACGCATAACGCATAACGCATAACGCATAACGCATAACGCATAACGCATAACGCATAACGCATAACGCATAACGCATAACGCATAACGCATAACGCATAACGCATAACGCATAACGCATAACGGATAACGCATGACGCATAACGCATAACGCATAACGCATAACGCATAACGCGTAACGCATAACGGATAACGCATAACGCATAACGCATAACGCATAACGCATAACGCATAACGCATAACGCATAACGCATAACGCATAACGCATAACGCATAACGCATAACGCATAACGCATAACGCATAACGCATAACGCATAACGCATAACGCATAACGCATAACGCATAACGCATAACGCATAACGCATAACGAATAACGCATATCGCATAACGCATAACGCATAACGCATAACGCATAACGCATAACGCATAACGCATAACGCATAACGCATAACGCATAACGCATAACGCATAACGCATAACGCATAACGCATAACGCATAACGTATAACGCTTAACGCATAACGCATAACGCATAACGCGTAACGCATAACGGATAACCCACAACGCATAACGCATAAAGCATAGTCCATAACGCATAACGCATGACACATTACTCATAACGCATTACGCATAACGAATAACGCATAATGCATAACGCATTACGCATAACGCATAACGCTCAATGAAAAAGTCATAACGCATAACGCATATCGCATAACCCGTAAAGCACAACGCATAACACATAACGCATAACGCATAACGCATAACGCATAACGCATAACGCATAACGCATAACGCATAACGCATAACGCATAACGCATAACGCATAACGCATAACGCATAACGCATAACGCATAACGCATAACGCATAACGCATAACGCATAACGCATAACGCATAACGCATAACGCATAACGCATAACGCATAACGCATAACGCATAACGCATAACGCATAACGCATAACGCATAACGCATAACGCATAACGCATAACGCATAACGCATAACGCATAACGCATAACGCATAACGCATAACGCATAACGCATAACGCATAACGCATAACGCATAACGCATAACGCATAACGCATAACGCATAACGCATAACGCATAACGCATAACGCATAACGCATAACGCATAACGCATAACGCATAACGCATAACGCATAACGCATAACGCATAACGCATAACGCATAACGCGTAACGCATAACGGATAACGCATAACGGATAACGCATAACGCATAACGCATAACGCATAACGGATAACGCATGACGCATAACGCATAACGCATAACGCATAACGCATAACGCATAACGCATAACGCATAACGCATAACGCATAACGCATAACGCATAACGCATAACGCATAACGCATAACGCATAACGCATAACGCATAACGCATAACGCATAACGCATAACGCATAACGCATAACGCATAACGCATAACGCATAACGCATAACGCATAACGCATAACGCATAACGCATAACGCATAACGCGTAACGCGTAACGCATAACGCATAACGCATAACGCATAACGCGTAACGCATAACGGATAACGCATAACGGATAACGCATAACGCATAACGCATAACGCATAACGGATAACGCATGACGCATAACGGATAACGCATAACGCATAACGCATAACGCATAACGCATAACGCATAACGCATAACGCATAACGCATAACGCATAACGCATAACGCATAACGCATAACGCATAACGCATAACGCATAACGCATAACGCATAACGCATAACGCATAACGCATAACGCATAACGCATAACGCATAACGCGTAACGGATAACGCATGACGCATAACGCATAACGCATAACGCATAACGCATAACGCGTAACGCATAACGGATAACGCATAACGCATAACGCATAACGCATAACGCATAACGCATAACGCATAACGCATAACGCATAACGCATAACGCATAACGCATAACGCATAACGCATAACGCATAACGCATAACGCATAACGCATAACGCATAACGCATAACGCATAACGCATAACGCATAACGCATAACGCATAACGCATAACGCATAACGCATAACGCATAACGCATAACGCATAACGCATAACGCATAACGCATAACGCATAACGCATAACGCATAACGCATAACGCATAACGCATAACGCATAACGCATAACGCATAACGCATAACGCATAACGCATAACGCATAACGCATAACGCATAACGCATAACGCATAACGCATAACGCATAACGTATAACGCTTAACGCATAACGCATAACGCATAACGCGTAACGCATAACGGATAACCCACAACGCATAACGCATAAAGCATAGTCCATAACGCATAACGCATGACACATTACTCATAACGCATTACGCATAACGCATAACGCATAATGCATAACGCATTACGCATAACGCATAACGCTCAATGAAAAAGTCATAACGCATAACGCATATCGCATAACCCGTAAAGCACAACGCATAACACATAACGCATAACGCATAACGCATAACGCATAACGCATAACGCATAACGCATAACGCATAACGCATAACGCATAACGCATAACGCATAACGCATAACGCATAACGCATAACGCATAACGCATAACGCATAACGCATAACGCATAACGCATAACGCATAACGCATAACGCATAACGCATAACGCATAACGCATAACGCATAACGCATAACGCATAACGCATAACGCATAACGAATAACGCATATCGCATAACGTATAACGCTTAACGCATAACGCATAACGCATAACGCGTAACGCATAACGGATAACCCACAACGCATAACGCATAAAGCATAGTCCATAACGCATAACGCATGACACATTACTCATAACGCATTACGCATAACGAATAACGCATAATGCATAACGCATTACGCATAACGCATAACGCTCAATGAAAAAGTCATAACGCATAACGCATATCGCATAACCCGTAAAGCACAACGCATAACACATAACGCATAACGCATAACGCATAACGCATAACGCATAACGCATAACGCATAACGCATAACGCATAACGCATAACGCATAACGCATAACGCATAACGCATAACGCATAACGCATAACGCATAACGCATAACGCATAACGCATAACGCATAACGCATAACGCATAACGCATAACGCATAACGCATAACGCATAACGCATAACGCATAACGCATAACGCATAACGCATAACGCATAACGCATAACGCATAACGCATAACGCATAACGCATAACGCATAACGCATAACGCATAACGCATAACGCATAACGCATAACGCATAACGCATAACGCATAACGCATAACGCATAACGAATAACGCATATCGCATAACGTATAACGCTTAACGCATAACGCATAACGCATAACGCGTAACGCATAACGGATAACCCACAACGCATAACGCATAAAGCATAGTCCATAACGCATAACGCATGACACATTACTCATAACGCATTACGCATAACGCATAACGCATAATGCATAACGCATTACGCATAACGCATAACGCTCAATGAAAAAGTCATAACGCATAACGCATATCGCATAACCCGTAAAGCACAACGCATAACACATAACGCATAACGCATAACGCATAACGCATAACGCATAACGCATAACGCATAACGCATAACGCATAACGCATAACGCATAACGCATAACGCATAACGCATAACGCATAACGCATAACGCATAACGCATAACGCATAACGCATAACGCATAACGCATAACGCATAACGCATAACGCATAACGCATAACGCATAACGCATAACGCATAACGCATAACGCATAACGCATAACGCATAACGCATAACGCATAACGCATAACGCATAACGCATAACGCATAACGCATAACGCATAACGCATAACGCATAACGCATAACGCATAACGCATAACGCATAACGCATAACGCATAACGCATAACGCATAACGCATAACGCATAACGCATAACGCATAACGCATAACGCATAACGCATAACGCATAACGCATAACGCATAACGCATAACGCATAACGCATAACGCATAACGCATAACGCATAACGCATAACGCATAACGCATAACGCATAACGCATAACGCATAACGCATAACGCATAACGCATAACGCATAACGCGTAACGCGTAACGCATAACGGATAACGCATAACGGATAACGCATAACGCATAACGCATAACGCATAACGGATAACGCATGACGCATAACGGATAACGCATAACGCATAACGCATAACGCATAACGCATAACGCATAACGGATAACGCATGACGCATAACGGATAACGCATAACGCATAACGCATAACGCATAACGCATAACGCATAACGCATAACGCATAACGCATAACGCATAACGCATAACGCATAACGCATAACGCATAACGCATAACGCATAACGCATAACGCATAACGCATAACGCATAACGCATAACGCATAACGCATAACGCATAACGCATAACGCATAACGCATAACGCATAACGCATAACGCATAACGCATAACGCGTAACGGATAACGCATGACGCATAACGCATAACGCATAACGCATAACGCATAACGCGTAACGCATAACGGATAACGCATAACGCATAACGCATAACGCATAACGCATAACGCATAACGCATAACGCATAACGCATAACGCATAACGCATAACGCATAACGCATAACGCATAACGCATAACGCATAACGCATAACGCATAACGCATAACGCATAACGCATAACGCATAACGCATAACGCATAACGCATAACGCATAACGCATAACGCATAACGCATAACGCATAACGCATAACGCATAACGCATAACGCATAACGCATAACGCATAACGCATAACGCATAACGAATAACGCATATCGCATAACGTATAACGCTTAACGCATAACGCATAACGCATAACGCATAACGCATAACGCGTAACGCATAACGGATAACGCATAACGGATAACGCATAACGCATAACGCATAACGCATAACGCATAACGGATAACGCATGACGCATAACGGATAACCCATAACGCATAACGCATAAAGCATAGTCCATAACGCATAACGCATGACACATTACTCATAACGCATAACGCATAACGCATAACGCATAACGCATAACGCATAACGCATAACGCATAACGCATAACGCATAACGCATAACGCTTAACGAATAACGCATAACGCATAACGCATGACACATTACTCATAACGCATTACGCATAAGGCATAACGCATAACGGATATCGCATAATGCATAACGCATAACGCTTAACACATGACGCATATCGCATAACGCATAACGCATAACGCATAACGGATAACGCATAACGCATAATTCATAACGCATAACGCATAACGCATAACGCATAAGGCATAACGCATAACGCATAACGCATAACGCATAACGCATAACGCATAACGAATAACGCATATCGCATAACGTATAACGCTTAACGCATAACGCATAACGCATAACGCATAACGCGTAACGCATAACGGATAACGCATAACGGATAACGCATAACGCATAACGCATAACGGATAACGCATGACGCATAACGGATAACCCATAACGCATAACGCATGAAGCATAGTCCATAACGCATAACGCATGACACATTACTCATAACGCATAACGCATAACGCATAACGCATAACGCATAACGCATAACGCATAACGCATAACGCATAACGCATAACGCATAACGCATAACGCATAACGCATAACGCATAACGCATAACGCATAACGCATAACGCATAACGCATAACGCATAACGCATAACGCATAACGCATAACGCATAACGCATAACGCATAACGCATAACGCATAACGAATAACGCATAACGCATAACGCATAACGCATAACGCATAACGCATAACGCATAACGCATAACGCATAACGCATAACGCATGACGCATGACGCATGACGCATAACGCATAACGCATAACGCATAACGCATAACGCATAACGCATAACGCATAACGCATAACGCATAACGCATAACGCATAACGCAAAGCGCATAACGAATAACGCATATCGCATAACGTATAACGCTTAACGCATAACGCATAACGCATAACGCATAACGCGTAACGCATAACGGATAACGCATAACGGATAACGCATAACGCATAACGCATAACGCATAACGGATAACGCATGACGCATAAAGCATAGTCCATAACGCATAACGCATGACACATTACTCATAACGCATTACGCATAACGCATAACGCATAACGCATAATGCATAACGCATTACGCATAACGCATAACGCTCAATGAAAAAGTCATAACGCATAACGCATATCGCATAACCCGTAAAGCACAACGCATAACACAAACGCATAACGCATAACGCATAACGCATAACGCATAACGCATAACGCATAACGCATAACGCATAACGCATAACGCATAACGCATAACGCATAACGCATAACGCATAACGCATAACGCATAACGCATAACGCATAACGCATAACGCATAACGCATAACGCATAACGCATAACGCATAACGCATAACGCATAACGCATAACGCATAACGCATTACGCATAACGCATAACGCTCAATGAAAAAGTCATAACGCATAACGCATATCGCATAACCCGTAAAGCACAACGCATAACACAAACGCATAACGCATAACGCATAACGCATAACGCATAACGCATAACGCATAACGCATAACGCATAACGCATAACGCATAACGCATAACGCATAACGCATAACGCATAACGCATAACGCATAACGCATAACGCATAACGCATAACGCATAACGCATAACGCATAACGCATAACGCATAACGCATAACGCATAACGCATAACGCATAACGCATAACGCATAACGCATAACGCATAACGCATAACGCATAACGCATAACGCATAACGCATAACGCATAACGCATAACGCATAACGCATAACGCATAACGCATAACGCATAACGCATAACGCATAACGCATAACGCATAACGGATAACGCATGACGCATAACGCATAACGCATAACGCGTAACGCGTAACGCATAACGGATAACGCATAACGCATAACGCATAACGCATAACGCATAACGCATAACGCATAACGCATAACGCATAACGCATAACGCATAACGCATAACGCATAACGCATAACGCATAACGCATAACGCATAACGCATAACGCATAACGCATAACGCATAACGCATAACGCATAACGCATAACGCATAACGCATAACGCAAAGCGCATAACGAATAACGCATATCGCATAACGTATAACGCTTAACGCATAACGCATAACGCATAACGCATAACGCGTAACGCATAACGGATAACGCATAACGGATAACGCATAACGCATAACGCATAACGCATAACGGATAACGCATGACGCATAAAGCATAGTCCATAACGCATAACGCATGACACATTACTCATAACGCATTACGCATAACGCATAACGCATAATGCATAACGCATTACGCATAACGCATAACGCTCAATGAAAAAGTCATAACGCATAACGCATATCGCATAACCCGTAAAGCACAACGCATAACACAAACGCATAACGCATAACGCATAACGCATAACGCATAACGCATAACGCATAACGCATAACGCATAACGCATAACGCATAACGCATAACGCATAACGCATAACGCATAACGCATAACGCATAACGCATAACGCATAACGCATAACGCATAACGCATAACGCATAACGCATAACGCATAACGCATAACGCATTACGCATAACGCATAACGCTCAATGAAAAAGTCATAACGCATAACGCATATCGCATAACCCGTAAAGCACAACGCATAACACAAACGCATAACGCATAACGCATAACGCATAACGCATAACGCATAACGCATAACGCATAACGCATAACGCATAACGCATAACGCATAACGCATAACGCATAACGCATAACGCATAACGCATAACGCATAACGCATAACGCATAACGCATAACGCATAACGCATAACGCATAACGCATAACGCATAACGCATAACGCATAACGCATAACGCATAACGCATAACGCATAACGCATAACGCATAACGCATAACGCATAACGCATAACGCATAACGCATAACGCATAACGGATAACGCATGACGCATAACGCATAACGCATAACGCGTAACGCGTAACGCATAACGGATAACGCATAACGCATAACGCATAACGCATAACGCATAACGCATAACGCATAACGCATAACGCATAACGCATAACGCATAACGCATAACGCATAACGCATAACGCATAACGCATAACGCATAACGCATAACGCATAACGCATAACGCATAACGCATAACGCATAACGCATAACGCATAACGCATGACGCATAACGCATAACGCATAACGCATAACGCATAACGCATAACGCATAACGCATAACGCATAACGCATAACGCATAACGCATAACGCATAACGCATAACGCATAACGCATAACGCATAACGCATAACGCATAACGCATAACGCATAACGCATAACGCATAACGCATAACGCATAACGCATAACGCATAACGCATAACGCATAACGCATAACGCATAACGCATAACGCATAACGCATAACGCATAACGCATAACGCATAACGCATAACGGATAACGCATAACGCATAACGCATAACGCATAACGCATAACGCATAACGCATAACGCATAACGCATAACGCATAACGCATAACGCATAACGCATAACGCATAACGCATAACGCATAACGCATAACGCATAAAGCATAACGCACAACGCATAACGAATAACGCATATCGCATAACGTATAACGCTTAACGCATAACGCATAACGCATAACGCATAACGCATAACGCATAACGCGTAACGCATAACGGATAACGCATAACGGATAACGCATAACGCATAACGCATAACGGATAACGCATGACGCATAACGGATAACCCATAACGCATAACGCATAAAGCATAGTCCATAACGCATAACGCATGACACATTACTCATAACGCATTACGCATAACGCATTACGCATAACGCATAACGCTCAATGAAAAAGTCATAACGCATAACGCATAACGCATAACGCATAACGCATAACGCATAACGCATAACGCATAACGCATAACGAATAACGCATATCGCATAACGTATAACGCTTAACGCATAACGCATAACGCATAACGCATAACGCATAACGCATAACGCGTAACGCATAACGGATAACGCATAACGGATAACGCATAACGCATAACGCATAACGCATAACGCATAACGGATAACGCATGACGCATAACGCATAACGGATAACGCATGACGCATAACGGATAACCCATAACGCATAACGCATAAAGCATAGTCCATAACGCATAACGCATGACACATTACTCATAACGCATTACGCATAACGCATTACGCATAACGCATAACGCTCAATGAAAAAGTCATAACGCATAACGCATAACGCATAACGCATAACGCATAACGCATAACGCATAACGCATAACGCATAACGAATAACGCATATCGCATAACGTATAACGCTTAACGCATAACGCATAACGCATAACGCATAACGCATAACGCATAACGCGTAACGCATAACGGATAACGCATAACGGATAACGCATAACGCATAACGCATAACGCATAACGGATAACGCATGACGCATAACGGATAACCCATAACGCATAACGCATAAAGCATAGTCCATAACGCATAACGCATGACACATTACTCATAACGCATTACGCATAACGCATAACGCATAATGCATAACGCATTACGCATAACGCATAACGCTCAATGAAAAAGTCATAACGCATAACGCATAACGCATAACGCATAACGCATAACGCATAACGCATAACGCATAACGCATAACGCATAACGCATAACGCATAACGCATAACGCATAACGCATAACGCATAACGCATAACGCATAACGCATAACGCATAACGCATAACGCATAACGCATAACGCATAACGCATAACGCATAACGCATAACGCATAACGCATAACGCATAACGGATAACGCATGACGCATAACGCATAACGCATAACGCATAACGCATAACGCATAACGCATAACGCATAACGCATAACGCATAACGCATAACGCATAACGCATAACGCATAACGCATAACGCATAACGCATAACGCATAACGCATAACGCATAACGCATAACGCATAACGCATAACGCATAACGCATAACGCATAACCCATAACGCATAACGCGTAACGCATAACGCGTAACGCATAACGCATAACGCATATCGCATAACCCGTAATGCACAACGCATAACACATAACGCATAACGCATAACGCATAACGCATAACGCATAACGCATAACGCATAACGCGTAACGCATAACGCATAACGCATAACGCATAACGCATAACGCATAACGCATAACGCATAACGCATAACACATAACGCATAACGCATAACGCATAACGCATAACGCATAACGCATAACGCATATCGCATAACGTATAACGCATAACGCATAACGCATAACGCATAACGCATAACGCATAACGCATGACGCATAACGCATAACGCATAACGCATAACGCATAACGCATAACGCATAACGCATAACGCATAACGCATAACGCATAACGCATAACGCATAACGAATAACGCATATCGCATAACGTATAACGCTTAACGCATAACGCATAACGCATAACGCGTAACGCATAACGGATAACCCACAACGCATAACGCATAAAGCATAGTCCATAACGCATAACGCATGACACATTACTCATAACGCATTACGCATAACGCATAACGCATAATGCATAACGCATTACGCATAACGCATAACGCTCAATGAAAAAGTCATAACGCATAACGCATATCGCATAACCCGTAAAGCACAACGCATAACACATAACGCATAACGCATAACGCATAACGCATAACGCATAACGCATAACGCATAACGCATAACGCATAACGCATAACGCATAACGCATAACGCATAACGCATAACGCATAACGCATAACGCATAACGCATAACGCATAACGCATAACGCATAACGCATAACGCATAACGCATAACGCATAACGCATAACGCATAACGCATAACGCATAACGCATAACGCATAACGCATAACGCATAACGCATAACGCATAACGCATAACGCATAACGCATAACGCATAACGCATAACGCATAACGCATAACGCATAACGCATAACGCATAACGCATAACGCATAACGCATAACGCATAACGCATAACGCATAACGCATAACGCATAACGCATAACGCATAACGCATAACGCATAACGCATAACGCATAACGCATAACGCATAACGCATAACGCATAACGCATAACGCATAACGCATAACGCATAACGCATAACGCATAACGCATAACGCATAACGCATAACGCATAACGCATAACGCATAACGCATAACGCATAACGGATAACGCATGACGCATAACGCATAACGCATAACGCGTAACGCGTAACGCATAACGGATAACGCATAACGCATAACGCATAACGCATAACGCATAACGCATAACGCATAACGCATAACGCATAACGCATAACGCATAACGCATAACGCATAACGCATAACGCATAACGCATAACGCATAACGCATAACGCATAACGCATAACGCATAACGCATAACGCATAACGCATAACGCATAACGCATGACGCATAACGCATAACGCATAACGCATAACGCATAACGCATAACGCATAACGCATAACGCATAACGCATAACGCATAACGCATAACGCATAACGCATAACGCATAACGCATAACGCATAACGCATAACGCATAACGCATAACGCATAACGCATAACGCATAACGCATAACGCATAACGCATAACGCATAACGCATAACGCATAACGCATAACGCATAACGCATAACGCATAACGGATAACGCATAACGCATAACGCATAACGCATAACGCATAACGCATAACGCATAACGCATAACGCATAACGCATAACGCATAACGCATAACGCATAACGCATAACGCATAACGCATAACGCATAACGGATAACGCATGACGCATAACGCATAACGCATAACGCATAACGCATAACGCGTAACGCATAACGGATAACGCATAACGCATAACGCATAACGCATAACGCATAACGCATAACGCATAACGCATAACGCATAACGCATAACGCATAACGCATAACGCATAACGCACAACGCATAACACAAACGCATAACGCATAACGCATAACGCATAACGCATAACGCATAACGCATAACGCATAACGCATAACGCATAACGCATAACGCATAACGCATAACGCATAACGCATAACGCATAACGCATAACGCATAACGCATAACGCATAACGCATAACGCTTAACGCATAACGCATAACGCATAACGCATAACGCATAACGCATAACGCGTAACGCATAACGGATAACGCATAACGGATAACGCATAACGCATAACGCATAACGCATAACGGATAACGCATGACGCATAACGGATAACCCATAACGCATAACGCATAAAGCATAGTCCATAACGCATAACGCATGACACATTACTCATAACGCATTACGCATAACGCATTACGCATAACGCATAACGCTCAATGAAAAAGTCATAACGCATAACGCATAACGCATAACGCATAACGCATAACGCATAACGCATAACGCATAACGCATAACGCATAACGAATAACGCATATCGCATAACGTATAACGCTTAACGCATAACGCATAACGCATAACGCATAACGCATAACGCATAACGCGTAACGCATAACGGATAACGCATAACGGATAACGCATAACGCATAACGCATAACGCATAACGGATAACGCATGACGCATAACGGATAACCCATAACGCATAACGCATAAAGCATAGTCCATAACGCATAACGCATGACACATTACTCATAACGCATTACGCATAACGCATAACGCATAATGCATAACGCATTACGCATAACGCATAACGCTCAATGAAAAAGTCATAACGCATAACGCATAACGCATAACGCATAACGCATAACGCATAACGCATAACGCATAACGCATAACGCATAACGCATAACGCATAACGCATAACGCATAACGCATAACGCATAACGCATAACGCATAACGCATAACGCATAACGCATAACGCATAACGCATAACGCATAACGCATAACGCATAACGCATAACGCATAACGCATAACGGATAACGCATGACGCATAACGCATAACGCATAACGCATAACGCATAACGCGTAACGCATAACGGATAACGCATAACGCATAACGCATAACGCATAACGCATAACGCATAACGCATAACGCATAACGCATAACGCATAACGCATAACGCATAACGCATAACGCATAACGCATAACGCATAACGCATAACGCATAACGCATAACGCATAACGCATAACGCATAACGCATAACGCATAACGCATAACGCATAACGCATAACGCATAACCCATAACGCATAACGCGTAACGCATAACGCGTAACGCATAACGCATAACGCATATCGCATAACCCGTAATGCACAACGCATAACACATAACGCATAACGCATAACGCATAACGCATAACGCATAACGCATAACGCATAACGCATAACGCATAACGCATAACGCATAACGCATAACGCATAACGCATAACGCATAACGCATAACGCATAACGCATAACGCATAACGCATAACGCATAACGAATAACGCATATCGCATAACGTATAACGCATAACGCATAACGCATAACGCATAACGAATGACGCATATCGCATAACGTATAACGCTTAACGCATAACGCATAACGCATAACGCATAACGCATAACGCATAACGCATAACGCATAACGCATAACGCATAACGCATAACGCATAACGCATAACGCATAACGCATAACGCATAACGCATAACGCATAACGCATAACGCATAACGCATAACGCATAACGCATAACGCATAACGCATAACGCATAACGCATAACGCATAACGCATAACGCATAACGCATAACGCATAACGCATAACGCATAACGCATAACGCATAACGCATAACGCATAACGCATAACCCATAACGCATAACGCATAACGCATAACGCATAACGCATAACGCATAACGCATAACGCATAACGCATAACGCATAACGCATAACGCATAACGCATAACGCATAACGCATAACGCATAACGCATAACGCATAACGCATAACGCATAACGCATAACGCATAACGCATAACGCATAACGCATAACGCATAACGCATAACGAATAACGCATAACGCATAACGCATAACGCATAACGCATAACGCATAACGCATAACGCATAACGCATAACGCATAACGCATAACGCATGACGCATGACGCATAACGCATAACGCATAACGCATAACGCATAACGCATAACGCATAACGCATAACGCATAACGCATAACGCATAACGCATAACGCATAACGAATAACGCATATCGCATAACGTATAACGCTTAACGCATAACGCATAACGCATAACGCGTAACGCATAACGGATAACCCACAACGCATAACGCATAAAGCATAGTCCATAACGCATAACGCATGACACATTACTCATAACGCATTACGCATAACGCATAACGCATAATGCATAACGCATTACGCATAACGCATAACGCTCAATGAAAAAGTCATAACGCATAACGCATATCGCATAACCCGTAAAGCACAACGCATAACACATAACGCATAACGCATAACGCATAACGCATAACGCATAACGCATAACGCATAACGCATAACGCATAACGCATAACGCATAACGCATAACGCATAACGCATAACGCATAACGCATAACGCATAACGCATAACGCATAACGCATAACGCATAACGCATAACGCATAACGCATAACGCATAACGCATAACGCATAACGCATAACGCATAACGCATAACGCATAACGCATAACGCATAACGCATAACGCATAACGCATAACGCATAACGCATAACGCATAACGCATAACGCATAACGCATAACGCATAACGCATAACGCATAACGCATAACGCATAACGCATAACGCATAACGCATAACGCATAACGCATAACGCATAACGCATAACGCATAACGCATAACGCATAACGCATAACGCATAACGCATAACGCATAACGCATAACGCATAACGCATAACGCATAACGCATAACGCATAACGCATAACGCATAACGCATAACGCATAACGCATAACGCATAACGCATAACGCATAACGCATAACGCATAACGCATAACGCATAACGCATAACGCATAACGCATAACGCATAACGCATAACGCATAACGCATAACGCATAACGCATAACGCATAACGCATAACGCGTAACGCGTAACGCGTAACGCGTAACGCGTAACGCGTAACGCATAACGGATAACGCATAACGCATAACGCATAACGCATAACGCATAACGGATAACGCATGACGCATAACGGATAACGCATAACGCATAACGCATAACGCATAATGCATAACGCATAACGCATAACGCATAACGCATAACGCATAACGCATAACGCATAACGCATAACGCATAACGCATAACGCATAACGCATAACGCATAACGCATAACGCATAACGCATAACGCATAACGCATAACGCATAACGCATAACGCATAACGCATAACGCATAACGCATAACGCATAACGCATAACGCATAACGCATAACGCATAACGCATAACGCATAACGCATAACGCATAACGCATAACGCATAACGCATAACGCATAACGCATAACGCATAACGCATAACGCATAACGCATAACGCATAACGCATAACGCATAACGCATAACGCATAACGCATAACGCATAACGCATAACGCATAACGCATAACGCATAACGCATAACGCATAACGCATAACGCATAACGCATAACGCATAACGTATAACGCATAACGCATAACGCATAACCCATAACGCATAACGCGTAACGCATAACGCGTAACGCATAACGCATAACGCATAACGCATATCGCATAACCCGTAATGCCCAACGCATAACACATAACGCATAACGCATAACGCATAACGCATAACGCATAACGCATAACGCATAACGCATAACGCATAACGCATAACGCATAACGCATAACGCATAACGCATAACGCATAACGAATAACGCATATCGCATAACGTATAACGCTTAACGCATAACGCATAACGCATAACGCATAACGCATAACGCGTAACGCATAACGGATAACGCATGACGCATAACGGATAACCCATAACGCATAACGCATAAAGCATAGTCCATAACGCATAACGCATGACACATTACTCATAACGCATAACGCATAACGCATAACGCATAACGCATAACGCATAACGCATAACGCATAACGCATAACGCATAACGCATAACGCATAACGCATAACGCATAACGCATAACGCATAACGCATAACGCATAACGCATAACGCATAACGCATAACGCATAACGCATAACGCATAACGCATAACGCATAACGCATAACGCATAACGCATAACGCATAACGCATAACGCATAACGCATAACGCATAACGCATAACGCATAACGCATAACGCATAACGGATAACGCATAACGCATAACGCATAACGCATAACGCATAACGCATAACGCATAACGCATAACGCATAACGCATAACGCATAACGCATAACGCATAACGCATAACGCGTAACGCGTAACGCGTAACGCGTAACGCGTAACGCATAACGGATAACGCATAACGCATAACGCATAACGCATAACGGATAACGCATGACGCATAACGGATAACGCATAACGCATAACGCATAACGCATAATGCATAACGCATAACGCATAACGCATAACGCATAACGCATAACGCATAACGCATAACGCATAACGCATAACGCATAACGCATAACGCATAACGCATAACGCATAACGCATAACGCATAACGCATAACGCATAACGCATAACGCATAACGCATAACGCATAACGCATAACGCATAACGCATAACGGATAACGCATGACGCATAACGCATAACGCATAACGCATAACGCATAACGCATAACGCATAACGGATAACGCATAACGCATAACGCATAACGCATAACGCATAACGCATAACGCATAACGCATAACGCATAACGCATAACGCATAACGCATAACGCATAACGCATAACGCATAACGCATAACGCATAACGCATAACGCATAACGCATAACGCATAACGCATAACGCATAACGCATAACGCATAACGCATAACGCATAACGCATAACGCATAACGCATAACGCATAACGCATAACGCATAACGCATAACGCATAACGCATAACGAATAACGCATATCGCATAACGTATAACGCTTAACGCATAACGCATAACGCATAACGCATAACGCATAACGCGTAACGCATAACGGATAACGCATAACGGATAACGCATAACGCATAACGCATAACGCATAACGGATAACGCATGACGCATAACGGATAACCCATAACGCATAACGCATAAAGCATAGTCCATAACGCATAACGCATGACACATTACTCATAACGCATAACGCATAACGCATAACGCATAACGCATAACGCATAACGCATAACGCATAACGCATAACGCATAACGCATAACGCATAACGCATAACGCATAACGCATAACGCATAACGCATAACGCATAACGCATAACGCATAACGCATAACGCATAACGCATAACGCATAACGCATAACGCATAACGCATAACGCATAACGCATAACGCATAACGCATAACGCATAACGCATAACGCATAACGCATAACGCATAACGCATAACGCATAACGCATAACGCATAACGCATAACGCATAACGCATAACGCATAACGCATAACGCATAACGCATAACGCATAACGCATAACGCATAACGCATAACGCATAACGCATAACGCATAACGCATAACGCATAACGCATAACGCATAACGCATAACGCATAACGCATAACGCATAACGCATAACGCATAACGCATAACGCATAACGCATAACGCATAACGCATAACGCATAACGCATAACGCATAACGCATAACGCATAACGCATAACGCATAACGCATAACGCATAACGCATAACGCATAACGCATAACGCATAACGCATAACGCATAAAGCATAACGCTTAACGAATAACGCATAACGCATAACGCATGACACATTACTCATAACGCATTACGCATAACGCATAACGCATAACGGATATCGCATAATGCATAACGCATAACGCTTAACACATGACGCATATCGCATAACGCATAACGCATAACGCATAACGGATAACGCATAACGCATAATTCATAACGCATAACGCATAACGCATAACGCATAACGCATAACGCATAACGCATAACGCATAACGCATAACGCATAACGCATAACGCATAACGCATAACGAATAACGCATATCGCATAACGTATAACGCTTAACGCATAACGCATAACGCATAACGCATAACGCGTAACGCATAACGGATAACGCATAACGGATAACGCATAACGCATAACGCATAACGGATAACGCATGACGCATAACGGATAACCCATAACGCATAACGCATAAAGCATAGTCCATAACGCATAACGCATGACACATTACTCATAACGCATAACGCATAACGCATAACGCATAACGCATAACGCATAACGCATAACGCATAACGCATAACGCATAACGCATAACGCATAACGCATAACGCATAACGCATAACGCATAACGCATAACGCATAACGCATAACGCATAACGCATAACGCATAACGCATAACGCATAACGCATAACGCATAACGCATAACGCATAACGCATAACGCATAACGAATAACGCATAACGCATAACGCATAACGCATAACGCATAACGCATAACGCATAACGCATAACGCATAACGCATAACGCATAACGCATAACGCATAACGCATAACGCATAACGCATAACGCATAACGCATAACGCATAACGCATAACGCATAACGCATGACGCATGACGCATAACGCATAACGCATAACGCATAACGCATAACGCATAACGCATAACGCATAACGCATAACGCATAACGCATAACGCATAACGCATAACGCAAAGCGCATAACGAATAACGCATATCGCATAACGTATAACGCTTAACGCATAACGCATAACGCATAACGCATAACGCGTAACGCATAACGGATAACGCATAACGGATAACGCATAACGCATAACGCATAACGCATAACGGATAACGCATGACGCATAACGGATAACCCACAACGCATAACGCATAAAGCATAGTCCATAACGCATAACGCATGACACATTACTCATAACGCATTACGCATAACGCATAACGCATAATGCATAACGCATTACGCATAACGCATAACGCTCAATGAAAAAGTCATAACGCATAACGCATATCGCATAACCCGTAAAGTACAACGCATAACACAAACGCATAACGCATAACGCATAACGCATAACGCATAACGCATAACGCATAACGCATAACGCATAACGCATAACGCATAACGCATAACGCATAACGCATAACGCATAACGCATAACGCATAACGCATAACGCATAACGCATAACGCATAACGCATAACGCATAACGCATAACGCATAACGCATAACGCATAACGCATAACGCATAACGCATAACGCATAACGCATAACGCATAACGCATAACGCATAACGCATAACGCATAACGCATAACGCATAACGCATAACGCATAACGCATAACGCATAACGCATAACGCATAACGCATAACGCATAACGCATAACGCATAACGCATAACGCATAACGCATAACGCATAACGCATAACGCATAACGGATAACGCATGACGCATAACGCGTAACGCGTAACGCGTAACGCGTAACGCGTAACGCATAACGGATAACGCATAACGCATAACGCATAACGCATAACGCATAACGCATAACGCATAACGCATAACGCATAACGCATAACGCATAACGCATAACGCATAACGCATAACGCATAACGCATAACGCATAACGCATAACGCATAACGCATAACGCATAACGCATAACGCATAACGCATAACGCATAACGCATAACGCATAACGCATAACGCATAACGCATAACGCATAACGCATAACGCATAACGCATAACGCATAACGCATAACGCATAACGCATAACGCATAACGCATAACGCATAACGCATAACGCATAACGCATAACGCATAACGCATAACGCATAACGCATAACGCATAACGCATAACGCATAACGCATAACGCATAACGCATAACGCATAACGCATAACGCATAACGCATAACGCATAACGCATAACGCATAACGCATAACGCATAACGCATAACGCATAACGCATAACGCATAACGCATAACGCATAACGCATAACGCATAACGCATAACGCATAACGCATAACGCATAACGCATAACGCATAACGCATAACGCATAACGCATAACGCATAACGCATAACGCATAACGCATAACGCATAACGCATAACGCATAACGCATAACGCATAACGCATAACGCATAACGCATAACGCATAACGCATAACGCATAACGCATAACGCATAACGCATAACGCATAACGCATAACGCATAACGCATAACGCATAACGCATAACGCATAACGCATAACGCATAACGCATAACGCATAACGCATAACGCATAACGCATAACGCATAACGCATAACGCATAACGCATAACGCATAACGCATAACGCATAACGCATAACGCATAACGCATAACGCATAACGCATAACGCATAACGCATAACGCATAACGCATAACGCATAACGCATAACGCATAACGCATAACGCATAACGCATAACGCATAACGCATAACGCATAACGCATAACGCATAACGCATAACGCATAACGCATAACGCATAACGCATAACGCATAACGCATAACGCATAACGCATAACGCATAACGCATAACGCATAACGCATAACGCATAACGCATAACGCATAACGCATAACGCATAACGCATAACGCATAACGCATAACGCATAACGCATAACGCATAACGAATAACGCATATCGCATAACGTATAACGCTTAACGCATAACGCATAACGCATAACGCATAACGCATAACGCGTAACGCATAACGGATAACGCATAACGGATAACGCATAACGCATAACGCATAACGCATAACGGATAACGCATGACGCATAACGGATAACCCATAACGCATAACGCATAAAGCATAGTCCATAACGCATAACGCATGACACATTACTCATAACGCATAACGCATAACGCATAACGCATAACGCATAACGCATAACGCATAACGCATAACGCATAACGCATAACGCATAACGCATAACGCATAACGCATAACGCATAACGCATAACGCATAACGCATAACGCATAACGCATAACGCATAACGCATAACGCATAACGCATAACGCATAACGCATAACGCATAACGCATAACGCATAACGCATAACGCATAACGCATAACGCATAACGCATAACGCATAACGCATAACGCATAACGCATAACGCATAACGCATAACGCATAACGCATAACGCATAACGCATAACGCATAACGCATAACGCATAACGCATAACGCATAACGCATAACGCATAACGCATAACGCATAACGCATAACGCATAACGCATAACGCATAACGCATAACGCATAACGCATAACGCATAACGCATAACGCATAACGCATAACGCATAACGCATAACGCATAACGCATAACGCATAACGCATAACGCATAACGCATAACGCATAACGCATAACGCATAACGCATAACGCATAACGCATAAAGCATAACGCTTAACGAATAACGCATAACGCATAACGCATGACACATTACTCATAACGCATTACGCATAACGCATAACGCATAACGGATATCGCATAATGCATAACGCATAACGCTTAACACATGACGCATATCGCATAACGCATAACGCATAACGCATAACGGATAACGCATAACGCATAATTCATAACGCATAACGCATAACGCATAACGCATAACGCATAACGCATAACGCATAACGCATAACGCATAACGCATAACGCATAACGCATAACGCATAACGAATAACGCATATCGCATAACGTATAACGCTTAACGCATAACGCATAACGCATAACGCATAACGCGTAACGCATAACGGATAACGCATAACGCATAACGCATAACGCATAACGCATAACGCATAACGCATAAAGCATAACGCTTAACGAATAACGCATAACGCATAACGCATGACACATTACTCATAACGCATTACGCATAACGCATAACGCATAACGGATATCGCATAATGCATAACGCATAACGCTTAACACATGACGCATATCGCATAACGCATAACGCATAACGCATAACGGATAACGCATAACGCATAATTCATAACGCATAACGCATAACGCATAACGCATAACGCATAACGCATAACGCATAACGCATAACGCATAACGCATAACGCATAACGCATAACGCATAACGAATAACGCATATCGCATAACGTATAACGCTTAACGCATAACGCATAACGCATAACGCATAACGCGTAACGCATAACGGATAACGCATAACGGATAACGCATAACGCATAACGCATAACGCATAACGCATAACGCATAACGCATAACGCATAACGCATAACGCATAACGCATAACGCATAACGCATAACGCATAACGCATAACGCATAACGCATAACGCATAACGCATAACGCATAACGCATAACGCATAACGCATAACGCATAACGCATAACGCATAACGCATAACGCATAACGCATAACGCATAACGCATAACGCATAACGCATAACGAATAACGCATAACGCATAACGCATAACGCATAACGCATAACGCATAACGCATAACGCATAACGCATAACGCATAACGCATAACGCATAACGCATAACGCATAACGCATAACGCATAACGCATAACGCATAACGCATAACGCATAACGCATAACGCATGACGCATGACGCATAACGCATAACGCATAACGCATAACGCATAACGCATAACGCATAACGCATAACGCATAACGCATAACGCATAACGCATAACGCAAAGCGCATAACGAATAACGCATATCGCATAACGTATAACGCTTAACGCATAACGCATAACGCATAACGCATAACGCGTAACGCATAACGGATAACGCATAACGGATAACGCATAACGCATAACGCATAACGCATAACGGATAACGCATGACGCATAACGGATAACCCACAACGCATAACGCATAAAGCATAGTCCATAACGCATAACGCATGACACATTACTCATAACGCATTACGCATAACGCATAACGCATAATGCATAACGCATTACGCATAACGCATAACGCTCAATGAAAAAGTCATAACGCATAACGCATATCGCATAACCCGTAAAGTACAACGCATAACACAAACGCATAACGCATAACGCATAACGCATAACGCATAACGCATAACGCATAACGCATAACGCATAACGCATAACGCATAACGCATAACGCATAACGCATAACGCATAACGCATAACGCATAACGCATAACGCATAACGCATAACGCATAACGCATAACGCATAACGCATAACGCATAACGCATAACGCATAACGCATAACGCATAACGCATAACGCATAACGCATAACGCATAACGCATAACGCATAACGCATAACGCATAACGCATAACGCATAACGCATAACGCATAACGCATAACGGATAACGCATGACGCATAACGCATAACGCGTAACGCGTAACGCGTAACGCGTAACGCATAACGGATAACGCATAACGCATAACGCATAACGCATAACGCATAACGCATAACGCATAACGCATAACGCATAACGCATAACGCATAACGCATAACGCATAACGCATAACGCATAACGCATAACGCATAACGCATAACGCATAACGCATAACGCATAACGCATAACGCATAACGCATAACGCATAACGCATAACGCATAACGCATAACGCATAACGCATAACGCATAACGCATAACGCATAACGCATAACGCATAACGCATAACGCATAACGCATAACGCATAACGCATAACGCATAACGCATAACGCATAACGCATAACGCATAACGCATAACGCATAACGCATAACGCATAACGCATAACGCATAACGCATAACGCATAACGCATAACGCATAACGCATAACGCATAACGCATAACGCATAACGCATAACGCATAACGCATAACGCATAACGCATAACGCATAACGCATAACGCATAACGCATAACGCATAACGCATAACGCATAACGCATAACGCATAACGCATAACGCATAACGCATAACGCATAACGCATAACGCATAACGCATAACGCATAACGCATAACGCATAACGCATAACGCATAAAGCATAACGCTTAACGAATAACGCATAACGCATAACGCATGACACATTACTCATAACGCATTACGCATAACGCATAACGCATAACGGATATCGCATAATGCATAACGCATAACGCTTAACACATGACGCATATCGCATAACGCATAACGCATAACGCATAACGGATAACGCATAACGCATAATTCATAACGCATAACGCATAACGCATAACGCATAACGCATAACGCATAACGCATAACGCATAACGCATAACGCATAACGCATAACGCATAACGCATAACGCATAACGAATAACGCATATCGCATAACGTATAACGCTTAACGCATAACGCATAACGCATAACGCATAACGCGTAACGCATAACGGATAACGCATAACGGATAACGCATAACGCATAACGCATAACGGATAACGCATGACGCATAACGGATAACCCATAACGCATAACGCATAAAGCATAGTCCATAACGCATAACGCATGACACATTACTCATAACGCATAACGCATAACGCATAACGCATAACGCATAACGCATAACGCATAACGCATAACGCATAACGCATAACGCATAACGCATAACGCATAACGCATAACGCATAACGCATAACGCATAACGCATAACGCATAACGCATAACGCATAACGCATAACGCATAACGCATAACGTATAACGCATAACGCATAACGCATAACGCATAACGCATAACGCATAACGGATAACGCATGACGCATAACGCATAACGCATAACGCATAACGCATAACGCATAACGCATAACGGATAACGCATAACGCATAACGCATAACGCATAACGCATAACGCATAACGCATAACGCATAACGCATAACGCATAACGCATAACGCATAACGCATAACGCATAACGCATAACGCATAACGCATAACGCATAACGCATAACGCATAACGCATAACGCATAACGCATAACGCATAACGCATAACGCATAACGCATAACGCATAACGCATAACGCATAACGCATAACGCATAACGCATAACGCATAACGCATAACGCATAACGCATAACGCATAACGCATAACGCATAACGCATAACGCATAACGCATAACGCATAACGCATAACGCATAACGCATAACGCATAACGCATAACGCATAACGCATAACGCATAACGCATAACGCATAACGCATAACGCATAAAGCATAACGCTTAACGAATAACGCATAACGCATAACGCATGACACATTACTCATAACGCATTACGCATAACGCATAACGCATAACGGATAACGCATAATGCATAACGCATAACGCATAAAGCATAACGCATAACGCATAACGAATAACGCATATCGCATAACGTATAACGCTTAACGCATAACGCATAACGCATAACGCATAACGCATAACGCATAACGCATAACGCATAACGCATAACGCGTAACGCATAACGGATAACGCATAACGGATAACGCATAACGCATAACGCATAACGCATAACGGATAACGCATGACGCATAACGGATAACCCATAACGCATAACGCATAACGCATAACGCATAACGCATAACGCATAACGCATAACGCATAACGCATAACGCATAACGCATAACGCATAACGCATAACGCATAACGCATAACGCATAACGCATAACGCATAACGCATAACGCATAACGCATAACGCATAACGCATAACGCATAACGCATAACGCATAACGCATAACGCATAACGCATAACGCATAACGCATAACGCATAACGCATAACGCATAACGCATAACGCATAACGCATAACGCATAACGCATAACGCATAACGCATAACGCATAACGCATAACGCATAACGCATAACGCATAACGCATAACGCATAACGCATAACGCATAACGCATAACGCATAACGCATAACGCATAACGCATAACGCATAACGCATAACGCATAACGCATAACGAATAACGCATATCGCATAACGTATAACGCTTAACGCATAACGCATAACGCATAACGCATAACGCATAACGCGTAACGCATAACGGATAACGCATAACGGATAACGCATAACGCATAACGCATAACGCATAACGGATAACGCATGACGCATAACGGATAACCCATAACGCATAACGCATAAAGCATAGTCCATAACGCATAACGCATGACACATTACTCATAACGCATAACGCATAACGCATAACGCATAACGCATAACGCATAACGCATAACGCATAACGAATAACGCATATCGCATAACGTATAACGCTTAACGCATAACGCATAACGCATAACGCATAACGCATAACGCGTAACGCATAACGGATAACGCATAACGGATAACGCATAACGCATAACGCATAACGCATAACGGATAACGCATGACGCATAACGGATAACCCATAACGCATAACGCATAAAGCATAGTCCATAACGCATAACGCATGACACATTACTCATAACGCATAACGCATAACGCATAACGCATAACGCATAACGCATAACGCATAACGCATAACGCATAACGCATAACGCATAACGCATAACGCATAACGCATAACGCATAACGCATAACGCA
Organism: Lasioglossum baleicum; assembly: GCF_051020765.1. Classification (NCBI taxonomy): domain Eukaryota; kingdom Metazoa; phylum Arthropoda; class Insecta; order Hymenoptera; family Halictidae; genus Lasioglossum; species Lasioglossum baleicum. The sequence continues at coordinate 499,660 of NW_027469098.1, read as the reverse complement.
TAACGCATAACGCATAACGCATAACGCATAACGCATAACGCATAACGCATAACGCATAACGCATAACGCATAACGCATAACGCATAACGCATAACGCATAACGCATAACGCATAACGCATAACGCATAACGCATAACGCATAACGCATAACGCATAACGCATAACGCATAACGCATAACGCATAACGCATAACGCATAACGCATAACGCATAACGCATAACGCATAACGCATAACGCATAACGCATAACGCGTAACGCATAACGGATAACGCATAACGGATAACGCATAACGCATAACGCATAACGCATAACGGATAACGCATGACGCATAACGGATAACGCATAACGCATAACGCATAACGCATAACGCATAACGCATAACGCATAACGCATAACGCATAACGCATAACGCATAAAGCATAGTCCATAACGCATAACGCATGACACATTACTCATAACGCATAACGCATAACGCATAACGCATAACGCATAACGCATAACGCATAACGCATAACGCGTAACGCATAACGGATAACGCATAACGCATAACGCATAACGCATAACGCATAACGCATAACGCATAACGCATAACGCATAACGCATAACGCATAACGCATAACGCATAACGCATAACGCATAACGCATAACGCATAACGCATAACGCATAACGCATAACGCATAACGCATAACGCATAACGCATAACGCATAACGCATAACGCATAACGCATAACGCATAACGCATAACGGATAACGCATGACGCATAACGCATAACGCATAACGCATAACGCATAACGCGTAACGCATAACGGATAACGCATAACGCATAACGCATAACGCATAACGCATAACGCATAACGCATAACGCATAACGCATAACGCATAACGCATAACGCATAACGCATAACGCATAACGCATAACGCATAACGCATAACGCATAACGCATAACGCATAACGCATAACGCATAACGCATAACGCATAACGCATAACGCATAACGCATAACGCATAACGCATAACGCATAACGCATAACGCATAACGCATAACGCATAACGCATAACGCATAACGCATAACGCATAACGCATAACGCATAACGCATAACGCATAACGCATAACGCATAACGCATAACGCATAACGCATAACGCATAACGCATAACGCATAACGCATAACGCATAACGCATAACGCATAACGCATAACGCATAACGCATAACGCATAACGCATAACGCATAACGCATAACGCATAACGCATAACGCATAACGCATAACGCATAACGCATAAAGCATAACGCTTAACGAATAACGCATAACGCATAACGCATGACACATTACTCATAACGCATTACGCATAACGCATAACGCATAACGGATAACGCATAATGCATAACGCATAACGCATAAAGCATAACGCATAACGCATAACGAATAACGCATATCGCATAACGTATAACGCTTAACGCATAACGCATAACGCATAACGCATAACGCATAACGCATAACGCATAACGCATAACGCGTAACGCATAACGGATAACGCATAACGGATAACGCATAACGCATAACGCATAACGGATAACGCATGACGCATAACGGATAACCCATAACGCATAACGCATAAAGCATAGTCCATAACGCATAACGCATGACACATTACTCATAACGCATTACGCATAACGCATAACGCATAACGCATAAAGCATAACGCTTAACGAATAACGCATAACGCATAACGCATGACACATTACTCATAACGCATTACGCATAACGCATAACGCATAACGGATAACGCATAATGCATAACGCATAACGCATAACGCATAACGCATAACGCATAACGCATAACGCATAACGCATAACGCATAACGCATAACGCATAACGCATAACGGATAACGCATGACGCATGACGCATAACGCATAACGCATAACGCGTAACGCATAACGGATAACGCATAACGCATAACGCATAACGCATAACGCATAACGCATAACGCATAACGCATAACGCATAACGCATAACGCGTAACGCGTAACGCGTAACGCGTAACGCGTAACGCGTAACGCATAACGCATAACGCATAACGCATAACGCATAACGCATAACGCATAACGCATAACGCATAACGCATAACGCATAACGCATAACGCATAACGCATAACGCATAACGCATAACGCATAACGCATAACGCATAACGCATAACGCATAACGCATAACGCATAACGCATAACGCATAACGCATAACGCATAACGCATAACGCATAACGCATAACGCATAACGCATAACGCATAACGCATAACGCATAACGCATAACGCATAACGCATAACGCATAAAGCATAACGCTTAACGAATAACGCATAACGCATAACGCATGACACATTACTCATAACGCATTACGCATAACGCATAACGCATAACGGATAACGCATAATGCATAACGCATAACGCATAAAGCATAACGCATAACGCATAACGAATAACGCATATCGCATATCGCATAACGTATAACGCTTAACGCATAACGCATAACGCATAACGCATAACGCATAACGCATAACGCATAACGCGTAACGCATAACGGATAACGCATAACGGATAACGCATAACGCATAACGCATAACGCATAACGGATAACGCATGACGCATAACGGATAACCCATAACGCATAACGCATAAAGCATAGTCCATAACGCATAACGCATGACACATTACTCATAACGCATTACGCATAACGCATAACGCATAACGCATAACGCATAACGCATAACGCATAACGCATAACGCATAACGCATAACGCATAACGCATAACGCATAACGCATAACGCATAACGCATAACGCATAACGCATAACGCGTAACGCGTAACGCGTAACGCATAACGCATAACGCATAACGCATAACGCATAACGCATAACGCATAACGCATAACGCATAACGCATAACGCATAACGCATAACGCATTACGCATAACGCATAACGCATAACGCATAACGCATAACGCATAACGCATGACGCATGACGCATAACGCATAACGCGTAACGCATAACGGATAACGCATAACGGATAACGCATAACGCATAACGCATAACGCATAACGCATAACGGATAACGCATGACGCATAACGGATAACCCATAACGCATAACGCATAACGCATGACGCATGACGCATGACGCATGACGCATAACGCATAACGCATAACGCATAACGCATAACGCATAACGCATAACGCATAACGCATAACGCATAACGCATAACGCATAACGCATAACGCATAACGCATAACGCATAACGAATAACGCATATCGCATAACGTATAACGCTTAACGCATAACGCATAACGCATAACGCATAACGCATAACGCGTAACGCATAACGGATAACGCATAACGGATAACGCATAACGCATAACGCATAACGCATAACGGATAACGCATGACGCATAACGGATAACCCATAACGCATAACGCATAAAGCATAGTCCATAACGCATAACGCATGACACATTACTCATAACGCATAACGCATAACGCATAACGCATAACGCATAACGCATAACGCATAACGCATAACGCATAACGCATAACGCATAACGCATAACGCATAACGCATAACGCATAACGCATAACGCATAACGCATAACGCATAACGCATAACGCATAACGCATAACGCATAACGCATAACGCATAACGCATAACGCATAACGCATAACGCATAACGCATAACGCATAACGCATAACGCATAACGCATAACGCATAACGCATAACGCATAACGCATAACGCATAACGCATAACGCATAACGCATAACGCATAACGCATAACGCATAACGCATAACGCATAACGCATAACGCATAACGCATAACGCATAACGCATAATGCATAACGCATAACGCTTAACGCATGACGCATATCGCATAACGCATAACGCATAACGGATAACGCATAACGCATAATGCATGACGCATAACGCATAACGCATAACGCATAACGCATAACGCATAACGCATAACGCATAACGCATAACGCATAACCCATAACGCATAACGCATAACCCATAACGAATAACGCATAACGCTCAATGGAAAAGTCATAACGCATAACGCTCAATGAAAAAGTCATAATGCTTAACGCATAACGCATAACGCATAACGCATAACGCATAACGCATAACGCATAACGCATAACGCATAACGCATAACGCATAACGCATAACGCATAACGCATAACGCAATACGCATAACGCATAACGCATAACGCATAACGCATAACGCATAACGCATAACGCATAACGCATAACGCATAACGCATAACGCATAACGCATAACGCATAACGCATAACGCATAACGCATAACGCATAACGCATAACGCATAACGCATAACGCATAACGCATAACGCATAACGCATAACGCATAACGCATAACGCATAAAGCATAACGCATAACGCATAACGAATAACGCATATCGCATAACGTATAACGCTTAACGCATAACGCATAACGCATAACGCATAACGCATAACGCATAACGCATAACGCATAACGCATAACGCATAACGCGTAACGCATAACGGATAACGCATAACGGATAACGCATAACGCATAACGCATAACGCATAACGGATAACGCATGACGCATAACGGATAACCCATAACGCATAACGCATAAAGCATAGTCCATAACGCATAACGCATGACACATTACTCATAACGCATTACGCATAACGCATAACGCATAATGCATAACGTGTTTTGTCGCGACCGTCGTGTCCGCGAGTCTATCGTTTGGTTGTCCGCCGAATTAACTTTGGACAACTATTTCAATTTATCGGATCGGATTGGATGGAATGAAGGAAATGTAAAAAATGAAAGAATTGCGTTTCGTCCTAGACTTGCCGGAGGACTCGTCAGTAAGGCTGTGCCGACAAGTCTTGCCTTATACGCGCGCAGATCAAACCGTGTTGATCTGTATTACTTCGCTTGCACGATATCGGTAGCAAGAAGTGTAACGCTCGTACGCGTGCAGATCAAACCGTGTTGATCTGTATTACTTCGCTTGCACGATATCGGTAGCAAGAAGTGTAACGCTCGGTTGGGTGGTTAGTGTCACTCGTTCGAAGGATCGTAACGAACTGAGAGTGAACTCGACTTCCATCCAACACGAGTTTTTTGAGAAGCGCCTCGTGGATGAGAGGTTGGCTTTGGAGTAGGGAAAAGAATGAATCATCTTTTGTTCTAATGGTAAGCAACCTGGTTGGTGCTGTCGATCTTTCGCTTCCAATCAGGACATCGATCACTCTTTACACTTTCTTTCGATTGGTCGATTGGAAAGAAGAGTAGGAGTATGCCCGAGTTGGAGAACGAGAGGTTTTCGATTGTTTATGAACATGCAGCATTTCCATGTGACGGGCCTGCGAGGGCAATGCCATCTCTTGGTTTACGAGAGCAGCAGTGCAGATGAACCGTATACATGCGAATTGTTTACTGTCCGAAATATACGTACACAAATCTTCGATATTAAGAATTGTGTATGGGTCGGCCGATGCACCCTTGGAAGCATGTTGTAAGAATTTAATGGTGTCCCTTTTCCGTAAATTTACGAGCTAGCGCGCATCCTTGAAACAAGATGGTCGAGGGTGAACGTGGATACTTGACCGAGATTAACGAACGCGAGGATTCTTTAGACTTTAGACTGTAGATATTTTATGACTGTGCATACAATCGACCCATATCGCGATTGGGTTGTTCCGAAGGTTGCAATACCTGTGGTGAATGCCGACTGTTTTTGGTCAGTTACGGTATATCAAATTATTTAATCTCTAACGGTTTCCTGGGCACGACAATGTTGCAGAACATTCGAGAATCGACTCTCCGTGTCTCTGATGTTTGGGGGGACGAGCGATTGCTAAAAACAAATACCGATCTTGCATCGTCGTGTCGCTGTTATAAGGAAAAACATTGTAAAGGGGGGGCTCGATCGTAATGTATTTTCGAGGGAAGACCCGTTAATAAATCGTTCGTTAGAAATCGAATATTTGCGAGGGACAACGATTCTTGAGACGGAACATGCTCCCCCTCGTTGATCGATTCGATCGATCAAATGTAATATGATATGAAGATAAGATGGACTCACATGACTACGTTGAGATAGCGGCACCGATTGGTCGTGCACTATCAGTTATGGGAAGAGGTGCTAATCTCTTGACATTTCGTTTGTACGTGCCGTTGATGGTACGAACGGTCACAGCACGCGTGACGCCGTCTGTTCCTGGGTGCACCTGTAATATTCGGCCCAGATGCCAACACAATGGCGGTAAGGTGTCGTCCTTCAATAAGACAACCGTTCCTGGTTGGATGTCATGAGACCCCTTGGTCCATGTGTGACGAACATTGAGTTGGTGTATGTATTCTTTGTGCCACCTGGTCCAGAAGTCTTGCTTTACCTTCTGTATATGTTGCCAGGTGGACAAGCGATTTGACGGCGTTTCGCTGAAATCAGTCTCGGTAATACACGTTAAGGAATCACCGATCAGGAAATGGCCAGGTGTTAAAGCGGAAATATCGTTCGGGTCTGACGAGAGTGGAGTCAGAGGACGCGAATTTAAAATAGCTTCGACCTCGATAACGAACGTATTGAATTGTTCATACGTGAACAATTCCTCGCCGACGACTCGCTTGACGTGATGCTTGAATGATTTTACGGCTGCTTCCCACAACCCGCCAAAATGTGGGGATAACGCAGGCATAAAGTGCCACGATATTGCCTTGGAGTTGAGGAAGTGGTTGAACTTCTCGTCTTTTGACAATGTTTGCTGAAGTTCCATCAGCTCGTGGTTGGCACCGACAAAATTTGTGCCGTTGTCCGAATATAGGTTTTTGCAAATACCTCTTCGTGCAATAAATCTTTTAAGCGCTGCCATAAAGGCTTCTGTGGTGAGATCGCCGACTATTTCTAAATGAACGGCCTTCGTCGCGAAGCAGACGAAGACGGCTACATATATTTTGACTCGAACTCTGTTTCGAAATTGCCGCTCCTTTATGTAGAATGGACCGCAATAATCAATTCCACTATTAACGAATGGGCGTCCTTCGGTGACACGGGCAGCAGGTAAATTACCCATGATATATTCAACTGTGGGAGGTTTTATACGGAAACATCTAATACAATGTCGCACTATTTGGCGCGTAGTGTTCTTTCCGTCGATTGGCCAGTATGATAATCGCACGTCGTATAAAGTCGCAGTGATTCCAGCATGATGATTCCGTTGATGTGAATCGCGAATTATGAGTTTAGTAATGTGATGACTTCGAGGTAGAAGTATCGGATGCCGTTGTTCGAACGGTAGCGTGGAATTTTGCAGTCGACCTCCTACGCGCAATATTCCCTGTTCGTCGAGGAATGGAGTTAGCGGTTGTAATTTGCTCGTGTTAGATAGATGACCAGTTTTCAAATCATGTATATCACGAGCGAAAGTGACGGATTGAAGTAATTTTATGATTTGTCTGTTCGCGTGCTGTATCTCTTCAATGGACAATGGCCCGATAGTCCGACGACTCGTTCGGAAACGTAAACAATAAGCGACGATTCGCCTGAGTTTTTGAATACACGAGTATCGCTGAAGGATTTCGTCGGTTTGGATTATCGACCCGACCAAACATGTAACCGTTCGTACTTCCGGTAGCTCATCGCATATGGTGAATCTTGCGGATGGCCACTTCGCTTGTTCCTGAGCAAGCCATTCGGGACCATACCGCCAGAGACGATTGTTGTTAAATTCTGCTGTGGTCATTCCTCGCGAAATGAGATCAGCTGGGTTGTCTGCGGAACGTACATATCGCCACGACTGTATTTCTGTTTTTCGTTGGATTTTGGCCACGCGATTCGCGACGAATGTCTTCAAGGTAGAAGGTTGCTTGCGCAACCAACTTAAAACTATCGTCGAATCGGTCCAGAATACTGATTTATCGATGTTGTGAGTCAACGCACTCCGCACGGTTTGCGATAGCGTGGCTAGCAAGGCGGCGCCGCACAACTCTAAACGAGCTAGGGTTATTTGACTGAGGGGTGCGACACGTGATTTGGCGTTGTAATGATCGCGCTTCTGTGATTGAATCGGTACCGGTCAATAGATCGTCGACATATAAATCTTGTTTGATACGTGCTGCGGCTTCCGGGAAATCGCGTTCTTCGTCGTTTGCTAATTGATGTAAACATCGGATGGCTAGATATGGTGCTGGAGCGAGTCCGAACGTAGCGGTTGTCAATTCGTAGGTTTTGATGTCCTCGTTCGGGTCTCGCCATAGTATTCTTTGAAAAGCGCGGTCTTCGGGTCGAACTAGAAATTGGCGATACATTTTCTCGATATCGGCCGTTATCACGTATGCGTGCATTCTGAATCTTAATAAGAGTGAAAAAATATCATCTTGTAGAGTGGGACCGATTCGGAGTGTATCATTTAAGGATATGTTCGTATTTGTCTTAGCGGAACCGTCGAAAACTATGCGGATTTTTGTGGTTGAGCTCGTTGGTTTGAAGACGGCATGATGCGGCAGATAAAATCCGGGCGTTTGAATGGTTGTGACTTGCTTCATGTGTCCGAGGACGCGGTATTCGTCTATTACTTCTGTGTATTTTTTTTTAAATTCTGGATCGCGTTCCAGTTTTCGTTCGAGGGCTAAGAACCGATTCAGAGCGCGTGAACGAGACTCCCCGAGTTGGGTTTGCTTTTCGTTGAAAGGTAACGCTACCATATACCGACCGGAATCATCGCGCGTTACGGTGGCCGCGAAATGATTCTCGCAGGCTTGATCCTCGATTGACCGAACTCGCTCGATAGTTCCTTCTTCTATTTCCCAGAACTTCCCTAAATCGAACTGTACGTTTTGGGTAAATGTCTTGCGGCTCGATCGCGACGCTGAAAGGAGATCGCCTCCTATAATCCATCCGAACTGAGTTTTTTGAAGTATGAGATCAACGTTGTTTCGATTTGACAAATTGATTTGTCCGATACTAAGACAGGATAATGTAGGCCCAGTGCCGAGTAGCATATCGATTTTTCCCGGACGATGGAATTCGGGATCGGCTAGACGGAGATTAGTCGGTATACGAATGTCTGTTCTGTCGATCTGATTATCGGGTAATGTTTCTGCTATGCGTGGGATGATGCAAAATGTTAACGTCCTCTGATAATTTGTCAATCTCGATTTTATCGTGGCGGTCATGAGATTGCTAGTAGTCGTGTTGAGTTGGTTCAACGCTTCGATGACGGCGGTTTGTCGAGTAGTTGGTAGTTGTAACCGGTTCGCTAGCTCATCTGTGATAAGATTCGCGTTGGAACAGGGGTCAACCAACGTGCGACACGGAATCAGGTTTCGATCGCGATCCAAAACGTGAATGATCGCGGTTGTTAATAGACCGTTTGTTGTTTTGTTCGACAAAAACGAGTGATTGTTAGACAAGAGCCGGTTCGCGTTTTCGGAGACTAGTCATGTTTCTTTGTCAGGAATCGTCGGTCTCTGTTCTCTATGCAATCTGGTATTGTGTCTCTTACCACAAATGCGACACCGATCCTTTATGCATTTGTCAAGAGTGTGACCTGCTAGTAAACAATTCGAGCATAGATTTGCTGCCGTAGTCGCTGCCCATCGTTCATCGATGGTCATGTTCCCAAATGTAGGACACGCAAATAATTTGTGTGTCGAAGAATTGCAGATCTGGCATGCTTGAACGTTGGTTGTCGTTGTGAATGTTCGTTTATTCGGTCTCGGAGACGCCGATGTTCCTTTCGATATTGTCGCGAACGTTCGTTTCGGGGCTCGCGGTCGAAGATTTGCCGACGGTCGACTAATTTCTGGCAACGCTTTCCTGTATTGTTTCGTATTTGCCGGTGCGGCGCGAAAATTGCCTTGATGTGAAGCATTGCGAAGATGTTTGAACATGTCTGATGCGAGAGGCATGCCGGTATCTACAAGGGTTTGTTCCCAATTTCTGCGCGTTTCGTCGTCCATTCGATTGATAGCGATAACCGTGATTAGATCGCTCGCGATGTTTTCCCAGGATCTACCGAGCGATTGCAACGAGCGGATGTGCGATTGCATATAATTTATCAGGTTATTTATTTCGGCTGGTGAACCGTTGAGCATAGCAGGTGTCTCGAGTAACAATGTGGTATGACGTAGAATGAGCGCGCGTTGATTGTCGTACGTTTCTAATAATTGAGCCCACGCGGCCTTATAATTCTCCTCGCTCATTGTGAACGATTCAATGGCCTCTTCGGCTTGTTCTGTTACCGATAGCCTGAGATAATTGAAACGTTGGATATCGGTGAGTCCTTGGTGACCCTGGATCAAGCTCAAGAATGCGTCCTTGAAAGGCAACCATTTCTCGAGCCGTCCATCGAAACGCGGAAGACGAATTTTGGGTAAATGCACCCCGGTGATGCTGGTAGATGTGGATGGAGCTGGTGAATCAATCGCGGTTCTAGTCGATTGGCTCTGTGCCGTCGGCGATTCATCGAGTATTTGTATCGCGGTGGCTAGCGCATTGTAATACGAATCTCTCACGGCCTTTCGTTCAATTTGTAACTGTTCGAAGTTTTCATGATGACCTAGCTCGTCTTGGGCGTCGTTGAACGCGTCGAATTGTTTCCTGAGTTGTTCTACCCGTTCTCGAAGTATTGTACGCGCGGTCGCGGACTCTTGATATTTCAATAATTCGTTAGAAAAGTCTGTTAGATCCGACTTGAAAACGCGTTGTTTAACCTTGAGGGCGTTAATACGCTGGCTTAACTTGCTCGTGTTTGCCATTTTACGAATGTCTCGATGGGGGTGGCCAATAAACGATCCTGATCGGAAAATTCAAAAACGTGCCTACCTTGAGCTGATACGGTTGATTGCTATCGCTGGCGGTTGCTCAACGTTGTCGGCTGATCGTGGCTGCTCTCTGCGTAAGCTGGTCAACGTTGTCGGTTGATCGTGGACGCAATTCTCTCAATGATTGATGATTTCCACCTTGAATTGTCCTTGCACTCACTGTACACTCACAAGGTCACCGATCCGGCTCGAAGGACCAAAATGTTTTGTCGCGACCGTCGTGTCCGCGAGTCTATCGTTTGGTTGTCCGCCGAATTAACTTTGGACAACTATTTCAATTTATCGGATCGGATTGGATGGAATGAAGGAAATGTAAAAAATGAAAGAATTGCGTTTCGTCCTAGACTTGCCGGAGGACTCGTCAGTAAGGCTGTGCCGACAAGTCTTGCCTTATACGCGCGCAGATCAAACCGTGTTGATCTGTATTACTTCGCTTGCACGATATCGGTAGCAAGAAGTGTAACGCTCGTACGCGTGCAGATCAAACCGTGTTGATCTGTATTACTTCGCTTGCACGATATCGGTAGCAAGAAGTGTAACGCTCGGTTGGGTGGTTAGTGTCACTCGTTCGAAGGATCGTAACGAACTGAGAGTGAACTCGACTTCCATCCAACACGAGTTTTTTGAGAAGCGCCTCGTGGATGAGAGGTTGGCTTTGGAGTAGGGAAAAGAATGAATCATCTTTTGTTCTAATGGTAAGCAACCTGGTTGGTGCTGTCGATCTTTCGCTTCCAATCAGGACATCGATCACTCTTTACACTTTCTTTCGATTGGTCGATTGGAAAGAAGAGTAGGAGTATGCCCGAGTTGGAGAACGAGAGGTTTTCGATTGTTTATGAACATGCAGCATTTCCATGTGACGGGCCTGCGAGGGCAATGCCATCTCTTGGTTTACGAGAGCAGCAGTGCAGATGAACCGTATACATGCGAATTGTTTACTGTCCGAAATATACGTACACAAATCTTCGATATTAAGAATTGTGTATGGGTCGGCCGATGCACCCTTGGAAGCATGTTGTAAGAATTTAATGGTGTCCCTTTTCCGTAGATTTACGAGCTAGCGCGCATCCTTGAAACAAGATGGTCGAGGGTGAACGTGGATACTTGACCGAGATTAACGAACGCGAGGATTCTTTAGACTTTAGACTGTAGATATTTTATGACTGTGCATACAATCGACCCATATCGCGATTGGGTTGTTCCGAAGGTTGCAATACCTGTGGTGAATGCCGACTGTTTTTGGTCAGTTACGGTATATCAAATTATTTAATCTCTAACGGTTTCCTGGGCACGACAATGTTGCAGAACATTCGAGAATCGACTCTCCGTGTCTCTGATGTTTGGGGGGACGAGCGATTGCTAAAAACAAATACCGATCTTGCATCGTCGTGTCGCTGTTATAAGGAAAAACATTGTAAAGGGGGGGCTCGATCGTAATGTATTTTCGAGGGAAGACCCGTTAATAAATCGTTCGTTAGAAATCGAATATTTGCGAGGGACAACGATTCTTGAGACGGAACATAACGCATTACGCATAACGCATAACGCTCAATGAAAAAGTCATAACGCATAACGCATAACGCATAACGCATAACGCATAACGCATAACGCATAACGCATAACGCATAACGCATAACGCATAACGCATAACGCATAACGCATAACGCATAACGCATAACGCATAACGCATAACGCATAACGCATAACGCATAACGCATAACGCATAACGCATAACGCATAACGCATAACGGATAACGCATGACGCATAACGCATAACGCATAACGCGTAACGCATAACGCGTAACGCATAACGGATAACGCATAACGCATAACGCATAACGCATAACGCATAACGCATAACGCATAACGCATAACGCATAACGCATAACGCATAACGCATAACGCATAACGCATAACGCATAACGCATAACGCATAACGCATAACGCATAACGCATAACGCATAACGCATAACGCATAACGCATAACGCATAACGCATAACGCATAACGCATAACGCATAACGCATAACGCATAACGCATGACGCATAACGCATAACGCATAACGCATAACGCATAACGCATAACGCATAACGAATAACGCATAACGCATAACGCATAACGCATAACGCATAACGCATAACGCATAACGCATAACGCATAACGCATAACGCATGACGCATGACGCATGACGCATAACGCATAACGCATAACGCATAACGCATAACGCATAACGCATAACGCATAACGCATAACGCATAACGCATAACGCATAACGAATAACGCATATCGCATAACGTATAACGCTTAACGCATAACGCATAACGCATAACGCATAACGCGTAACGCATAACGGATAACCCACAACGCATAACGCATAAAGCATAGTCCATAACGCATAACGCATGACACATTACTCATAACGCATTACGCATAACGCATAACGCATAATGCATAACGCATTACGCATAACGCATAACGCTCAATGAAAAAGTCATAACGCATAACGCATATCGCATAACCCGTAAAGCACAACGCATAACACATAACGCATAACGCATAACGCATAACGCATAACGCATAACGCATAACGCATAACGCATAACGCATAACGCATAACGCATAACGCATAACGCTTAACGCATAACGCATAACGCATAACGCATAACGCATAACGCATATCGCATAACGGATAACGCATGACGCATAACGCATAACGCATAACGCATAACGCATAACGCGTAACGCATAACGGATAACGCATAACGCATAACGCATAACGCATAACGCATAACGCATAACGCATAATGCATAACGCATAACGCATAACGCATAACGCATAACGCATAACGCATAACGCATAACGCATAACGCATAACGCATAACGCATAACGCATAACGCATAACGCATAACGCATAACGCATAACGCATAACGCATAACGCATAACGCATAACGCATAACGCATAACGCATAACGCATAACGCATAACGCATAACGCATAACGCATAACGCATAACGCATAACGCATAACGCATAACGCATAACGCATAACGCATAACGCATAACGCATAACGCATAACGCATAACGCATAACGCATAACGCATAACGCATAACGCATAACGCATAACGCATAACGCATAACGCATAACGCATAACGCATAACGCATAACGCATAACGCATAACGCATAACGCATAACGCATAACGCATAACGCATAACGCATAACGCATAACGCATAACGCATAACGCATAACGCATAACGCATAACGCATAACGCATAACGCATAACGCATAACGCATAACGCATAACGCATAACGCATAACGAATAACGCATAACGCATAACGCATAACGCATAACGCATAACGCATAACGCATAACGCATAACGCATAACGCATGACGCATGACGCATAACGCATAACGCACAACGCATAACGCATAACGCATAACGCATAACGCATAACGCATAACGCATAACGCATAACGAATAACGCATATCGCATAACGTATAACGCTTAACGCATAACGCATAACGCATAACGCATAACGCGTAACGCATAACGGATAACCCACAACGCATAACGCATAAAGCATAGTCCATAACGCATAACGCATGACACATTACTCATAACGCATTACGCATAACGCATAACGCATAATGCATAACGCATTACGCATAACGCATAACGCTCAATGAAAAAGTCATAACGCATAACGCATATCGCATAACCCGTAAAGCACAACGCATAACACATAACGCATAACGCATAACGTATAACGCATAACGCATAACGCATAACGCATAACGCATAACGCATAACGCATAACGCATAACGCTTAACGCATAACGCATAACGCATAACGCATAACGCATAACGCATATCGCATAACGGATAACGCATGACGCATAACGCATAACGCATAACGCATAACGCATAACGCGTAACGCATAACGGATAACGCATAACGCATAACGCATAACGCATAACGCATAACGCATAACGCATAATGCATAACGCATAACGCATAACGCATAACGCATAACGCATAACGCATAACGCATAACGCATAACGCATAACGCATAACGCATAACGCATAACGCATAACGCATAACGCATAACGCATAACGCATAACGCATAACGCATAACGCATAACGCATAACGCATAACGGATAACGCATGACGCATAACGCATAACGCATAACGCATAACGCGTAACGCGTAACGCATAACGGATAACGCATAACGGATAACGCATAACGCAAAACGCATAACGCATAACGCATAACGCATAACGCATAACGCATAACGCATAACGCATAACGCATAACGCATAACGCATAACGCATAACGCATAACGCATAACGCATAACGCATAACGCATAACGCATAACGCATAACGCATAACGCATAACGCATAACGCATAACGCATAACGCATAACGCATAACGCATAACGCATAACGCATAACGCATAACGCATGACGCATGACGCATAACGCATAACGCGTAACGCATAACGGATAACGCATAACGGATAACGCATAACGCATAACGCATAACGCATAACGGATAACGCATGACGCATAACGGATAACCCATAACGCATAACGCATAACGCATGACGCATGACGCATGACGCATAACGCATAACGCATAACGCATAACGCATAACGCATAACGCATAACGCATAACGCATAACGCATAACGCATAACGCATAACGCATAACGAATAACGCATATCGCATAACGTATAACGCTTAACGCATAACGCATAACGCATAACGCATAACGCATAACGCGTAACGCATAACGGATAACGCATAACGGATAACGCATAACGCATAACGCATAACGCATAACGGATAACGCATGACGCATAACGGATAACCCATAACGCATAACGCATAAAGCATAACGCATAACGAATAACGCATATCGCATAACGTATAACGCTTAACGCATAACGCATAACGCATAACGCATAACGCATAACGCGTAACGCATAACGGATAACGCATAACGGATAACGCATAACGGATAACGCATAACGCATAACGCATAACGCATAACGGATAACGCATGACGCATAACGGATAACCCATAACGCATAACGCATAAAGCATAACGCATAACGAATAACGCATATCGCATAACGTATAACGCTTAACGCATAACGCATAACGCATAACGCATAACGCATAACGCATAACGCATAACGCATAACGCATAACGCATAACGCATAACGCATAACGCATAACGCATAACGCATAACGCATAACGCATAACGAATAACGCATATCGCATAACGTATAACGCTTAACGCATAACGCATAACGCATAACGCATAACGCATAACGCATAACGCGTAACGCATAACGGATAACGCATAACGGATAACGCATAACGCATAACGCATAACGCATAACGGATAACGCATGACGCATAACGGATAACCCATAACGCATAACGCATAAAGCATAGTCCATAACGCATAACGCATGACACATTACTCATAACGCATAACGCATAACGCATAACGCATAACGCATAACGCATAACGCATAACGCATAACGCATAACGCATAACGCATAACGCATAACGCATAACGCATAACGCATAACGCATAACGCATAACGCATAACGCATAACGCATAACGCATAACGCATAACGCATAACGCATAACGCATAACGCATAACGCATAACGCATAACGCATAACGCATAACGCATAACGCATAACGCATAACGCATAACGCATAACGCATAACGCATAACGCATAACGCATAACGCATAACGCATAACGCATAACGCATAACGCATAACGCATAACGCATAACGCATAACGCATAACGCATAACGCATAACGCATAACGCATAACGCATAACGCATAACGCATAACGCATAACGCATAACGCATAACGCATAACGCATAACGCATAACGCATAACGCATAACGCATAACGCATAACGCATAACGCATAACGCATAACGCATAACGCATAACGCATAACGCATAACGCATAACGCATAACGCATAACGCATAACGCATAACGCATAACGCATAACGCATAACGCATAACGCATAACGCATAACGCATAACGCATAACGCATAACGCATAACGCATAACGCATAACGCATAACGCATAACGCATAACGCATAACGCATAACGAATAACGCATAACGCATAACGCATAACGCATAACGCATAACGCATAACGCATAACGCATAACGCATAACGCATAACGCATAACGCATAACGCATAACGCATAACGCATAACGCATAACGCATAACGCATAACGCATAACGCATAACGCATAACGCATAACGCATAACGCATAACGCATAACGCATAACGCATAACGCATAACGCATAACGCATAACGCATAACGCATAACGCATAACGCATAACGCATAACGCATAACGCATAACGCATAACGCATAACGCATAACGCATAACGCATAACGCATAACGCATAACGAATAACGCATAACGCATAACGCATAACGCATAACGCATAACGCATAACGCATAACGCATAACGCATAACGCATAACGCATAACGCATAACGCATAACGCATAACGCATAACGCATAACGCATAACGCATAACGCATAACGAATAACGCATATCGCATAACGTATAACGCTTAACGCATAACGCATAACGCGTAACGCATAACGCGTAACGCATAACGGATAACGCATAACGGATAACGCATAAGGCATAACGCATAACGAATAACGCATGACGCATAACGGATAACCCATAACGCATAACGCATAAAGCATAGTCCATAACGCATAACGCATGACACATTACTCATAACGCATTACGCATAACGCATAACGCATAATGCATAACGCATTACGCATAACGCATAACGCTCAATGAAAAAGTCATAACGCATAACGCATATAGCATAACCCGTAAAGCACAACGCATAACACATAACGCATAACGCATAACGCATAACGCATAACGCATAACGCATAACGGATAACGCATAATGCATAACGCATAATGCATAACGCATAACGCTTAACGCTTAACGAATAACGCATAACGCATAACGCATAACGCATAACGCATAACGCATAACGCATAACGCATAACGCATAACGCATAACGCATAACGCATAACGCATAACGAATGACGCATATCGCATAACGCATAACGCATAACGCATAACGAATGACGCATATCGCATAACGCATAACGCATAACGCTTAACGCATAACGGATAACGCATGACGCATAACGCATAACGCATAACGCATAACGCTTAACGCATGACGCATATCGCATAACGCATAACGCATAACGCATAGCGCATAACGCATAACGCATAACGCATAACGCATAACCCATAACGCATAACGCATAACGCATAACGCATAACCCATAACGCATAACGCATAACGCATAACGCATATCGCATAACGCATAACGCATAACGCATAACGCATAACGCATAACGCATAACGCATAACGCATAACGCATAACGCATAACGCATAACGCATAACGCATAACGCTTAACGAATAACGCATAACGCATAACGCATAACGCATAACGCATAACCCATAACGCATAACGCATAACGCATAACGCATAACGCATAACGCATAACGCTTAACGAATAACGCATAACGCATAACGCATAACGCATAACGCATAACGCATAACGCATAACGAATGACGCATATCGCATAACGCATAACGCATAACGCTTAACGAATAACGCATAACGCATGACGCATATCGCATAACGCATAACGCATAACGCATAACGCATAACGCATAGCGCATAACGCATAACGCATAACGCATAACGCATAACGCATAACGCATAACGCATAACGCATAACGCATAACGCATAACGCATAACGCATAACGCATAACGCATAACGCATATCGCATAACGCATAACGCATAACGCATAACGCATAACGCATAACGCATAACGCATAACGCATAACGCATAACGCATAACGCATAACGCATAACGCATAACGCATAACGCATAACGCATAACGCATAACGCATAACGCATAACGCATAACGCATAACGCTTAACGCATGACGCATATCGCATATCGCATAACGCATAACGCATAACGCATAGCGCATAACGCATAACGCATAACGCATAACGCATAACCCATAACGCATAACGCATAACGCATAACCCATAACGCATAACGCATAACGCATAACGCATAACGCATAACGCATAACGCATAACGCATAACGCTTAACGAATAACGCATAACGCATAACGCATAACGCATAACGCATAACGCATAACGCATAACCCATAACGCATAACGCATAACGCATAACGCATAACGCATAACGCATAACGCTTAACGAATAACGCATAACGCATAACGCATAACGCATAACGAATGACGCATAACGCTTAACGAATAACGCATAACGCATAACGCATAACGCATAACGCATAACGGATAACGCATAACGAATGACGCATATCGCATAACGCATAACGCATAACGCATAACGCATAACGAATGACGCATATCTCTTAACGCATAACGCTTAACGAATAACGCATAACGCATAACGCATAACGCATAACGCATAACGGATAACGCATAACGGATAACGCATGACGCATAACGCATAACGCATAACGCATGACGCTTAACGCAGGACGCATATCGCATAACGCATAACGCATAACGGATAACGCATAACGGATAACGCATGACGCATAACGCATAACGCATAACGCATAACGCTTAACGCATGACGCATATCGCATAACGCATAACGCATAAAGCATAACGCATAGCGCATAACGCATAACGCATAACGCATAACGCATAACGCATAACGCATAACGCATAACGCATAACGCATAACGCATAACGCATAACGCATAACGCATAACGCATAACGCATAACGCATAACGAATGACGCATATCGCATAACGCATAACGCATAACGCTTAACGAATAACGCATAACGCATGACGCATATCGCATAACGCATAACGCATAACGCATAACGCATAGCGCGTAACGCATAACGCATAACGCATAACGCATAACGCATAACGCATAACGCATAACGCATAACGCATAACGCATAACGCATAACGCATAACGCATAACGCATAACGCATAACGCATAACGCATAACGCATAACGCATAACGCATAACGCATAACGCATAACGCATAACGCATAACGCATAACGCATAACGCATAACGCATAACGCATAACGCATAACGCATAACGCATAACGCATAACGCATAACGCATAACGCATAACGCATAACGCATAACGCATAACGCATAACGCATAACGCATAACGCATAACGCATAACGCATAACGCATAACGCATAACGCATAACGCATAACGCATAACGCATAACGCATAACGCATAACGCATAACGCATAACGCATAACGCATAACGCATAACGCATAACGCATAACGCATAACGCATAACGCATAACGCATAACGCATAACGCTTAACGCATGACGCATATCGCATAACGCATAACGCATAACGCATAGCGCATAGCGCATAACGCATAACGCATAACGCATAACGCATAACCCATAACGCATAACGCATAACGCATAACCCATAACGCATAACGCATAACGCATAACGCATAACGCATAACGCATAACGCATAACGCATAACGCATAACGCTTAACGAATAACGCATAACGCATAACGCATAACGCATAACGCATAACGCATAACGCATAACGCATAACCCATAACGCATAACGCATAACGCATAACGCATAACGCATAACGCATAACGCTTAACGAATAACGCATAACGCATAACGCATAACGCATAACGCATAACGCATAACGAATGACGCATAACGCTTAACGAATAACGCATAACGCATAACGCATAACGCATAACGCATAACGGATAACGCATAACGAATGACGCATATCGCATAACGCATAACGCATAACGCATAACGAATGACGCATATCTCTTAACGCATAACGCTTAACGAATAACGCATAACGCATAACGCATAACGCATAACGGATAACGCATAACGGATAACGCATGACGCATAACGCATAACGCATAACGCATGACACTTAACGCAGGACGCATATCGCATAACGCATAACGCATAACGCATAACGGATAACGCATAACGGATAACGCATGACGCATAACGCATAACGCATAACGCATAACGCTTAACGCATGACGCATATCGCATAACGCATAACGCATAACGCATAACGCATAGCGCATAACGCATAACGCATAACGCATAACGCATAACGCATAACGCATAACGCTTAACGAATAACGCATAACGCATAACGCATAACGCATAACGCATAACGCATAACGCATAACGCATAACGCATAACGCTTAACGAATAACGCATAACGCATAACGCATAACGCATAACGCATAACGCATAACGCATAACGAATGACGCATATCGCATAACGCATAACGCATAACGCTTAACGAATAACGCATAACGCATAACGCATAACGCATAACGCATAACGCATAACGCATAACGCATAACGCATAACGCATAACGCATAACGCATAACGCATAACGCATAACGCATAACGCATAACGCATAACGCATAACGCATAACGCATAACGCATAACGCATAACGCATAACGCATAACGCTTAACGCATGACGCATATCGCATATCGCATAACGCATAACGCATAACGCATAGCGCATAACGCATAACGCATAACGCATAACGCATAACCCATAACGCATAACGCATAACGCATAACCCATAACGCATAACGCATAACGCATAACGCATAACGCATAACGCATAACGCATAACGCATAACGCATAACGCATAACGCATAACGCTTAACGAATAACGCATAACGCATAACGCATAACGCATAACGCATAACGCATAACGCATAACCCATAACGCATAACGCATAACGCATAACGCATAACGCATAACGCATAACGCATAACGCTTAACGAATAACGCATAACGCATAACGCATAACGCATAACGCATAACGCATAACGAATGACGCATAACGCTTAACGAATAACGCATAACGCATAACGCATAACGCATAACGCATAACGCATAACGCATAACGCATAACGGATAACGCATAACGAATGACGCATATCGCATAACGCATAACGCATAACGCATAACGAATGACGCATATCTCTTAACGCATAACGCTTAACGAATAACGCATAACGCATAACGCATAACGCATAACGCATAACGGATAACGCATAACGGATAACGCATGACGCATAACGCATAACGCATAACGCATGACGCTTAACGCAGGACGCATATCGCATAACGCATAACGCATAACGGATAACGCATAACGGATAACGCATGACGCATAACGCATAACGCATAACGCATAACGCTTAACGCATGACGCATATCGCATAACGCATAACGCATAAAGCATAACGCATAGCGCATAACGCATAACGCATAACGCATAACGCATAACGCATAACGCATAACGCATAACGCATAACGCATAACGCATAACGCATAACGCATAACGAATGACGCATATCGCATAACGCATAACGCATAACGCTTAACGAATAACGCATAACGCATAACGCATGACGCATATCGCATAACGCATAACGCATAACGCATAACGCATAGCGCATAACGCATAACGCATAACGCATAACGCATAACGCATAACGCATAACGCATAACGCATAACGCATGACGCATAACGCATAACGCATAACGCATAACGCATAACGCATAACGCATAACGCATAACGCATAACGCATAACGCATAACGCTTAACGAATAACGCATAACGCATGACGCATATCGCATAACGCATAACGCATAACGCATAACGCATAACGCATAGCGCATAACGCATAACGCATAACGCATAGCGCATAACGCATAACGCATAACGCATAACGCATAACGCATAACGCATAACGCATAACGCATAACGCATAACGCATAACGCATAACGCATAACGCATAACGCATAACGCATAACGCATAACGCATAACGCATAACGAATGACGCATATCGCATAACGCATAACGCATAACGCTTAACGAATAACGCATAACGCATAACGCATGACGCATATCGCATAACGCATAACGCATAACGCATAACGCATAGCGCATAACGCATAACGCATAACGCATAACGCATAACGCATAACGCATAACGCATAACGCATAACGCATGACGCATAACGCATAACGCATAACGCATAACGCATAACGCATAACGCATAACGCATATCGCATAACGCATAACGCATAACGCTTAACGAATAACGCATAACGCATGACGCATATCGCATAACGCATAACGCATAACGCATAACGCATAACGCATAGCGCATAACGCATAACGCATAACGCATAACGCATAACGCATAACGCATAACGCATAACGCATAACGCATAACGCATAACGCATAACGCATAACGCATAACGCATAACGCATATCGCATAACGCATAACGCATAACGCATAACGCATAACGCATAACGCATAACGCATAACGCATAACGCATAACGCATAACGCATAACGCATAACGCATAACGCATAACGCATAACGCATAACGCATAACGCATAACGCATAACGCATAACGCATAACGCTTAACGCATGACGCATATCGCATATCGCATAACGCATAACGCATAACGCATAGCGCATAACGCATAACGCATAACGCATAACGCATAACCCATAACGCATAACGCATAACGCATAACCCATAACGCATAACGCATAACGCATAACGCATAACGCATAACGCATAACGCATAACGCATAACGCTTAACGAATAACGCATAACGCATAACGCATAACGCATAACGCATAACGCATAACGCATAACCCATAACGCATAACGCATAACGCATAACGCATAACGCATAACGCATAACGCTTAACGAATAACGCATAACGCATAACGCATAACGCATAACGAATGACGCATAACGCTTAACGAATAACGCATAACGCA
Source organism: Lasioglossum baleicum (assembly GCF_051020765.1). Classification (NCBI taxonomy): domain Eukaryota; kingdom Metazoa; phylum Arthropoda; class Insecta; order Hymenoptera; family Halictidae; genus Lasioglossum; species Lasioglossum baleicum. Next base: position 475,714 of record NW_027469098.1, on the reverse strand, counting down.
TAACGCATAACGCATAACGCATAACGGATAACGCATAACGAATGACGCATATCGCATAACGCATAACGCATAACGCATAACGCATAACGAATGACGCATATCTCTTAACGCATAACGCTTAACGAATAACGCATAACGCATAACGCATAACGCATAACGCATAACGGATAACGCATAACGGATAACGCATGACGCATAACGCATAACGCATAACGCATGACGCTTAACGCAGGACGCATATCGCATAACGCATAACGCATAACGGATAACGCATAACGGATAACGCATGACGCATAACGCATAACGCATAACGCATAACGCTTAACGCATGACGCATATCGCATAACGCATAACGCATAAAGCATAACGCATAGCGCATAACGCATAACGCATAACGCATAACGCATAACGCATAACGCATAACGCATAACGCATAACGCATAACGCATAACGCATAACGCATAACGCATAACGCATAACGCATAACGCATAACGAATGACGCATATCGCATAACGCATAACGCATAACGCTTAACGAATAACGCATAACGCATGACGCATATCGCATAACGCATAACGCATAACGCATAACGCATAGCGCGTAACGCATAACGCATAACGCATAACGCATAACGCATAACGCATAACGCATAACGCATAACGCATAACGCATAACGCATAACGCATAACGCATAACGCATAACGCATAACGCATAACGCATAACGCATAACGCATAACGCATAACGCATAACGCATAACGCATAACGCATAACGCATAACGCATAACGCATAACGCATAACGCATAACGCATAACGCATAACGCATAACGCATAACGCATAACGCATAACGCATAACGCATAACGCATAACGCATAACGCATAACGCATAACGCATAACGCATAACGCATAACGCATAACGCATAACGCATAACGCATAACGCATAACGCATAACGCATAACGCATAACGCATAACGCATAACGCATAACGCATAACGCATAACGCATAACGCATAACGCATAACGCATAACGCATAACGCATAACGCATAACGCATAACGCATAACGCATAACGCATAACGCTTAACGCATGACGCATATCGCATAACGCATAACGCATAACGCATAGCGCATAGCGCATAACGCATAACGCATAACGCATAACGCATAACCCATAACGCATAACGCATAACGCATAACCCATAACGCATAACGCATAACGCATAACGCATAACGCATAACGCATAACGCATAACGCATAACGCATAACGCTTAACGAATAACGCATAACGCATAACGCATAACGCATAACGCATAACGCATAACGCATAACGCATAACCCATAACGCATAACGCATAACGCATAACGCATAACGCATAACGCATAACGCTTAACGAATAACGCATAACGCATAACGCATAACGCATAACGCATAACGCATAACGAATGACGCATAACGCTTAACGAATAACGCATAACGCATAACGCATAACGCATAACGCATAACGGATAACGCATAACGAATGACGCATATCGCATAACGCATAACGCATAACGCATAACGAATGACGCATATCTCTTAACGCATAACGCTTAACGAATAACGCATAACGCATAACGCATAACGCATAACGGATAACGCATAACGGATAACGCATGACGCATAACGCATAACGCATAACGCATGACACTTAACGCAGGACGCATATCGCATAACGCATAACGCATAACGCATAACGGATAACGCATAACGGATAACGCATGACGCATAACGCATAACGCATAACGCATAACGCTTAACGCATGACGCATATCGCATAACGCATAACGCATAACGCATAACGCATAGCGCATAACGCATAACGCATAACGCATAACGCATAACGCATAACGCATAACGCTTAACGAATAACGCATAACGCATAACGCATAACGCATAACGCATAACGCATAACGCATAACGCATAACGCATAACGCTTAACGAATAACGCATAACGCATAACGCATAACGCATAACGCATAACGCATAACGCATAACGAATGACGCATATCGCATAACGCATAACGCATAACGCTTAACGAATAACGCATAACGCATAACGCATAACGCATAACGCATAACGCATAACGCATAACGCATAACGCATAACGCATAACGCATAACGCATAACGCATAACGCATAACGCATAACGCATAACGCATAACGCATAACGCATAACGCATAACGCATAACGCATAACGCATAACGCATAACGCATAACGCATAACGCTTAACGCATGACGCATATCGCATATCGCATAACGCATAACGCATAACGCATAGCGCATAACGCATAACGCATAACGCATAACGCATAACCCATAACGCATAACGCATAACGCATAACCCATAACGCATAACGCATAACGCATAACGCATAACGCATAACGCATAACGCATAACGCATAACGCATAACGCATAACGCATAACGCTTAACGAATAACGCATAACGCATAACGCATAACGCATAACGCATAACGCATAACGCATAACCCATAACGCATAACGCATAACGCATAACGCATAACGCATAACGCATAACGCATAACGCTTAACGAATAACGCATAACGCATAACGCATAACGCATAACGCATAACGCATAACGAATGACGCATAACGCTTAACGAATAACGCATAACGCATAACGCATAACGCATAACGCATAACGCATAACGCATAACGCATAACGGATAACGCATAACGAATGACGCATATCGCATAACGCATAACGCATAACGCATAACGAATGACGCATATCTCTTAACGCATAACGCTTAACGAATAACGCATAACGCATAACGCATAACGCATAACGCATAACGGATAACGCATAACGGATAACGCATGACGCATAACGCATAACGCATAACGCATGACGCTTAACGCAGGACGCATATCGCATAACGCATAACGCATAACGGATAACGCATAACGGATAACGCATGACGCATAACGCATAACGCATAACGCATAACGCTTAACGCATGACGCATATCGCATAACGCATAACGCATAAAGCATAACGCATAGCGCATAACGCATAACGCATAACGCATAACGCATAACGCATAACGCATAACGCATAACGCATAACGCATAACGCATAACGCATAACGCATAACGAATGACGCATATCGCATAACGCATAACGCATAACGCTTAACGAATAACGCATAACGCATAACGCATGACGCATATCGCATAACGCATAACGCATAACGCATAACGCATAGCGCATAACGCATAACGCATAACGCATAACGCATAACGCATAACGCATAACGCATAACGCATAACGCATGACGCATAACGCATAACGCATAACGCATAACGCATAACGCATAACGCATAACGCATAACGCATAACGCATAACGCATAACGCATAACGCATAACGCATAACGCATAACGCATAACGCATAACGCATAACGCATAACGCATAACGCATAACGCATAACGCATAACGCATAACGCATAACGCATAACGCATAACGCATAACGCATAACGCATAACGCATAACGCATAACGCATAACGCATAACGCATAACGCATAACGCATAACGCATAACGCATAACGCATAACGCATAACGCATAACGCATAACGCATAACGCATAACGCATAACGCATAACGCATAACGCATAACGCATAACGCTTAACGCATGACGCATATCGCATAACGCATAACGCATAACGCATAGCGCATAGCGCATAACGCATAACGCATAACGCATAACGCATAACCCATAACGCATAACGCATAACGCATAACCCATAACGCATAACGCATAACGCATAACGCATAACGCATAACGAATGACGCATAACGCTTAACGAATAACGCATAACGCATAACGCATAACGCATAACGCATAACGGATAACGCATAACGAATGACGCATATCGCATAACGCATAACGCATAACGCATAACGAATGACGCATATCTCTTAACGCATAACGCTTAACGAATAACGCATAACGCATAACGCATAACGCATAACGGATAACGCATAACGGATAACGCATGACGCATAACGCATAACGCATAACGCATGACACTTAACGCAGGACGCATATCGCATAACGCATAACGCATAACGCATAACGGATAACGCATAACGGATAACGCATGACGCATAACGCATAACGCATAACGCATAACGCTTAACGCATGACGCATATCGCATAACGCATAACGCATAACGCATAACGCATAGCGCATAACGCATAACGCATAACGCATAACGCATAACGCATAACGCATAACGCTTAACGAATAACGCATAACGCATAACGCATAACGCATAACGCATAACGCATAACGCATAACGCATAACGCATAACGCTTAACGAATAACGCATAACGCATAACGCATAACGCATAACGCATAACGAATGACGCATAACGAATGACGCATATCGCATAACGCATAACGCATAACGCTTAACGAATAACGCATAACGCATAACGCATAACGCATAACGCATAACGCATAACGCATAACGCATAACGCATAACGCATAACGCATAACGCATAACGCATAACGCATAACGCATAACGCATAACGCATAACGCATAACGCATAACGCATAACGCATAACGCATAACGCATAACGCATAACGCATAACGCATAACGCATAACGCATAACGCATAACGCTTAACGCATGACGCATATCGCATATCGCATAACGCATAACGCATAACGCATAGCGCATAACGCATAACGCATAACGCATAACGCATAACCCATAACGCATAACGCATAACGCATAACCCATAACGCATAACGCATAACGCATAACGCATAACGCATAACGCATAACGCATAACGCATAACGCATAACGCATAACGCATAACGCTTAACGAATAACGCATAACGCATAACGCATAACGCATAACGCATAACGCATAACGCATAACCCATAACGCATAACGCATAACGCATAACGCATAACGCATAACGCATAACGCATAACGCTTAACGAATAACGCATAACGCATAACGCATAACGCATAACGCATAACGCATAACGAATGACGCATAACGCTTAACGAATAACGCATAACGCATAACGCATAACGCATAACGCATAACGCATAACGCATAACGCATAACGGATAACGCATAACGAATGACGCATATCGCATAACGCATAACGCATAACGCATAACGAATGACGCATATCTCTTAACGCATAACGCTTAACGAATAACGCATAACGCATAACGCATAACGCATAACGCATAACGGATAACGCATAACGGATAACGCATGACGCATAACGCATAACGCATAACGCATGACGCTTAACGCAGGACGCATATCGCATAACGCATAACGCATAACGGATAACGCATAACGGATAACGCATGACGCATAACGCATAACGCATAACGCATAACGCTTAACGCATGACGCATATCGCATAACGCATAACGCATAAAGCATAACGCATAGCGCATAACGCATAACGCATAACGCATAACGCATAACGCATAACGCATAACGCATAACGCATAACGCATAACGCATAACGCATAACGCATAACGCATAACGCATAACGAATGACGCATATCGCATAACGCATAACGCATAACGCTTAACGAATAACGCATAACGCATAACGCATAACGCATAACGCATAACGCATAACGCATAACGCATAACGCATAACGCATAACGCATAACGCATAACGCATAACGCATAACGCATAACGCATAGCGCATAACGCATAACGCATAACGCATAACGCATAACGCATAACGCATAACGCATAACGCATAACGCATAACGCATAACGCATGACGCATAACGCATAACGCATAACGCATAACGCATAACGCATAACGCATAACGCATAACGCATAACGCATAACGCATAACGCATAACGCATAACGCATAACGCATAACGCATAACGCATAACGCATAACGCATAACGCATAACGCATAACGCATAACGCATAACGCATAACGCATAACGCATAACGCATAACGCATAACGCATAACGCATAACGCATAACGCATAACGCATAACGCATAACGCATAACGCATAACGCATAACGCATAACGCATAACGCATAACGCATAACGCTTAACGCATGACGCATATCGCATAACGCATAACGCATAACGCATAGCGCATAGCGCATAACGCATAACGCATAACGCATAACGCATAACCCATAACGCATAACGCATAACGCATAACCCATAACGCATAACGCATAACGCATAACGCATAACGCATAACGCATAACGCATAACGCATAACGCATAACGCTTAACGAATAACGCATAACGCATAACGCATAACGCATAACGCATAACGCATAACGCATAACCCATAACGCATAACGCATAACGCATAACGCATAACGCATAACGCATAACGCTTAACGAATAACGCATAACGCATAACGCATAACGCATAACGCATAACGCATAACGAATGACGCATAACGCTTAACGAATAACGCATAACGCATAACGCATAACGCATAACGCATAACGGATAACGCATAACGAATGACGCATATCGCATAACGCATAACGCATAACGCATAACGAATGACGCATATCTCTTAACGCATAACGCTTAACGAATAACGCATAACGCATAACGCATAACGCATAACGGATAACGCATAACGGATAACGCATGACGCATAACGCATAACGCATAACGCATGACGCTTAACGCAGGACGCATATCGCATAACGCATAACGCATAACGCATAACGGATAACGCATAACGGATAACGCATGACGCATAACGCATAACGCATAACGCATAACGCTTAACGCATGACGCATATCGCATAACGCATAACGCATAACGCATAACGCATAGCGCATAACGCATAACGCATAACGCATAACGCATAACGCATAACGCATAACGCTTAACGAATAACGCATAACGCATAACGCATAACGCATAACGCATAACGCATAACGCATAACGCATAACGCATAACGCATAACGCTTAACGAATAACGCATAACGCATAACGCATAACGCATAACGCATAACGCATAACGCATAACGCATAACGCATAACGCATAACGCATAACGCATAACGCATAACGCATAACGCATAACGCATAACGCATAACGCATAACGCATAACGCATAACGCATAACGCATAACGCATAACGCATAACGCATAACGCATAACGCATAACGCATAACGCATAACGCATAACGCATAACGCATAACGCATAACGCATAACGCATAACGCATAACGCATAACGCATAACGCATAACGCATAACGCATAACGCATAACGCATAACGCATAACGCATAACGCATAAAGCATAACGCATAGCGCATAACGCATAACGCATAACGCATAACGCATAACGCATAACGCATAACGCATAACGCATAACGCATAACGCATAACGCATAACGAATGACGCATATCGCATAACGCATAACGCATAACGCTTAACGAATAACGCATAACGCATGACGCATATCGCATAACGCATAACGCATAACGCATAACGCATAGCGCATAACGCATAACGCATAACGCATAACGCATAACGCATAACGCATAACGCATAACGCATAACGCATAACGCATAACGCGTAACGCATAACGCATAACGCATAACGCATAACGCATAGCGCATAACGCATAACGCATAACGCATAACGCATAACGCATAACGCATAACGCTTAACGAATAACGCATAACGCATAACGCATAACGCATAACGCATAACGCATAACGCATAACGCATAACGCATAACGCATAACGCTTAACGAATAACGCATAACGCATAACGCATAACGCATAACGCATAACGCATAACGCATAACGCATAACGCATAACGCATAACGCATAACGCATAACGCATAACGGATAACGCATAACGAATGACGCATATCGCATAACGCATAACGCATAACGCATAACGAATGACGCATATCTCTTAACGCATAACGCTTAACGAATAACGCATAACGCATAACGCATAACGCATAACGGATAACGCATAACGGATAACGCATGACGCATAACGCATAACGCATAACGCATGACGCTTAACGCAGGACGCATATCGCATAACGCATAACGCATAACGCATAACGGATAACGCATAACGGATAACGCATGACGCATAACGCATAACGCATAACGCATAACGCTTAACGCATGACGCATATCGCATAACGCATAACGCATAACGCATAACGCATAGCGCATAACGCATAACGCATAACGCATAACGCATAACGCATAACGCATAACGCTTAACGAATAACGCATAACGCATAACGCATAACGCATAACGCATAACGCATAACGCATAACGCATAACGCATAACGCATAACGCTTAACGAATAACGCATAACGCATAACGCATAACGCATAACGCATAACGCATAACGCATAACGCATAACGCATAACGCATAACGCATAACGCATAACGCATAACGCATAACGCATAACGCATAACGCATAACGCATAACGCATAACGCATAACGCATAACGCATAACGCATAACGCATAACGCATAACGCATAACGCATAACGCATAACGCATAACGCATAACGCATAACGCATAACGCATAACGCATAACGCATAACGCATAACGCATAACGCATAACGCATAACGCATAACGCATAACGCATAACGCATAACGCATAACGCATAACGCATAACGCATAAAGCATAACGCATAGCGCATAACGCATAACGCATAACGCATAACGCATAACGCATAACGCATAACGCATAACGCATAACGCATAACGCATAACGCATAACGAATGACGCATATCGCATAACGCATAACGCATAACGCTTAACGAATAACGCATAACGCATGACGCATATCGCATAACGCATAACGCATAACGCATAACGCATAGCGCATAACGCATAACGCATAACGCATAACGCATAACGCATAACGCATAACGCATAACGCATAACGCATAACGCATAACGCGTAACGCATAACGCATAACGCATAACGCATAACGCATAACGCATAACGCATAACGCATAACGCATAACGCATAACGCATAACGCATAACGCATAACGCATAACGCATAACGCATAACGCATAACGCATAACGCATAACGCATAACGCATAACGCATAACGCATAACGCATAACGCATAACGCATAACGCATAACGCATAACGCATAACGCATAACGCATAACGCATAACGCATAACGCATAACGCATAACGCTTAACGCATGACGCATATCGCATAACGCATAACGCATGACGCATAGCGCATAACGCATAACGCATAACGCATAACGCATAACCCATAACGCATAACGCATAACGCATAACCCATAACGCATAACGCATAACGCATAACGCATAACGCATAACGCATAACGCATAACGCATAACGCTTAACGAATAACGCATAACGCATAACGCATAACGCATAACGCATAACGCATAACGCATAACGCATAACCCATAACGCATAACGCATAACGCATAACGCATAACGCATAACGCATAACGCTTAACGAATAACGCATAACGCATAACGCATAACGCATAACGCATAACGCATAACGAATGACGCATAACGCTTAACGAATAACGCATAACGCATAACGCATAACGCATAACGCATAACGGATAACGCATAACGAATGACGCATATCGCATAACGCATAACGCATAACGCATAACGAATGACGCATATCTCTTAACGCATAACGCTTAACGAATAACGCATAACGCATAACGCATAACGCATAACGGATAACGCATAACGGATAACGCATGACGCATAACGCATAACGCATAACGCATGACGCTTAACGCAGGACGCATATCGCATAACGCATAACGCATAACGCATAACGGATAACGCATAACGGATAACGCATGACGCATAACGCATAACGCATAACGCATAACGCTTAACGCATGACGCATATCGCATAACGCATAACGCATAACGCATAACGCATAGCGCATAACGCATAACGCATAACGCATAACGCATAACGCATAACGCATAACGCATAACGCTTAACGAATAACGCATAACGCATAACGCATAACGCATAACGCATAACGCATAACGCATAACGCTTAACGAATAACGCATAACGCATAACGCATAACGCATAACGCATAACGCATAACGAATGACGCATATCGCATAACGCATAACGCATAACGCTTAACGAATAACGCATAACGCATGACGCATATCGCATAACGCATAACGCATAACGCATAACGCATAACGCATAACGCATAACGCATAACGCATAACGCATAACGCATAACGCATAACGCATAACGCATAACGCATAACGCATAACGCATAACGCATAACGCATAACGCATAACGCATAACGCATAACGCATAACGCATAACGCATAACGCATAACGCATAACGCATAACGCATAACCCATAACGCATAACGCATAACGCATAACGCATAACGCATAACGCATAACGCATAACGCATAACGCTTAACGAATAACGCATAACGCATAACGCATAACGCATAACGCATAACGCATAACGAATGACGCATAACGCTTAACGAATAACGCATAACGCATAACGCATAACGCATAACGCATAACGGATAACGCATAACGAATGACGCATATCGCATAACGCATAACGCATAACGCATAACGAATGACGCATATCGCTTAACGCATAACGCTTAACGAATAACGCATAACGCATAACGCATAACGAATGACGCATATCGCTTAACGCATAACGCTTAACGAATAACGCATAACGCATAACGCATAACGCATAACGGATAACGGATAACGCATAACGGATAACGCATGACGCATAACGCATAACGCATAACGCATGACGCTTAACGCAGGACGCATATCGCATAACGCATAACGCATAACGCATAACGGATAACGCATAACGGATAACGCATGACGCATAACGCATAACGCATAACGCATAACGCTTAACGCATGACGCATATCGCATAACGCATAACGCATAACGCATAACGCATAGCGCATAACGCATAACGCATAACGCATAACGCATAACGCATAACGCATAACGCATAACGCATAACGCATAACGCATAACGCATAACGCATAACGCATAACGCATAACGCATAACGCATAACGCATAACGCATAACGCATAACGCATAACGCATAACGCATAACGCATAACGCATAACGCATAACGCATAACGCATAACGCATAACGCATAACGCATAACGCATAACGCATAACGCATAACGCATAACGCATAACGCATAACGCATAACGCATAACGCATAACGCATAACGCATAACGCATAACGCATAACGCATAACGCATAACGCATAACGCATAACGCAATAACGCATAACGCATAACGCATAACGCATAACGCATAACGCATAACGCATAACGCATAACGCATAACGCATAACGCATAACGCATAACGCATAACGCATAACGCATAACGCATAACGCATAACGCATAACGCATAACGCATAACGCATAACGCATAACGCATAACGCATAACGCATAACGCATAACGCATAACGCATAACGCATAACGCATAACGCATAACGCATAACGCATAACGCATAACGCATAACGCATAACGCATAACGCATAACGCATAACGCATAACGCATATCGCATAACGCATAACCCATAACGCATAACGCATGACACATTACTCATAACGCATTACGCATAACGCATAACGCATAATGCGTAACGCATTACGCATAACGCATAACGCTCAATGAAAAAGTCATAACGCATAACGCATATCGCATAACCCGTAAAGCACAACGCATAACACATAACGCATAACGCATAACGCATAACGGATAACGGATAACGCATAACGCATAACGCAAAATGCATAACGCATAACGCATAACGCATAACGCATAACGCATAACGCATAACGCATAACGCATAACGCATAACGCATAACGAATAACGCATAACGCATAACGCATAACGCATAACACATAACGCATAACGCATAACGCATAACGCATAACGCATAACGCATAACGCATAACGCATAACGCATAACGCATAACGCATAACGCATAACGCATAACGCATAACGCATAACGCATAACGCATAACGCATAACGCATAACGCATAACGCATAACGCATAACGCATAACGCATAACGCATAACGCATAACGCATAACGCATAACGCATAAAGCATAACGCATAACGCATAAAGCATAACGCTTAACGAATAACGCATAACGCATAACGCATGACACATTACTCATAACGCATTACGCATAACGCATAACGCATAACGCATAACGCATAACGCATAACGCATAACGCATAACGCATAACGCATAACGCATAACGCATAACGCATAACGCATAAAGCATAACGCATAACGCATAAAGCATAACGCTTAACGAATAACGCATAACGCATAACGCATGACACATTACTCATAACGCATTACGCATAACGCATAACGGATAACGCATAACGCATAACGCATAACGCATAACGCATAACGCATAACGCATAACGCATAACGCATAACGCATAACGAATAACGCATATCGCATAACGCATAACGCATAACGCATAACGCATAACGCATAACGCATAACGCATAACGCATAACGCATAACGCATAACGCATAACGCATAACGCATAACGCATAACGCATAACGCATAACGCATAACGCATAACGCATAACGCATAACGCATAACGCATAACGCATAACGCATAACGCATAACGCATAACGCATAACGCATAACGCATAACGCATAACGCATAACGCATAACGCATAACGCATAACGCATAACGCATAACGCATAACGCATAACGCATAACGCATAACGCATAACGCATAACGCATAACGCATAACGCATAACGCATAACGCATAACGCATAACGCATAACGCATAACGCATAACGCATAACGCATAACGCATAACGCATAACGCATAACGCATAACGCATAACGCATAACGCATAACGCATAACGCATAACGCATAACGCATAACGCATAACGCATAACGCATAACGCATAACGCATAACGCATAACGCATAACGCATAACGCATAACGCATAACGCATAACGCATAACGAATAACGCATAACGCATAACGCATAACGCATAACGCATAACGCATAACGCATAACGCATAACGCATAACGCATAACGCATAACGCATAACGCATAACGCATAACGAATAACGCATATCGCATAACGTATAACGCTTAACGCATAACGCATAACGCGTAACGCATAACGCGTAACGCATAACGGATAACGCATAACGGATAACGCATAAGGCATAACGCATAACGAATAACGCATGACGCATAACGGATAACCCATAACGCATAACGCATAAAGCATAGTCCATAACGCATAACGCATGACACATTACTCATAACGCATTACGCATAACGCATAACGCATAATGCATAACGCATTACGCATAACGCATAACGCTCAATGAAAAAGTCATAACGCATAACGCATATAGCATAACCCGTAAAGCACAACGCATAGCACATAACGCATAACGCATAACGCATAACGCATAACGCATAACGCATAACGGATAACGCATAATGCATAACGCATAATGCATAACGCATAACGCTTAACGCTTAACGAATAACGCATAACGCATAACGCATAACGCATAACGCATAACGCATAACGCATAACGCATAACGCATAACGCATAACGCATAACGCATAACGAATGACGCATATCGCATAACGCATAACGCATAACGCATAACGAATGACGCATATCGCATAACGCATAACGCATAACGCTTAACGAATAACGCATAACGCATAACGCATAACGCATAACGCATAACGCATAACGGATAACGCATAACGGATAACGCATGACGCATAACGCATAACGCATAACGCATAACGCTTAACGCATGACGCATATCGCATAACGCATAACGCATAACGCATAGCGCATAACGCATAACGCATAACGCATAACGCATAACCCATAACGCATAACGCATAACGCATAACGCATAACCCATAACGCATAACGCATAACGCATAACGCATATCGCATAACGCATAACGCATAACGCATAACGCATAACGCATAACGCATAACGCATAACGCATAACGCATAACGCATAACGCATAACGCATAACGCTTAACGAATAACGCATAACGCATAACGCATAACGCATAACGCATAACGCATAACGCATAACCCATAACGCATAACGCATAACGCATAACGCATAACGCATAACGCATAACGCTTAACGAATAACGCATAACGCATAACGCATAACGCATAACGCATAACGCATAACGCATAACGCATAACGAATGACGCATATCGCATAACGCATAACGCATAACGCTTAACGAATAACGCATAACGCATGACGCATATCGCATAACGCATAACGCATAACGCATAACGCATAACGCATAGCGCATAACGCATAACGCATAACGCATAACGCATAACGCATAACGCATAACGCATAACGCATAACGCATAACGCATAACGCATAACGCATAACGCATAACGCATAACGCATAACGCATAACGCATAACGCATAACGCATAACGCATAACGCATAACGCATAACGCATAACGCATAACGCATAACGCATAACGCATAACGCATAACGCATAACGCATAACGCATAACGCATAACGCATAACGCATAACGCATAACGCATAACGCATAACGCATAACGCATAACGCATAACGCATAACGCTTAACGAATAACGCATAACGCATAACGCATAACGCATAACGCATAACGCTTAACGAATAACGCATAACGCATAACGCATAACGCATAACGCATAACGCATAACCCATAACGCATAACGCATAACGCATAACGCATAACGCATAACGCATAACGCTTAACGAATAACGCATAACGCATAACGCATAACGCATAACGCATAACGCATAACGCATAACGCATAACGAATGACGCATATCGCATAACGCATAACGCATAACGCTTAACGAATAACGCATAACGCATGACGCATATCGCATAACGCATAACGCATAACGCATAACGCATAACGCATAGCGCATAACGCATAACGCATAACGCATAACGCATAACGCATAACGCATAACGCATAACGCATAACGCATAACGCATAACGCATAACGCATAACGCATAACGCATAACGCATAACGCATAACGCATAACGCATAACGCATAACGCATAACGCATAACGCATAACGCATAACGCATAACGCATAACGCATAACGCATAACGCATAACGCATAACGCATAACGCATAACGCATAACGCATAACGCATAACGCATAACGCATAACGCATAACGCATAACGCATAACGCATAACGCATAACGCATAACGCATAACGCATAACGCATAACGCATAACGCATAACGCATAACGCATAACGCATAACGCTTAACGCATGACGCATATCGCATAACGCATAACGCATAACGCATAGCGCATAACGCATAACGCATAACGCATAACGCATAACCCATAACGCATAACGCATAACGCATAACGCATAACGCATAACGCATAACGCATAACGCATAACGCATAACGCATAACGCATAACGCATAACGCATAACGCATAACGCATAACGCATAACGCATAACGCATAACGCTTAACGAATAACGCATAACGCATAACGCATAACGCATAACGCATAACGAATGACGCATAACGCTTAACGAATAACGCATAACGCATAACGCATAACGCATAACGCATAACGGATAACGCATAACGAATGACGCATATCGCATAACGCATAACGCATAACGAATGACGCATATCTCTTAACGCATAACGCTTAACGAATAACGCATAACGCATAACGCATAACGCATAACGCATAACGCATAACGGATAACGCATAACGGATAACGCATGACGCGTAACGCATAACGCATAACGCATGACGCTTAACGCAGGACGCATATCGCATAACGCATAACGCATAACGCATAACGGATAACGCATAACGGATAACGCATGACGCATAACGCATAACGCATAACGCTTAACGCATGACGCATATCGCATAACGCATAACGCATAACGCATAACGCATAGCGCATAACGCATAACGCATAACGCATAACGCATAACGCATAACGCATAACGCATAACGCATAACGCATAACGCATAACGCATAACGCATAACGCATAACGCATAACGCATAACGCATAACGCATAACGCATAACGCATAACGCATAACGCATAACGCATAACGCATAACGCATAACGCATATCGCATAACGCATAACGCATAACGCATAACGCATAACGCATAACGCATAACGCATAACGCATAACGCATAACGAATGACGCATATCGCATAACGCATAACGCATAACGCTTAACGAATAACGCATAACGCATGACGCATATCGCATAACGCATAACGCATAACGCATAACGCATAGCGCATAACGCATAACGCATAACGCATAACGCATAACGCATAACGCATAACGCATAACGCATAACGCATAACGCATAACGCATAACGCATAACGCATAACGCATAACGCATAACGCATAACGCATAACGCATAACGCATAACGCATAACGCATAACGCATAACGCATAACGCATAACGCATAACGCATAACGCATAACGCATAACGCATAACGCATAACGCATAACGCATAACGCATAGCGCATAACGCATAACGCATAACGCATAACGCATAACGCATAACGCATAACGCATAACGCATAACGCATAACGCATAACGCATAACGCATAACGCATAACGCATAACGCATAACGCTTAACGCATGACGCATAACGCATAACGCATAACGCATAACGCATAACGCATAACGCTTAACGCATGACGCATATCGCATAACGCATAACGCATAACGCATAGCGCATAACGCATAACGCATAACGCATAACGCATAACCCATAACGCATAACGCATAACGCATAACCCATAACGCATAACGCATAACGCATAACACATAACGCATAACGCATAACGCATAACGCATAACGCATAACGCATAACGCTTAACGAATAACGCATAACGCATAACGCATAACGCATAACGCATAACGCATAACGCATAACCCATAACGCATAACGCATAACGCATAACGCATAACGCATAACGCATAACGCATAACGCTTAACGAATAACGCATAACGCATAACGCATAACGCATAACGCATAACGAATGACGCATAACGCTTAACGAATAACGCATAACGCATAACGCATAACGCATAACGCATAACGGATAACGCATAACGAATGACGCATATCGCATAACGCATAACGCATAACGCATAACGAATGACGCATATCTCTTAACGCATAACGCTTAACGAATAACGCATAACGCATAACGCATAACGCATAACGCATAACGGATAACGTATAACGGATAACGCATGACGCATAACGCATAACGCATAACGCATGACGCTTAACGCAGGACGCATATCGCATAACGCATAACGCATAACGCATAACGGATAACGCATAACGGATAACGCATGACGCATAACGCATAACGCATAACGCATAACGCATAACGCTTAACGCATGACGCATATCGCATAACGCATAACGCATAACGCATAACGCATAGCGCATAACGCATAACGCATAACGCATAACGCATAACGCATAACGCTTAACGAATAACGCATAACGCATATCGCATAACGCATAACGCATAACGCTTAACGAATAACGCATAACGCATGACGCATATCGCATAACGCATAACGCATAACGCATAACGCATAACGCATAACGCATAACGCTTAACGCATGACGCATATCGCATAACGCATAACGCATAACGCATAGCGCATAACGCATAACGCATAACGCATAACGCATAACCCATAACGCATAACGCATAACGCATAACCCATAACGCATAACGCATAACGCATAACGCATAACGCATAACGCATAACGCATAACGCATAACGCATAACGCTTAACGAATAACGCATAACGCATAACGCATAACGCATAACGCATAACGCATAACGCATAACCCATAACGCATAACGCATAACGCATAACGCATAACGCATAACGCATAACGCTTAACGAATAACGCATAACGCATAACGCATAACGCATAACGCATAACGCATAACGAATGACGCATAACGCTTAACGAATAACGCATAACGCATAACGCATAACGCATAACGCATAACGGATAACGCATAACGAATGACGCATATCGCATAACGCATAACGCATAACGCATAACGCATAACGAATGACGCATATCGCTTAACGCATAACGCTTAACGAATAACGCATAACGCATAACGCATAACGCATAACGGATAACGGATAACGCATAACGGATAACGCATGACGCATAACGCATAACGCATAACGCATGACGCTTAACGCAGGACGCATATCGCATAACGCATAACGCATAACGCATAACGGATAACGCATAACGGATAACGCATGACGCATAACGCATAACGCATAACGCATAACGCTTAACGCATGACGCATATCGCATAACGCATAACGCATAACGCATAACGCATAACGCATAGCGCATAACGCATAACGCATAACGCATAACGCATAACGCATAACGCATAACGCATAACGCATAACGCATAACGCATAACGCATAACGCATAACGCATAACGCATAACGCATAACGCATAACGCATAACGCATAACGCATAACGGATAACGCATAACGAATGACGCATATCGCATAACGCATAACGCATAACGCATAACGAATGACGCATATCTCTTAACGCATAACGCTTAACGAATAACGCATAACGCATAACGCATAACGCATAACGCATAACGGATAACGCATAACGGATAACGCATGACGCATAACGCATAACGCATAACGCATAACGCATAACGCTTAACGCATGACGCATATCGCATAACGCATAACGCATAACGCATAACGCATAGCGCATAACGCATAACGCATAACGCATAACGCATAACGCATAACGCTTAACGAATAACGCATAACGCATATCGCATAACGCATAACGCATAACGCATAACGCATAACGCATAACGCATAACGCATAACGCATAACGCATAACGCATAACGCATAACGCAAAACGCTTAACGAATAACGCATAACGCATAACGCATAACGCATAACGCTTAACGAATAACGCATAACGCATAACGCATAACGCATAACGCATAACGGATAACGCATAACGAATGACGCATATCGCATAACGCATAACGCATAACGCATAACGAATGACGCATATCTCTTAACGCATAACGCTTAACGAATAACGCATAACGCATAACGCATAACGCATAACGCATAACGCATAACGGATAACGCATAACGGATAACGCATGACGCATAACGCATAACGCATAACGCATGACGCTTAACGCAGGACGCATATCGCATAACGCATAACGCATAACGCATAACGGATAACGCATAACGGATAACGCATGACGCATAACGCATAACGCATAACGCATAACGCATAACGCTTAACGCATGACGCATATCGCATAACGCATAACGCATAACGCATAACGCATAGCGCATAACGCATAACGCATAACGCATAACGCATAACGCATAACGCTTAACGAATAACGCATAACGCATATCGCATAACGCATAACGCATAACGCTTAACGAATAACGCATAACGCATGACGCATATCGCATAACGCATAACGCATAACGCATAACGCATAACGCATAACGCATAGCGCTTAACGCATGACGCATATCGCATAACGCATAACGCATAACGCATAGCGCATAACGCATAACGCATAACGCATAACGCATAACCCATAACGCATAACGCATAACGCATAACCCATAACGCATAACGCATAACGCATAACGCATAACGCATAACGCATAACGCATAACGCATAACGCATAACGCTTAACGAATAACGCATAACGCATAACGCATAACGCATAACGCATAACGCATAACGCATAACCCATAACGCATAACGCATAACGCATAACGCATAACGCATAACGCATAACGCTTAACGAATAACGCATAACGCATAACGCATAACGCATAACGCATAACGCATAACGAATGACGCATAACGCTTAACGAATAACGCATAACGCATAACGCATAACGCATAACGCATAACGGATAACGCATAACGAATGACGCATATCGCATAACGCATAACGCATAACGCATAACGCATAACGAATGACGCATATCGCTTAACGCATAACGCTTAACGAATAACGCATAACGCATAACGCATAACGCATAACGGATAACGGATAACGCATAACGGATAACGCATGACGCATAACGCATAACGCATAACGCATGACGCTTAACGCAGGACGCATATCGCATAACGCATAACGCATAACGCATAACGGATAACGCATAACGGATAACGCATGACGCATAACGCATAACGCATAACGCATAACGCTTAACGCATGACGCATATCGCATAACGCATAACGCATAACGCATAACGCATAACGCATAGCGCATAACGCATAACGCATAACGCATAACGCATAACGCATAACGCATAACGCATAACGCATAACGCATAACGCATAACGCATAACGCATAACGCATAACGCATAACGCATAACGCATAACGCATAACGCATAACGCATAACGGATAACGCATAACGAATGACGCATATCGCATAACGCATAACGCATAACGCATAACGAATGACGCATATCTCTTAACGCATAACGCTTAACGAATAACGCATAACGCATAACGCATAACGCATAACGCATAACGGATAACGCATAACGGATAACGCATGACGCGTAACGCATAACGCATAACGGATAACGCATAACGGATAACGCATGACGCGTAACGCATAACGCATAACGCATAACGCATAGCGCATAACGCATAACGCATAACGCATAACGCATAACGCATAACGCATAACGCATAACGCATAACGCATAACGCATAACGCATAACGCATAACGCATAACGCTTAACGCATGACGCATAACGCATAACGCATAACGCATAACGCATAACGCATAACGCTTAACGCATGACGCATATCGCATAACGCATAACGCATAACGCATAGCGCATAACGCATAACGCATAACGCATAACGCATAACCCATAACGCATAACGCATAACGCATAACCCATAACGCATAACGCATAACGCATAACGCATAACGCATAACGCATAACGCATAACGCATAACGCATAACGCATAACGCTTAACGAATAACGCATAACGCATAACGCATAACGCATAACGCATAACGCATAACGCATAACCCATAACGCATAACGCATAACGCATAACGCATAACGCATAACGCATAACGCATAACGCTTAACGAATAACGCATAACGCATAACGCATAACGCATAACGCATAACGCATAACGAATGACGCATAACGCTTAACGAATAACGCATAACGCATAACGCATAACGCATAACGCATAACGGATAACGCATAACGAATGACGCATATCGCATAACGCATAATGCATAACGCATAACGAATGACGCATATCTCTTAACGCATAACGCTTAACGAATAACGCATAACGCATAACGCATAACGCATAACGCATAACGGATAACGCATAACGGATAACGCATGACGCATAACGCATAACGCATAACGCATGACGCTTAACGCAGGACGCATATCGCATAACGCATAACGCATAACGCATAACGGATAACGCATAACGGATAACGCATGACGCATAACGCATAACGCATAACGCATAACGCATAACGCTTAACGCATGACGCATATCGCATAACGCATAACGCATAACGCATAACGCATAGCGCATAACGCATAACGCATAACGCATAACGCATAACGCATAACGCATAACGCATAACGCTTAACGAATAACGCATAACGCATATCGCATAACGCATAACGCATAACGCTTAACGAATAACGCATAACGCATGACGCATATCGCATAACGCATAACGCATAACGCATAACGCATAACGCATAACGCATAACGCTTAACGCATGACGCATATCGCATAACGCATAACGCATAACGCATAGCGCATAACGCATAACGCATAACGCATAACGCATAACCCATAACGCATAACGCATAACGCATAACCCATAACGCATAACGCATAACGCATAACGCATAACGCATAACGCATAACGCATAACGCATAACGCATAACGCTTAACGAATAACGCATAACGCATAACGCATAACGCATAACGCATAACGCATAACCCATAACGCATAACGCATAACGCATAACGCATAACGCATAACGCATAACGCTTAACGAATAACGCATAACGCATAACGCATAACGCATAACGCATAACGCATAACGAATGACGCATAACGCTTAACGAATAACGCATAACGCATAACGCATAACGCATAACGCATAACGGATAACGCATAACGAATGACGCATATCGCATAACGCATAACGCATAACGCATAACGCATAACGAATGACGCATATCGCTTAACGCATAACGCTTAACGAATAACGCATAACGCATAACGCATAACGCATAACGGATAACGGATAACGCATAACGGATAACGCATGACGCATAACGCATAACGCATAACGCATGACGCTTAACGCAGGACGCATATCGCATAACGCATAACGCATAACGCATAACGGATAACGCATAACGGATAACGCATGACGCATAACGCATAACGCATAACGCATAACGCTTAACGCATGACGCATATCGCATAACGCATAACGCATAACGCATAACGCATAACGCATAGCGCATAACGCATAACGCATAACGCATAACGCATAACGCATAACGCATAACGCATAACGCATAACGCATAACGCATAACGCATAACGCATAACGCATAACGCATAACGCTTAACGAATAACGCATAACGCATAACGCATAACGCATAACGCATAACGCATAACGCATAACGAATGACGCATAACGCTTAACGAATAACGCATAACGCATAACGCATAACGCATAACGCATAACGGATAACGCATAACGAATGACGCATATCGCATAACGCATAACGCATAACGCATAACGCATAACGAATGACGCATATCGCTTAACGCATAACGCTTAACGAATAACGCATAACGCATAACGCATAACGCATAACGGATAACGGATAACGCATAACGGATAACGCATGACGCATAACGCATAACGCATAACGCATGACGCTTAACGCAGGACGCATATCGCATAACGCATAACGCATAACGCATAACGGATAACGCATAACGGATAACGCATGACGCATAACGCATAACGCATAACGCATAACGCTTAACGCATGACGCATATCGCATAACGCATAACGCATAACGCATAACGCATAACGCATAGCGCATAACGCATAACGCATAACGCATAACGCATAACGCATAACGCATAACGCATAACGCATAACGCATAACGCATAACGCATAACGCATAACGCATAACGCATAACGCATAACGCATAACGCATAACGCATAACGCATAACGCATAACGCATAACGCATAACGCATAACGCATAACGCATAACGAATAACGCATAACGCATAACGCATAACGGATAACGCATAACGAATGACGCATATCGCATAACGCATAACGCATAACGCATAACGAATGACGCATATCTCTTAACGCATAACGCTTAACGAATAACGCATAACGCATAACGCATAACGCATAACGCATAACGGATAACGCATAACGGATAACGCATGACGCGTAACGCATAACGCATAACGCATGACGCATAACGCATAACGCATAACGCATAACGCATAACGCATAACGCATAACGCATAACGCATAACGCATAACGCATAACGCATAACGCATAACGCATAACGCATAACGCATAACGCTTAACGCATGACGCATATCGCATAACGCATAACGCATAACGCATAGCGCATAACGCATAACGCATAACGCATAACGCATAACCCATAACGCATAACGCATAACGCATAACCCATAACGCATAACGCATAACGCATAACGCATAACGCATAACGCATAACGCATAACGCATAACGCATAACGCATAACGCATAACGCTTAACGAATAACGCATAACGCATAACGCATAACGCATAACGCATGACGCATATCGCATAACGCATAACGCATAACGCATAACGCATAACGCATAACGCATAACGCATAACGCATAACGCATAACGCATAACGCATAACGCATAACGCATAACGCATAACGCATAACGCATAACGCATAACGCATAACGCATAACGCATAACGCATAACGCTTAACGCATGACGCATATCGCATAACGCATAACGCATAACGCATAACGCATAACGCATAACGCATAACGCATAACGCATAACGCATAACCCATAACGCATAACGCATAACGCATAACCCATAACGCATAACGCATAACGCATAACGCATAACGCATAACGCATAACGCATAACGCATAACGCATAACGCATAACGCATAACGCATAACGCATAACGCATAACGCATAACGCATAACGCATAACGCATAACGCATAACGCATAACGAATAACGCATAACGCATAACGCATAACGCATAACGCATAACGCATAACGCATAACGCATAACGCATAACGCATAACGCATAACGCATAACGCATAACGCATAACGCATAACGCATAACGCATAACGCATAACGCATAACGCATAACGCATAACGCATAACGCATAACGCATAACGCATAACGCATAACGCATAACGCATAACGCATAACGCATAACGCATAACGCATAACGCATAACGCATAACGCATAACGCATAACGCATAACGCATAACGCATAACGCATAACGCATAACGCATAACGCATAACGCATAACGCATAACGCATAACGCATAACGCTTAACGCATGACGCATATCGCATAACGCATAACGCATAACGCATAGCGCATAACGCATAACGCATAACGCATAACGCATAACCCATAACGCATAACGCATAACGCATAACCCATAACGCATAACGCATAACGCATAACGCATAACGCATAACGCATAACGCATAACGCATAACGCATAACGCATAACGCATAACGCATAACGCTTAACGAATAACGCATAACGCATAACGCATAACGCATAACGCATGACGCATATCGCATAACGCATAACGCATAACGCATAACGCATAACGCATAACGCATAACGCATAACGCATAACGCATAACGCATAACGCATAACGCATAACGCATAACGCATAACGCATAACGCATAACGCATAACGCATAACGCATAACGCATAACGCATAACGCATAACGCATAACGCTTAACGAATAACGCATAACGCATAACGCATAACGCATAACGCATAACGCATAACGCATAACGAATGACGCATAACGCTTAACGAATAACGCATAACGCATAACGCATAACGCATAACGCATAACGCATAACGGATAACGCATAACGAATGACGCATATCGCATAACGCATAACGCATAACGCATAACGCATAACGAATGACGCATATCGCTTAACGCATAACGCTTAACGAATAACGCATAACGCATAACGCATAACGCATAACGGATAACGGATAACGCATAACGGATAACGCATGACGCATAACGCATAACGCATAACGCATGACGCTTAACGCAGGACGCATATCGCATAACGCATAACGCATAACGCATAACGGATAACGCATAACGGATAACGCATGACGCATAACGCATAACGCATAACGCATAACGCTTAACGCATGACGCATATCGCATAACGCATAACGCATAACGCATAACGCATAACGCATAGCGCATAACGCATAACGCATAACGCATAACGCATAACGCATAACGCATAACGCATAACGCATAACGCATAACGCATAACGCATAACGCATAACGCATAACGCATAACGCATAACGCATAACGCATAACGCATAACGCATAACGCATAACGCATAACGCATAACGCATAACGCATAACGCATAACGCATAACGCATAACGGATAACGCATAACGAATGACGCATATCGCATAACGCATAACGCATAACGCATAACGAATGACGCATATCTCTTAACGCATAACGCTTAACGAATAACGCATAACGCATAACGCATAACGCATAACGCATAACGGATAACGCATAACGGATAACGCATGACGCGTAACGCATAACGCATAACGCATGACGCATAACGCATAACGCATAACGCATAACGCATAACGCATAACGCATAACGCATAACGCATAACGCATAACGCATAACGCATAACGCATAACGCATAACGCATAACGCATAACGCTTAACGCATGACGCATATCGCATAACGCATAACGCATAACGCATAGCGCATAACGCATAACGCATAACGCATAACGCATAACCCATAACGCATAACGCATAACGCATAACCCATAACGCATAACGCATAACGCATAACGCATAACGCATAACGCACAACGCATAACGCATAACGCATAACGCATAACGCTTAACGAATAACGCATAACGCATAACGCATAACGCATAACGCATGACGCATATCGCATAACGCATAACGCATAACGCATAACGCATAACGCATAACGCATAACGCATAACGCATAACGCATAACGCATAACGCATAACGCATAACGCATAACGCATAACGCATAACGCATAACGCATAACGCATAACGCATAACGCATAACGCATAACGCTTAACGCATGACGCATATCGCATAACGCATAACGCATAACGCATAACGCATAACGCATAACGCATAACGCATAACGCATAACCCATAACGCATAACGCATAACGCATAATCCATAACGCATAACGCATAACGCATAACGCATAACGCATAACGCATAACGCATAACGCATAACGCATAACGCATAACGCATAACGCATAACGCATAACGCATAACGCATAACGCATAACGCATAACGCATAACGCATAACGCATAACGCATAACGAATAACGCATAACGCATAACGCATAACGCATAACGCATAACGCATAACGCATAACGCATAACGCATAACGCATAACGCATAACGCATAACGCATAACGCATAACGCATAACGCATAACGCATAACGCATAACGCATAACGCATAACGCATAACGCATAACGCATAACGCATAACGCATAACGCATAACGCATAACGCATAACGCATAACGCATAACGCATAACGCATAACGCATAACGCATAACGCATAACGCATAACGCATAACGCATAACGCATAACGCATAACGCATAACGCATAACGCATAACGCATAACGCATAACGCATAACGCATAACGCATAACGCATAACGCATAACGCATAACGCATAACGCATAACGCATAACGCATAACGCATAACGCATAACGCATAACGCATAACGCATAACGCATAACGCATAACGCATAACGCATAACGCATAACGCATAACGCATAACGCATAACGAATAACGCATAACGCATAACGCATAACGCATAACGCATAACGCATAACGCATAACGCATAACGCATAACGCATAACGCATAACGCATAACGCATAACGCATAACGCTTAACGCATAACGCATAACGCATAACGAATAACGCATATCGCATAACGTATAACGCTTAACGCATAACGCATAACGCGTAACGCATAACGCGTAACGCATAACGGATAACGCATAACGGATAACGCATAAGGCATAACGCATAACGAATAACGCATGACGCATAACGGATAACCCATAACGCATAACGCATAAAGCATAGTCCATAACGCATAACGCATGACACATTACTCATAACGCATTACGCATAACGCATAACGCATAATGCATAACGCATTACGCATAACGCATAACGCTCAATGAAAAAGTCATAACGCATAACGCATATAGCATAACCCGTAAAGCACAACGCATAACACATAACGCATAACGCATAACGCATAACGCATAACGCATAACGCATAACGGATAACGCATAATGCATAACGCATAATGCATAACGCATAACGCTTAACGCTTAACGAATAACGCATAACGCATAACGCATAACGCATAACGCATAACGCATAACGCATAACGCATAACGCATAACGCATAACGAATGACGCATATCGCATAACGCATAACGCATAACGCATAACGAATGACGCATATCGCATAACGCATAACGCATAACGCTTAACGAATAACGCATAACGCATAACGCATAACGCATAACGCATAACGCATAACGCATAACGGATAACGCATAACGGATAACGCATGACGCATAACGCATAACGCATAACGCATAACGCTTAACGCATGACGCATATCGCATAACGCATAACGCATAACGCATAGCGCATAACGCATAACGCATAACGCATAACGCATAACCCATAACGCATAACGCATAACGCATAACGCATAACCCATAACGCATAACGCATAACGCATAACGCATAACGCATAACGCATAACGCATAACGCATAACGCATAACGCATAACGCATAACGCATAACGCATAACGCATAACGCATAACGCTTAACGAATAACGCATAACGCATAACGCATAACGCATAACGCATAACGCATAACGCATAACCCATAACGCATAACGTATAACGCATAACGCATAACGCATAACGCATAACGCTTAACGAATAACGCATAACGCATAACGCATAACGCATAACGCATAACGCATAACGAATGACGCATATCGCATAACGCATAACGCATAACGCTTAACGAATAACGCATAACGCATGACGCATATCGCATAACGCATAACGCATAACGCATAACGCATAACGCATAACGCATAACGCATAACGCATAACGCTTAACGCATGACGCATATCGCATAACGCATAACGCATAACGCATAGCGCATAACGCATAACGCATAACGCATAACGCATAACCCATAACGCATAACGCATAACGCATAACCCATAACGCATAACGCATAACGCATAACGCATAACGCATAACGCATAACGCATAACGCATAACGCATAACGCTTAACGAATAACGCATAACGCATAACGCATAACGCATAACGCATATCGCATAACGCATAACGCATAACGCATAACGCATAACGCATAACGCATAACGCATAACCCATAACGCATAACGCATAACGCATAACGCATAACGCATAACGCATAACGCTTAACGAATAACGCATAACGCATAACGCATAACGCATAACGCATAACGCATAACGAATGACGCATAACGCTTAACGAATAACGCATAACGCATAACGCATAACGCATAACGCATAACGGATAACGCATAACGAATGACGCATATCGCATAACGCATAACGCATAACGCATAACGAATGACGCATATCTCTTAACGCATAACGCTTAACGAATAACGCATAACGCATAACGCATAACGCATAACGGATAACGCATAACGGATAACGCATGACGCATAACGCATAACGCATAACGCATGACGCTTAACGCAGGACGCATATCGCATAACGCATAACGCATAACGCATAACGGATAACGCATAACGGATAACGCATGACGCATAACGCATAACGCATAACGCATAACGCTTAACGCATGACGCATATCGCATAACGCATAACGCATAACGCATAACGCATAGCGCATAACGCATAACGCATAACGCATAACGCATAACGCATAACGCATAACGCTTAACGAATAACGCATAACGCATAACGCATAACGCATAACGAATGACGCATATCGCATAACGCATAACGCATGACGCTTAACGCAGGACGCATATCGCATAACGCATAACGCATAACGCATAACGGATAACGCATAACGGATAACGCATGACGCATAACGCATAACGCATAACGCATAACGCTTAACGCATGACGCATATCGCATAACGCATAACGCTTAACGCATGACGCATATCGCATAACGCATAACGCATAACGCATAGCGCATAACGCATAACGCATAACGCATAACGCATAACCCATAACGCATAACGCATAACGCATAACCCATAACGCATAACGCATAACGCATAACGCATAACGCATAACGCATAACGCATAACGCATAACGCTTAACGAATAACGCATAACGCATAACGCATAACGCATAACGCATAACGCATAACGCATAACGCATAACCCATAACGCATAACGCATAACGCATAACGCATAACGCATAACGCATAACGCTTAACGAATAACGCATAACGCATAACGCATAACGCATAACGCATAACGCATAACGAATGACGCATAACGCTTAACGAATAACGCATAACGCATAACGCATAACGCATAACGCATAACGGATAACGCATAACGAATGACGCATATCGCATAACGCATAACGCATAACGCATAACGAATGACGCATATCGCTTAACGCATAACGCTTAACGAATAACGCATAACGCATAACGCATAACGCATAACGCATAACGGATAACGGATAACGCATAACGGATAACGCATGACGCATAACGCATAACGCATAACGCATGACGCTTAACGCAGGACGCATATCGCATAACGCATAACGCATAACGCATAACGGATAACGCATAACGGATAACGCATGACGCATAACGCATAACGCATAACGCATAACGCTTAACGCATGACGCATATCGCATAACACATAACGCATAACGCATAACGCATAGCGCATAACGCATAACGCATAACGCATAACGCATAACGCATAACGCATAACGCATAACGCATAACGCATAACGCATAACGCATAACGCATAACGCATAACGCATAACGCATAACGCATAACGCATAACGCATAACGCATAACGCATAACGCATAACGCATAACGCATAACGCATAACGCATAACGCATAACGCATAACGCATAACGCATTAAGCATAACGCATAACGCATAACGCATAACGCATAACGCATAACGCATAACGCATAACGCATAACGCATAACGCATAACGCATAACGCATAACGCATAACGCAATAACGCATAACGCATAACGCATAACGCATAACGCATAACGCATAACGCATAACGCATAACGCATAACGCATAACGCATAACGCATAACGCATAACGCATAACGCATAACGCATAACGCATAACGCATAACGCATAACGCATAACGCATAACGCATAACGCATAACGCATAACGCATAACGCATAACGCATAACGCATAACGCATAACGCATAACGCATAACGCATAACGCATAACGCATAACGCATAACGCATAACGCATAACGGATAACGCATAACGCATAACGCATAACGCATAACGCATAACGCATAACGCATAACGCATAACGCATAACGCATAACGCATAACGCATAACGCATAACGCATAACGCATAACGCATAACGCGTATCGCATAACGCATAACCCATAACGCATAACGCATGACACATTACTCATAACGCATTACGCATAACGCATAACGCATAATGCGTAACGCATTACGCATAACGCATAACGCTCAATGAAAAAGTCATAACGCATAACGCATATCGCATAACCCGTAAAGCACAACGCATAACACATAACGCATAACGCATAACGCATAACGCATAACGGATAACGGATAACGCATAACGCAAAATGCATAACGCATAACGCATAACGCATAACGCATAACGCATAACGCATAACGCATAACGCATAACGCATAACGCATAACGCATAACGCATAACGCATAACGCATAACGCATAACGCATAACGCATAACGCATAACGCATAACGCATAACGCATAACGCATAACGCATAACGCATAACGCATAACGCATAACGCATAACGCATAACGCATAACGCATAACGCATAACGCATAACGCATAACGCATAACGCATAACGCATAACGCTTAACGCATGACGCATATCGCATAACGCATAACGCATAACGCATAGCGCATAACGCATAACGCATAACGCATAACGCATAACGCATAACGCATAACGCATAACGCATAACGCATAACGCATAACCCATAACGCATAACGCATGACACATTACTCATAACGCATTACGCATAACGCATAACGCATAATGCGTAACGCATTACGCATAACGCATAACGCTCAATGAAAAAGTCATAACGCATAACGCATATCGCATAACCCGTAAAGCACAACGCATAACACATAACGCATAACGCATAACGCATAACGCATAACGGATAACGGATAACGCATAACGCATAACGCAAAATGCATAACGCATAACGCATAACGCTTAACGAATAACGCATAACGCATAACGCATAACGCATAACGCATAACGAATGACGAATGACGCATATCGCATAACGCATAACGCTTAACGAATAACGCATAACGCATAACGCATAACGCATAACGCATAACGCATAAAGGATAACGCATAACGGATAACGCATGACGCATAACGCATAACGCATAACGCATAACGCATAACGCATAACGCATAACGCATAACGCATAACGCATAACGCATAACGCATAACGCATAACGCATAACGCATAACGCATAACGCATAACGCATAACGCATAACGCATAACGCATAACGCATAACGCATAACGCATAACGCATAACGCATAACGCATAACGCATAACGCATAACGCATAACGCATAACGCATAACGCATAACGCATAACGCATAACGCATAACGCATAACGCATAACGCATAACGCATAACGCATAACGCATAACGCATAACGCATAACGCATAACGCATAACGCATAACGCATAACGCTTAACGCATGACGCATATCGCATAACGCATAACGCATAACGCATAGCGCATAACGCATAACGCATAACGCATAACGCATAACCCATAACGCATAACGCATAACGCATAACCCATAACGCATAACGCATAACGCATAACGCATAACGCATAACGCATAACGCATAACGCATAACGCATAACGCTTAACGAATAACGCATAACGCATAACGCATAACGCATAACGCATAACGCATAACGCATAACCCATAACGCATAACGCATAACGCATAACGCATAACGCATAACGCATAACGCTTAACGCATAACGCATAACGCATAACGCATAACGCATAACGCATAACGCATAACGAATGACGCATAACGCTTAACGAATAACGCATAACGCATAACGCATAACGCATAACGCATAACGGATAACGCATAACGAATGACGCATATCGCATAACGCATAACGCATAACGCATAACGAATGACGCATATCGCTTAACGCATAACGCTTAACGAATAACGCATAACGCATAACGCATAACGCATAACGCATAACGGATAACGGATAACGCATAACGGATAACGCATGACGCATAACGCATAACGCATAACGCATGACGCTTAACGCAGGACGCATATCGCATAACGCATAACGCATAACGCATAACGGATAACGCATAACGGATAACGCATGACGCATAACGCATAACGCATAACGCATAACGCTTAACGCATGACGCATATCGCATAACGCATAACGCATAACGCATAACGCATAGCGCATAACGCATAACGCATATCGCATAACGCATAACGCATAACGCATAACGCATAACGCATAACGCATAACGCATAACGCATAACGCATAACGCATAACGCATAACGCATAACGCATAACGCATAACGCATAACGCATAACGCATAACGCATAACGCATAACGCATAACGCATAACGCATAACGCATAACGCATAACGCGTAACGCGTAACGCATAACGCATAACGCATAAAGCATAACGCATAACGCATAACGCTTAACGCATAACGCATAACGCATAACGCATAACGCATAACGCATAACGCATAACGCATAACGCATAACGCATAACGCAATAACGCATAACGCATAACGCATAACGCATAACGCATAACGCATAACGCATAACGCATAACGCATAACGCATAACGCATAACGCATAACGCATAACGCATAACGCATAACGCATAACGCATAACGCATAACGCATAACGCATAACGCATAACGCATAACGCATAACGCATAACGCATAACGCATAACGCATAACGCATAACGCATAACGCATAACGCATAACGCATAACGCATAACGCATAACGCATAACGCATAACGCATAACGCATAACGCATAACGCATAACGCATAACGCATAACGCATAACGCATAACGCATAACGCATAACGCATAACGCATATCGCATAACGCATAACCCATAACGCATAACGCATGACACATTACTCATAACGCATTACGCATAACGCATAACGCATAATGCGTAACGCATTACGCATAACGCATAACGCTCAATGAAAAAGTCATAACGCATAACACATATCGCATAACCCGTAAAGCACAACGCATAACACATAACGCATAACGCATAACGCATAACGGATAACGGATAACGCATAACGCATAACGCAAAATGCATAACGCATAACGCATAACGCTTAACGAATAACGCATAACGCATAACGCATAACGCATAACGCATAACGAATGACGAATGACGCATATCGCATAACGCATAACGCTTAACGAATAACGCATAACGCATAACGCATAACGCATAACGCATAAAGGATAACGCATAACGGATAACGCATGACGCATAACGCTTAACGCATGACGCATATCGCATAACGCATAACGCATAACGCATAGCGCATAACGCATAACGCATAACGCATAACGCATAACCCATAACGCATAAGGCATAACGCATAACGCATAACGCATAACGCATAACCCATAACGCATAACGCATAACGCATAACGCATAACGCATAACGCATAACGCATAACGCATAACGCATAACGCATAACCCATAACGCATAACGCATAACGCATAACGCATAACCCATAACGCATAACGCATAACGCATAACCCATAACGCATAACGCATAACGCATAACGCATAACGCATAACGCATAACGCATAACGCTTAACGAATAACGCATAACGCATAACGCATAACGCATAACGCATAACGCATAACGAATGACGCATATCGCATAACGCATAACGCATAACGCATAACGAATGACGCATATCGCATAACGCATAACGCTTAACGAATAACGCATAACGCATAACGCATAACGCATAACGCATAACGCATAACGCATAACGCATAACGCATAACGGATAACGCATAACGGATAACGCATGACGCATACCGCATAACGCATAACGCTTAACGAATAACGCATAACGCATAACGCATAACGCATAACGCATAACGCATAACGCATAACGCATAACGGATAACGCATAACGCATAACGGATAACGCATGACGCATAACGCATAACGCATAACGCATAACGCTTAACGCATGACGCATATCGCATAACGCATAACGCATAACGCATAACGCATAACGCATAACGCATAACGCATAGCGCATAACGCATAACCCATAACGCATAACGCATAACGCATAACGCATAACCCATAACGCATAACGCATAACGCATAACGCATAACGCATAACGCATAACGCATAACGCTTAACGAATAACGCATAACGCATAACGCATAACGCATAACGCATAACGCATAACGCATAACGCATAACCCATAACGCATAACGCGTAACGCATAACGCATAACGCATAACGCATAACGCATAACGCATAACGCTTAACGAATAACGCATAACGCATAACGCATAACGCATAACGCATAACGCATAACGCATAACGAATGACACATATCGCATAACGCATAACGCATAACGCATAACGAATGACGCATATCGCATAACGCATAACGCATAACGCATAACGCATAACGCATAACGCATAAAGCATAACGCATAACGCATAACGCATAACGCATAACGCATAACGCATAACGCATAACGCATAACGCATAACGCATAACGCATAACGCAATAACGCATAACGCATAACGCATAACGCATAACGCATAACGCATAACGCATAACGCATAACGCATAACGCATAACGCATAACGCATAACGCATAACGCATAACGCATAACGCATAACGCATAACGCATAACGCATAACGCAAAACGCATAACGCATAACGCATAACGCATAACGCATAACGCATAACGCATAACGCATAACGCATAACGCATAACGCATAACGCATAACGCATAACGCATAACGCATAACGCATAACGCATAACGCATAACGCATAACGCATAACGCATAACGCATAACGCATAACGCATAACGCATAACGCATAACGCATAACGCATAACGCATAACGCATAACGCATAACGCATAACGCATAACGCATAACGCATAACGCATAACGCATAACGCATAACGCATAACGCATAACGCATAACGCATAACGCATAACGCATAACGCATAACGCATAACGCATAACGCAATAACGCATAACGCATAACGCATAACGCATAACGCATAACGCATAACGCATAACGCATAACGCATAACGCATAACGCATAACGCATAACGCATAACGCATAACGCATAACGCATAACGCATAACGCATAACGCATAACGCATAACGCATAACGCATAACGCATAACGCATAACGCATAACGCATAACGCATAACGCATAACGCATAACGCATAACGCATAACGCATAACGCATAACGCATAACGCATAACGCATAACGCATAACGCATAACGCATAACGCATAACGCATAACGCATAACGCATAACGCATAACGCATAACGCATAACGCAATAACGCATAACGCATAACGCATAACGCATAACGCATAACGCATAACGCATAACGCATAACGCATAACGCATAACGCATAACGCATAACGCATAACGCAATAACGCATAACGCATAACGCATAACGCATAACGCATAACGCATAACGCATAACGCATAACGCATAACGCATAACGCATAACGCATAACGCATAACGCATAACGCATAACGCATAACGCATAACGCATAACGCATAACGCATAACGCATAACGCATAACGCATAACGCATAACGCATAACGCATAACGCATAACGCATAACGCATAACGCATAACGCATAACGCATAACGCATAACGCATAACGCATAACGCATAACGCATAACGCATAACGCATATCGCATAACGCATAACCCATAACGCATAACGCATGACACATTACTCATAACGCATTACGCATAACGCATAACGCATAATGCGTAACGCATTACGCATAACGCATAACGCTCAATGAAAAAGTCATAACGCATAACGCATATCGCATAACCCGTAAAGCACAACGCATAACACATAACGCATAACGCATAACGCATAACGGATAACGGATAACGCATAACGCATAACGCAAAATGCATAACGCATAACGCATAACGCTTAACGAATAACGCATAACGCATAACGCATAACGCATAACGCATAACGAATGACGAATGACGCATATCGCATAACGCATAACGCTTAACGAATAACGCATAACGCATAACGCATAACGCATAACGCATAAAGGATAACGCATAACGGATAACGCATGACGCATAACGCATAACGCATAACGCTTAACGCATGACGCATATCGCATAACGCATAACGCATAACGCATAGCGCATAACGCATAACGCATAACGCATAACGCATAACCCATAACGCATAAGGCATAACGCATAACGCATAACGCATAACGCATAACCCATAACGCATAACGCATAACGCATAACGCATAACGCATAACGCATAACGCATAACGCATAACGCATAACCCATAACGCATAACGCATAACGCATAACGCATAACCCATAACGCATAACGCTTAACGCATAACGCATAACGCATAACGCTTAACGAATAACGCATAACGCATAACGCATAACGCATAACGCATAACGCATAACGCATAACGCATAACCCATAACGCATAACGCATAACGCATAACGCATAACGCATAACGCTTAACGAATAACGCATAACGCATAACGCATAACGCATAACGCATAACGCATAACGAATGACGCATATCGCATAACGCATAACGCATAACGCATAACGAATGACGCATATCGCATAACGCATAACGCTTAACGAATAACGCATAACGCATAACGCATAACGCATAACGCATAACGCATAACGCATAACGCATAACGGATAACGCATAACGGATAACGCATGACGCATACCGCATAACGCATAACGCTTAACGAATAACGCATAACGCATAACGCATAACGCATAACGCATAACGCATAACGCATAACGCATAACGGATAACGCATAACGGATAACGCATGACGCATAACGCATAACGCATAACGCATAACGCTTAACGCATGACGCATATCGCATAACGCATAACGCATAACGCATAACGCATAACGCATAACGCATAACGCATAACGCATAACGCATAACGCATAACCCATAACGCATAAACGCATAACGCATAACCCATAACGCATAACGCATAACGCATAACGCATAACGCATAACGCATAACGCATAACGCTTAACGAATAACGCATAACGCATAACGCATAACGCATAACGCATAACGCATAACGCATAACGCATAACGCATAACGCATAACGGATAACGCATAACGGATAACGCATGACGCATAACGCATAACGCATAACGCATAACGCATAACGCATAACGCATAACGCATAACGCATAACGCATAACGCATAACGCATAACGCATAACGCATAACGCATAACGCATAACGCATAACGCATAACGCATAACGCATAACGCATAACGCATAACGCATAACGC
Organism: Lasioglossum baleicum; assembly: GCF_051020765.1. Taxonomy (NCBI): domain Eukaryota; kingdom Metazoa; phylum Arthropoda; class Insecta; order Hymenoptera; family Halictidae; genus Lasioglossum; species Lasioglossum baleicum. The sequence goes on along the minus strand of NW_027469098.1, from coordinate 436,836 downwards.
ATAACGCATAACGCATAACGCATAACGCATAACGCATAACGCATAACGCATAACGCATAACGCATAACGCATAACGCATAACGCATAACGCATAACGCATAACGGATAACGCATGACGCATAACGCATAACGCATAACGCATAACGCATAACGCATAACGCATAACGCTTAACGCATGACGCATATCGCATAACGCATAACGCATAACGCATAACGCATAACGCATAACGCATAACGCATAACGCATAACGCATAACCCATAACCCATAACGCATAACGCATAACGCATAACGCATAACCCATAACGCATAACGCATAACGCATAACGCATAACGCATAACGCATAACGCATAACGCATAACGCTTAACGAATAACGCATAACGCATAACGCATAACGCATAACGCATAACGCATAACGCATAACGCATAACGCATAACCCATAACGCATAACGCGTAACGCATAACGCATAACGCATAACGCATAACGCATAACGCATAACGCTTAACGAATAACGCATAACGCATAACGCATAGCGCATAACGCATAACGCATAACGCATAACGCATAACGCATAACGCATAACGCATAACGCATAACGCATAACGCATAACGCATAACGCATAACGCATAACGCATAACGCATAACGCATAACGCATAACGCATAACGCATAACGCATAACGCATAACGCATAACGCATAACGCATAACGCATAACGCATAACGCATAACGCATAACGCATAACGCATAACGCATAACGCATAACGCATAACGCATAACGCATAACGCATAACGCATAACGCATAACGCATAACGCATAACGCATAACGCATAACGCATAACGCATAACGCATAACGCATAACGCATAACGCATAACGCATAACGCATAACGCATAACGCATAACGCATAACGCATAACGCATAACGCATAACGCATAACGCATAACGCATAACGCTTAACGCATGACGCATATCGCATAACGCATAACGCATAACGCATAGCGCATAACGCATAACGCATAACGCATAACGCATAACGCATAACCCATAACGCATAACGCATAACGCATAACCCATAACGCATAACGCATAACGCATAACGCATAACGCATAACGCATAACGCATAACGCTTAACGAATAACGCATAACGCATAACGCATAACGCATAACGCATAACGCATAACGCATAACGCATAACGCATAACCCATAACGCATAACGCATAACGCATAACGCATAACGCATAACGCATAACGCTTAACGAATAACGCATAACGCATAACGCATAACGCATAACGCATAACGCATAACGAATGACGCATAACGCTTAACGAATAACGCATAACGCATAACGCATAACGCATAACGCATAACGGATAACGCATAACGAATGACGCATATCGCATAACGCATAACGCATAACGCATAACGAATGACGCATATCGCTTAACGCATAACGCTTAACGAATAACGCATAACGCATAACGCATAACGCATAACGCATAACGCATAACGGATAACGGATAACGCATAACGGATAACGCATGACGCATAACGCATAACGCATAACGCATGACGCTTAACGCAGGACGCATATCGCATAACGCATAACGCATAACGCATAACGGATAACGCATAACGGATAACGCATGACGCATAACGCATAACGCATAACGCATAACGCTTAACGCATGACGCATATCGCATAACACATAACGCATAACGCATAACGCATAGCGCATAACGCATAACGCATAACGCATAACGCATAACGCATAACGCATAACGCATAACGCATAACGCATAACGCATAACGCATAACGCATAACGCATAACGCATAACGCAATAACGCATAACGCATAACGCATAACGCATAACGCATAACGCATAACGCATAACGCATAACGCATAACGCATAACGCATAACGCATAACGCATAACGCATAACGCATAACGCATAACGCATAACGCTTAACGAATAACGCATAACGCATAACGCATAACGCATAACGCATAACGCATAACGGATAACGCATAACGAATGACGCATATCGCATAACGCATAACGCATAACGCATAACGAATGACGCATATCGCTTAACGCATAACGCTTAACGAATAACGCATAACGCATAACGCATAACGCATAACGCATAACGCATAACGGATAACGGATAACGCATAACGGATAACGCATGACGCATAACGCATAACGCATAACGCATGACGCTTAACGCAGGACGCATATCGCATAACGCATAACGCATAACGCATAACGGATAACGCATAACGGATAACGCATGACGCATAACGCATAACGCATAACGCATAACGCTTAACGCATGACGCATATCGCATAACGCATAACGCATAACGCATAACGCATAGCGCATAACGCATAACGCATAACGCATAACGCATAACGCATAACGCATAACGCATAACGCATAACGCATAACGCATAACGCATAACGCATAACGCATAACGCATAACGCATAACGCATAACGCATAACGCATAACGCATAACGCATAACGCATAACGCATAACGCATAACGCATAACGCATAACGCATAACGCATAACGCATAACGCATAACGCATAACGCATAACGCATAACGCATAACGCATAACCCATAACGCATAACGCATAACGCATAACGCATAACGCATAACGCATAACGCATAACGCTTAACGAATAACGCATAACGCATAACGCATAACGCATAACGCATAACGCATAACGCATAACGCATAACGCATAACGCATAACGGATAACGCATAACGGATAACGCATGACGCATAACGCATAACGCATAACGCATAACGCATAACGCATAACGCATAACGCATAACGCATAACGCATAACGCATAACGCATAACGCATAACGCATAACGCATAACGCATAACGCATAACGCATAACGCATAACGCATAACGCATAACGCATAACGCATAACGCATAACGCATAACGCATAACGCATAACGCATAACGCATAACGCATAACGCATAACGCATAACGCATAACGCATAACGCATAACGCATAACGCATAACGGATAACGCATGACGCATAACGCATAACGCATAACGCATAACGCATAACGCTTAACGCATGACGCATATCGCATAACGCATAACGCATAACGCATAACGCATAACGCATAACGCATAACGCATAACGCATAACGCATAACCCATAACCCATAACGCATAACGCATAACGCATAACGCATAACCCATAACGCATAACGCATAACGCATAACGCATAACGCATAACGCATAACGCATAACGCATAACGCTTAACGAATAACGCATAACGCATAACGCATAACGCATAACGCATAACGCATAACGCATAACGCATAACGCATAACCCATAACGCATAACGCGTAACGCATAACGCATAACGCATAACGCATAACGCATAACGCATAACGCTTAACGAATAACGCATAACGCATAACGCATAGCGCATAACGCATAACGCATAACGCATAACGCATAACGCATAACGCATAACGCATAACGCATAACGCATAACGCATAACGCATAACGCATAACGCATAACGCATAACGCATAACGCATAACGCATAACGCATAACGCATAACGCATAACGCATAACGCATAACGCATAACGCATAACGCATAACGCATAACGCATAACGCATAACGCATAACGCATAACGCATAACGCATAACGCATAACGCATAACGCATAACGCATAACGCATAACGCATAACGCATAACGCATAACGCATAACGCATAACGCATAACGCATAACGCATAACGCATAACGCATAACGCATAACGCATAACGCATAACGCATAACGCATAACGCATAACGCATAACGCATAACGCATAACGCATAACGCATAACGCTTAACGCATGACGCATATCGCATAACGCATAACGCATAACGCATAGCGCATAACGCATAACGCATAACGCATAACGCATAACGCATAACCCATAACGCATAACGCATAACGCATAACCCATAACGCATAACGCATAACGCATAACGCATAACGCATAACGCATAACGCATAACGCTTAACGAATAACGCATAACGCATAACGCATAACGCATAACGCATAACGCATAACGCATAACGCATAACGCATAACCCATAACGCATAACGCATAACGCATAACGCATAACGCATAACGCATAACGCTTAACGAATAACGCATAACGCATAACGCATAACGCATAACGCATAACGCATAACGAATGACGCATAACGCTTAACGAATAACGCATAACGCATAACGCATAACGCATAACGCATAACGGATAACGCATAACGAATGACGCATATCGCATAACGCATAACGCATAACGCATAACGAATGACGCATATCGCTTAACGCATAACGCTTAACGAATAACGCATAACGCATAACGCATAACGCATAACGCATAACGCATAACGGATAACGGATAACGCATAACGGATAACGCATGACGCATAACGCATAACGCATAACGCATGACGCTTAACGCAGGACGCATATCGCATAACGCATAACGCATAACGCATAACGGATAACGCATAACGGATAACGCATGACGCATAACGCATAACGCATAACGCATAACGCTTAACGCATGACGCATATCGCATAACACATAACGCATAACGCATAACGCATAGCGCATAACGCATAACGCATAACGCATAACGCATAACGCATAACGCATAACGCATAACGCATAACGCATAACGCATAACGCATAACGCATAACGCATAACGCATAACGCAATAACGCATAACGCATAACGCATAACGCATAACGCATAACGCATAACGCATAACGCATAACGCATAACGCATAACGCATAACGCATAACGCATAACGCATAACGCATAACGCATAACGCATAACGCTTAACGAATAACGCATAACGCATAACGCATAACGCATAACGCATAACGCATAACGGATAACGCATAACGAATGACGCATATCGCATAACGCATAACGCATAACGCATAACGAATGACGCATATCGCTTAACGCATAACGCTTAACGAATAACGCATAACGCATAACGCATAACGCATAACGCATAACGCATAACGGATAACGGATAACGCATAACGGATAACGCATGACGCATAACGCATAACGCATAACGCATGACGCTTAACGCAGGACGCATATCGCATAACGCATAACGCATAACGCATAACGGATAACGCATAACGGATAACGCATGACGCATAACGCATAACGCATAACGCATAACGCTTAACGCATGACGCATATCGCATAACGCATAACGCATAACGCATAACGCATAGCGCATAACGCATAACGCATAACGCATAACGCATAACGCATAACGCATAACGCATAACGCATAACGCATAACGCATAACGCATAACGCATAACGCATAACGCATAACGCATAACGCATAACGCATAACGCATAACGCATAACGCATAACGCATAACGCATAACGCATAACGCATAACGCATAACGCATAACGCATAACGCATAACGCATAACGCATAACGCATAACGCATAACGCATAACGCATAACGCATAAAGCATAACGCATAACGCATAACGCATAACGCATAACGCATAACGCATAACGCATAACGCATAACGCATAACGCATAACGCATAACGCAATAACGCATAACGCATAACGCATAACGCATAACGCATAACGCATAACGCATAACGCATAACGCATAACGCATAACGCATAACGCATAACGCATAACGCATAACGCATAACGCATAACGCATAACGCATAACGCATAACGCATAACGCATAACGCATAACGCATAACGCATAACGCATAACGCATAACGCATAACGCATAACGCATAACGCATAACGCATAACGCATAACGCATAACGCATAACGCATAACGCATAACGCATAACGCATAACGCATAACGCATATCGCATAACGCATAACCCATAACGCATAACGCATGACACATTACTCATAACGCATTACGCATAACGCATAACGCATAATGCGTAACGCATTACGCATAACGCATAACGCTCAATGAAAAAGTCATAACGCATAACGCATATCGCATAACCCGTAAAGCACAACGCATAACACATAACGCATAACGCATAACGCATAACGGATAACGCATAACGCATAACGCAAAATGCATAACGCATAACGCATAACGCTTAACGAATAACGCATAACGCATAACGCATAACGCATAACGCATAACGAATGACGAATGACGCATATCGCATAACGCATAACGCTTAACGAATAACGCATAACGCATAACGCATAACGCATAACGCATAAAGGATAACGCATAACGGATAACGCATGACGCATAACGCATAACGCATAACGCTTAACGCATGACGCATATCGCATAACGCATAACGCATAACGCATAGCGCATAACGCATAACGCATAACGCATAACGCATAACGCATAACGCATAACGCATAACGCATAACGCATAACGCATAACGCATAACCCATAACGCATAACGCATAACGCATAACGCATAACCCATAACGCATAACGCTTAACGCATAACGCAGAACGCATAACGCATAACGCTTAACGAATAACGCATAACGCATAACGCATAACGCATAACGCATAACGCATAACGCATAACGCATAACGCATAACCCATAACGCATAACGCATAACGCATAACGCATAACGCATAACGCTTAACGAATAACGCATAACGCATAACGCATAACGCATAACGCATAACGCATAACGAATGACGCATATCGCATAACGCATAACGCATAACGCATAACGAATGACGCATATCGCATAACGCATAACGCTTAACGAATAACGCATAACGCATAACGCATAACGCATAACGCATAACGCATAACGCATAACGCATAACGCATAACGCATAACGGATAACGCATAACGGATAACGCATGACGCATACCGCATAACGCATAACGCTTAACGAATAACGCATAACGCATAACGCATAACGCATAACGCATAACGCATAACGCATAACGCATAACGGATAACGCATAACGGATAACGCATGACGCATAACGCATAACGCATAACGCATAACGCTTAACGCATGACGCATATCGCATAACGCATAACGCATAACGCATAACGCATAACGCATAACGCATAACGCATAACGCATAACGCATAACGCATAACGCATAACCCATAACGCATAACGCATAACGCATAACGCATAACCCATAACGCATAACGCATAACGCATAACGCATAACGCATAACGCATAACGCATAACGCTTAACGAATAACGCATAACGCATAACGCATAACGCATAACGCATAACGCATAACGCATAACGCATAACGCATAACCCATAACGCATAACGCGTAACGCATAACGCATAACGCATAACGCATAACGCATAACGCATAACGCTTAACGAATAACGCATAACGCATAACGCATAACGCATAACGCATAACGCATAACGCATAACGAATGACACATATCGCATAACGCATAACGCATAACGCATAACGAATGACGCATATCGCATAACGCATAACGCATAACGCATAACGCATAACGCATAATGCGTAACGCATTACGCATAACGCATAACGCTCAATGAAAAAGTCATAACGCATAACGCATATCGCATAACCCGTAAAGCACAACGCATAACACATAACGCATAACGCATAACGCATAACGGATAACGGATAACGCATAACGCATAACGCAAAATGCATAACGCATAACGCATAACGCTTAACGAATAACGCATAACGCATAACGCATAACGCATAACGCATAACGAATGACGAATGACGCATATCGCATATCGCATAACGCATAACGCTTAACGAATAACGCATAACGCATAACGCATAACGCATAACGCATAAAGGATAACGCATAACGGATAACGCATGACGCATAACGCATAACGCATAACGCTTAACGCATGACGCATATCGCATAACGCATAACGCATAACGCATAGCGCATAACGCATAACGCATAACGCATAACGCATAACCCATAACGCATAAGGCATAACGCATAACGCATAACGCATAACGCATAACCCATAACGCATAACGCATAACGCATAACGCATAACGCATAACGCATAACGCATAACGCATAACGCATAACGCATAACCCATAACGCATAACGCATAACGCATAACGCATAACCCATAACGCATAACGCTTAACGCATAACGCATAACGCATAACGCATAACGCTTAACGAATAACGCATAACGCATAACGCATAACGCATAACGCATAACGCATAACGCATAACGCATAACCCATAACGCATAACGCATAACGCATAACGCATAACGCATAACGCATAACGCTTAACGAATAACGCATAACGCATAACGCATAACGCATAACGCATAACGCATAACGAATGACGCATATCGCATAACGCATAACGCATAACGCATAACGAATGACGCATATCGCATAACGCATAACGCTTAACGAATAACGCATAACGCATAACGCATAACGCATAACGCATAACGCATAACGCATAACGCATAACGCATAACGGATAACGCATAACGGATAACGCATGACGCATACCGCATAACGCATAACGCTTAACGAATAACGCATAACGCATAACGCATAACGCATAACGCATAACGCATAACGCATAACGCATAACGCATAACGCATAACGGATAACGCATAACGGATAACGCATGACGCATAACGCATAACGCATAACGCATAACGCTTAACGCATGACGCATATCGCATAACGCATAACGCATAACGCATAACGCATAACGCATAACGCATAACGCATAACGCATAACGCATAACGCATAACGCATAACCCATAACGCATAACGCATAACGCATAACGCATAACCCATAACGCATAACGCATAACGCATAACGCATAACGCATAACGCATAACGCATAACGCTTAACGAATAACGCATAACGCATAACGCATAACGCATAACGCATAACGCATAACGCATAACGCATAACCCATAACGCATAACGCGTAACGCATAACGCATAACGCATAACGCATAACGCATAACGCATAACGCTTAACGAATAACGCATAACGCATAACGCATAACGCATAACGCATAACGCATAACGAATGACACATATCGCATAACGCATAACGCATAACGCATAACGAATGACGCATATCGCATAACGCATAACGCATAACGCATAACGCATAACGCATAACGCATAACGCATAACGGATAACGCATAACGGATAACGCATGACGCATAACGCATAACGCATAACGCATAACGCATAACGCATAACGCATAACGCATAACGCATAACGCATAACGCATAACGCATAACGCATAACGCATAACGCATAACGCATAACGCATAACGCATAACGCATAACGCATAACGCATAACGCATAACGCATAACGCATAACGCATAACGCATAACGCATAACGCATAACGCATAACGCATAACGCATAACGCATAACGCATAACGCATAACGCATAACGCATAACGCATAACGCATAACGCATAACGCATAACGCATAACGCATAACGCATAACGCATAACGCATAACGCATAACGCATAACGCATAACGCATAACGCATAACGCATAACGCATAACGCATAACGCATAACGCATAACGCATAACGCATAACGCATAACGCATAACGCATAACGCATAACGCATATCGCATAACGCATAACCCATAACGCATAACGGATAACGCATAACGCATAACGCATAACGCATAACGCATAACGCATAACGCATAACGCATAACGCATAACGCATAACGCATAACGCATAACGCATAACGCATAACGAATGACGCATATCGCATAACGCATAACGCATAACGCATAACGAATGACGCATATCGCATAACGCATAACGCTTAACGAATAACGCATAACGCATAACGCATAACGCATAACGGATAACGCATAACGAATGACGCATATCGCATAACGCATAACGCATAACGCATAACGAATGACGCATATCGCTTAACGCATAACGCTTAACGAATAACGCATAACGCATAACGCATAACGCATAACGGATAACGCATAACGCATAACGGATAACGCATGACGCATAACGCATAACGCATAACGCATAACGCTTAACGCATGACGCATATCGCATAACGCATAACGCATAACGCATAGCGCATAACGCATAACGCATAACGCATAACGCATAACGCATAACTCATAACGCATAACGCATAACGCATAACGCATAACCCATAACGCATAACGCTTAACGCATAACGCATAACGCATAACGCATAACGCTTAACGAATAACGCATAACGCATAACGCATAACGCATAACGCATAACGCATAACGCATAACGCATAACGCATAACGCATAACCCATAACGCATAACGCGTAACGCATAACGCATAACGCATAACGCATAACGCTTAACGAATACCGCATAACGCATAACGCATAACGCATAACGCATAACGCATAACGAATGACGCATATCGCATAACGCATAACGCATAACGCATAACGAATGACGCATATCGCATAACGCATAACGCTTAACGAATAACGCATAACGCATAACGCATAACGCATAACGCATAACGGATAACGCATAACGGATAACGCATGACGCATAACGCATAACGCATAACGCTTAACGAATAACGCATAACGCATAACGCATAACGCATAACGCATAACGCATAACGCATAACGCATAACGGATAACGCATAACGGATAACGCATGACGCATAACGCATAACGCATAACGCATAACGCATAACGCATAACGCATAACGCATAACGCATAACGCTTAACGAATAACGCATAACGCATAACGCATAACGCATAACGCATAACGCATAACGCATAACGCATAACGCATAACGCATAACGCATAACGCATAACGAATGACACATATCGCATAACGCATAACGCATAACGCATAACGAATGACGCATATCGCATAACGCATAACGCTTAACGAATAACGCATAACGCATAACGCATAACGCATAACGCATAACGCATAACGCATAACGCATAACGCATAACGCATAACGCATAACGCATAACGCATAACGCATAACGCATAACGCTTAACGAATAACGCATAACGGATAACGCATAACGGATAACGCATGACGCATAACGCATAACGCATAACGCATAACGCATAACGCATAACGCATAACGCATAACGCATAACGCATAACGCATAACGCATAACGCATAACGCATAACGCATAACGCATAACGCATAACGCATAACGCATAACGCATAACGCATAACGCATAACGCATAACGCATAACGCATAACGCATAACGCATAACGCATACCGCATAACGCATAACGCATAACGCATAACGCATAACGCATAACGCATAACGCATAACGCATAACGCATAACGCATAACGCATAACGCATAACGCATAACGCATAACGCATAACGCATAACGCATAACGCATAACGCATAACGCATAACGCATAACGCATAACGCATAACGCATAACGCATAACGCATAACGCATAACGCATAACGCATAACGCATAACGCATAACGCATAACGCATAACGCATAACGCATAACGCATAACGCATAACGCATAACGCATAACGCATAACGCATAACGCATAACGCATAACGCATAACGCATAACGCATAACGCATAACGCATAACGCATAACGCATAACGCATAACGCATAACGCATAACGCATAACGCATAACGCATATCGCATAACGCATAACCCATAACGCATAACGCATGACACATTACTCATAACGCATTACGCATAACGCATAACACATAACGCATAACGCATAACGCATAACGGATAACGCATAACGCATAACGCAAAATGCATAACGCATAACGCATAACGCTTAACGAATAACGCATAACGCATAACGCATAACGCATAACGCATAACGCATAACGCATAACGCATAACGCATAACGCATAACGCATAACGAATGACGCATATCGCATAACGCATAACGCATAACGCATAACGCATAACGCTTAACGAATAACGCATAACGCATAACGCATAACGCATAACGCATAACCCATAACGCATAACGCATAACGCATAACGCATAACGCATAACGCTTAACGAATAACGCATAACGCATAACGCATAACGCATAACGCATAACGCATAACGAATGACGCATATCGCATAACGCATAACGCATAACGCATAACGAATGACGCATATCGCATAACGCATAACGCTTAACGAATAACGCATAACGCATAACGCATAACGGATAACGCATAACGAATGACGCATATCGCATAACGCATAACGCATAACGCATAACGAATGACGCATATCGCTTAACGCATAACGCTTAACGAATAACGCATAACGCATAACGCATAACGCATAACGCATAACGCATAACGGATAACGCATAACGGATAACGCATGACGCATAACGCATAACGCATAACGCATAACGAATGACGCATATCGCTTAACGCATAACGCATAACGCATAACGCATAACGCATAACGCATAACGCATAACGCATAACGCATAACGCATAACGCATAACGCATATCGCATAACGCATAACCCATAACGCATAACGCATGACACATTACTCATAACGCATTACGCATAACGCATAACACATAACGCATAACGCATAACGCATAACGGATAACGCATAACGCATAACGCAAAATGCATAACGCATAACGCATAACGCTTAACGAATAACGCATAACGCATAACGCATAACGCATAACGCATAACGCATAACGCATAACGCATAACGCATAACGCATAACGCATAACGCATAACGAATGACGCATATCGCATAACGCATAACGCATAACGCATAACGCATAACGCTTAACGAATAACGCATAACGCATAACGCATAACGCATAACGCATAACCCATAACGCATAACGCATAACGCATAACGCATAACGCATAACGCTTAACGAATAACGCATAACGCATAACGCATAACGCATAACGCATAACGCATAACGAATGACGCATATCGCATAACGCATAACGCATAACGCATAACGAATGACGCATATCGCATAACGCATAACGCTTAACGAATAACGCATAACGCATAACGCATAACGGATAACGCATAACGAATGACGCATATCGCATAACGCATAACGCATAACGCATAACGAATGACGCATATCGCTTAACGCATAACGCTTAACGAATAACGCATAACGCATAACGCATAACGCATAACGCATAACGCATAACGCATAACGGATAACGCATAACGGATAACGCATGACGCATAACGCATAACGCATAACGCATAACGAATGACGCATATCGCTTAACGCATAACGCATAACGCATAACGCATAACGCATAACGCATAACCCATAACGCATAACGCATAACGCATAACGCATAACGCATAACGCATAACGCATAACGCTTAACGAATAACGCATAACGCATAACGCATAACGCATAACGCATAACGCATAACGCATAACGGATAACGCATAACGGATAACGCATGACGCATAACGCATAACGCATAACGCATAACGCTTAACGCATGACGCATATCGCATAACGCATAACGCATAACGCATAGCGCATAACGCATAACGCATAACGCATAACGCATAACGCATAACGCATAACGCATAACGCATAACGGATAACGCATAACGAATGACGCATATCGCATAACGCATAACGCATAACGCATGACGCATATCGCTTAACGCATAACGCTTAACGAATAACGCATAACGCATAACGCATAACGGATAACGCATAACGGATAACGCATGACGCATAACGCATAACGCATAACGCATAACGCTTAACGCATGACGCATATCGCATAACGCATAACGCATAACGCATAGCGCATAACGCATAACGCATAACGCATAACGCATAACCCATAACGCATAACGCATAACGCATAACGCATAACCCATAACGCATAACGCTTAACGCATAACGCATAACGCATAACGCATAACGCTTAACGAATAACGCATAACGCATAACGCATAACGCATAACGGATAACGCATAACGGATAACGCATGACGCATAACGCATAACGCATAACGCATAACGCATAACGCATAACGCATAACGCATAACGCATAACGCATAACGCATAACGCATAACGCATAACGCATAACGCATAACGCATAACGCATAACGCATAACGCATAACGCATAACGCATAACGCATAACGCATAACGCATAACGCATAACGCATAACGCATAACGCATAACGCATAACGCATAACGCATAACGCATAACGCATAACGCATAACGCATAACGCATAACGCATAACGCATAACGCATAACGCATAACGCATAACGCATAACGCATATCGCATAACGCATAACCCATAACGCATAACGGATAACGCATAACGCATAACGCATAACGCATAACGCATAACGCATAACGCATAACGCATAACGCATAACGCATAACGCATAACGCATAACGCATAACGAATGACGCATATCGCATAACGCATAACGCATAACGCATAACGAATGACGCATATCGCATAACGCATAACGCTTAACGAATAACGCATAACGCATAACGCATAACGGATAACGCATAACGAATGACGCATATCGCATAACGCATAACGCATAACGCATAACGAATGACGCATATCGCTTAACGCATAACGCTTAACGAATAACGCATAACGCATAACGCATAACGCATAACGGATAACGCATAACGCATAACGGATAACGCATGACGCATAACGCATAACGCATAACGCATAACGCTTAACGCATGACGCATATCGCATAACGCATAACGCATAACGCATAACGCATAACGCATAACGCATAACGCATAACGCATAACGCATAACGCATAACCCATAACGCATAACGCGTAACGCATAACGCATAACGCATAACGCATAACGCTTAACGAATACCGCATAACGCATAACGCATAACGCATAACGCATAACGCATAACGAATGACGCATATCGCATAACGCATAACGCATAACGCATAACGAATGACGCATATCGCATAACGCATAACGCTTAACGAATAACGCATAACGCATAACGCATAACGCATAACGCATAACGGATAACGCATAACGGATAACGCATGACGCATAACGCATAACGCATAACGCTTAACGAATAACGCATAACGCATAACGCATAACGCATAACGCATAACGCATAACGCATAACGCTTAACGCATGACGCATATCGCATAACGCATAACGCATAACGCATAGCGCATAACGCATAACGCATAACGCATAACGCATAACCCATAACGCATAACGCATAACGCATAACGCATAACCCATAACGCATAACGCTTAACGCATAACGCATAACGCATAACGCATAACGCTTAACGAATAACGCATAACGCATAACGCATAACGCATAACGGATAACGCATAACGGATAACGCATGACGCATAACGCATAACGCATAACGCATAACGCATAACGCATAACGCATAACGCATAACGCATAACGCATAACGCATAACGCATAACGCATAACGCATAACGCATAACGCATAACGCATAACGCATAACGCATAACGCATAACGCATAACGCATAACGCATAACGCATAACGCATAACGCATAACGCATATCGCATAACGCATAACCCATAACGCATAACGGATAACGCATAACGCATAACGCATAACGCATAACGCATAACGCATAACGCATAACGCATAACGCATAACGCATAACGCATAACGCATAACGCATAACGCATAACGAATGACGCATATCGCATAACGCATAACGCATAACGCATAACGAATGACGCATATCGCATAACGCATAACGCTTAACGAATAACGCATAACGCATAACGCATAACGGATAACGCATAACGAATGACGCATATCGCATAACGCATAACGCATAACGCATAACGAATGACGCATATCGCTTAACGCATAACGCTTAACGAATAACGCATAACGCATAACGCATAACGCATAACGGATAACGCATAACGCATAACGGATAACGCATGACGCATAACGCATAACGCATAACGCATAACGCTTAACGCATGACGCATATCGCATAACGCATAACGCATAGCGCATAACGCATAACGCATAACGCATAACGCATAACGCATAACTCATAACGCATAACGCATAACGCATAACGCATAACCCATAACGCATAACGCTTAACGCATAACGCATAACGCATAACGCATAACGCTTAACGAATAACGCATAACGCATAACGCATAACGCATAACGCATAACGCATAACGCATAACGCATAACGCATAACGCATAACGCATAACCCATAACGCATAACGCGTAACGCATAACGCATAACGCATAACGCATAACGCTTAACGAATACCGCATAACGCATAACGCATAACGCATAACGCATAACGCATAACGAATGACGCATATCGCATAACGCATAACGCATAACGCATAACGAATGACGCATATCGCATAACGCATAACGCTTAACGAATAACGCATAACGCATAACGCATAACGCATAACGCATAACGGATAACGCATAACGGATAACGCATAACGCATAACGCATAACGCATAACGCTTAACGAATAACGCATAACGCATAACGCATAACGCATAACGCATAACGCATAACGCATAACGCATAACGGATAACGCATAACGGATAACGCATGACGCATAACGCATAACGCATAACGCATAACGCATAACGCATAACGCATAACGCATAACGCATAACGCTTAACGAATAACGCATAACGCATAACGCATAACGCATAACGCATAACGCATAACGCATAACGCATAACGCATAACGCATAACGCATAACGCATAACGCATAACGCATAACGCATAACGCATAACGCATAACGCATAACGCATAACGCATAACGCATAACGCATAACGCATAACGCATAACGCATAACGCATAACGCATAACGCATAACGCATAACGCATAACGCATAACGCATAACGCATAACGCATAACGCATAACGCATAACGCATAACGCATAACGCATAACGCATAACGCATAACGCTTAACGAATACCGCATAACGCATAACGCATAACGCATAACGCATAACGCATAACGAATGACGCATATCGCATAACGCATAACGCTTAACGAATAACGCATAACGCATAACGCATAACGCATAACGCATAACGCATAACGCATAACGCATAACGCATAACGCATAACGCATAACGCATAACGCTTAACGAATAACGCATAACGGATAACGCATAACGGATAACGCATGACGCATAACGCATAACGCATAACGCATAACGCATAACGCATAACGCATAACGCATAACGCATAACGCATAACGCATAACGCATAACGCATAACGCATAACGCATAACGCATAACGCATAACGCATAACGCATAACGCATAACGCATAACGCATAACGCATAACGCATAACGCATAACGCATAACGCATAACGCATAACGCATAACGCATAACGCATAACGCATAACGCATAACGCATAACGCATAACGCATTACGCATAACGCATAACGCATAATGCATAACGCATTACGCATAACGCATAACGCTCAATGAAAAAGTCATAACGCATAACGCATATCGCATAACCCGTAAAGCACAACGCATAACACATAACGCATAACGCATAACGCATAACGGATAACGCATAACGCATAACGCAAAATGCATAACGCATAACGCATAACGCTTAACGAATAACGCATAACGCATAACGCATAACGCATAACGCATAACGCATAACGCATAACGCATAACGCATAACGCATAACGAATGACGCATATCGCATAACGCATAACGCATAACGCATAACGCATAACGCTTAACGAATAACGCATAACGCATAACGCATAACGCATAACGCATAACGCATAACGCATAACCCATAACGCATAACGCATAACGCATAACGCATAACGCATAACGCATAACGCTTAACGAATAACGCATAACGCATAACGCATAACGCATAACGCATAACGCATAACGAATGACGCATATCGCATAACGCATAACGCATAACGCATAACGAATGACGCATATCGCATAACGCATAACGCTTAACGAATAACGCATAACGCATAACGCATAACGCATAACGCATAACGGATAACGCATAACGAATGACGCATATCGCATAACGCATAACGCATAACGCATAACGCATAACGAATGACGCATATCGCTTAACGCATAACGCTTAACGAATAACGCATAACGCATAACGCATAACGCATAACGCATAACGCATAACGCATAACGCATAACGGATAACGCATAACGGATAACGCATGACGCATAACGCATAACGCATAACGCATAACGCATAACGCTTAACGAATAACGCATAACGCATAACGCATAACGCATAACGCATAACGCATAACGCATAACCCATAACGCATAACGCATAACGCATAACGCATAACGCATAACGCATAACGCTTAACGAATAACGCATAACGCATAACGCATAACGCATAACGCATAACGGATAACGCATAACGAATGACGCATATCGCATAACGCATAACGCATAACGCATAACGCATAACGAATGACGCATATCGCTTAACGCATAACGCTTAACGAATAACGCATAACGCATAACGCATAACGCATAACGCATAACGCATAACGCATAACGCATAACGGATAACGCATAACGGATAACGCATGACGCATAACGCATAACGCATAACGCATAACGAATGACGCATATCGCTTAACGCATAACGCATAACGCATAACGCATAACGCATAACGCATAACCCATAACGCATAACGCATAACGCATAACGCATAACGCATAACGCATAACGCATAACGCTTAACGAATAACGCATAACGCATAACGCATAACGCATAACGCATAACGCATAACGCATAACCCATAACGCATAACGCATAACGCATAACGCATAACGCATAACGCTTAACGAATAACGCATAACGCATAACGCATAACGCATAACGCATAACGCATAACGCATAACGCATAACGCATAACGCATAACGAATGACGCATATCGCATAACGCATAACGCATAACGCATAACGAATGACGCATATCGCATAACGCATAACGCTTAACGAATAACGCATAACGCATAACGCATAACGCATAACGCATAACGGATAACGCATAACGAATGACGCATATCGCATAACGCATAACGCATAACGCATAACGCATAACGAATGACGCATATCGCTTAACGCATAACGCTTAACGAATAACGCATAACGCATAACGCATAACGCATAACGCATAACGCATAACGCATAACGCATAACGGATAACGCATAACGGATAACGCATGACGCATAACGCATAACGCATAACGCATAACGAATGACGCATATCGCTTAACGCATAACGCATAACGCATAACGCATAACGCATAACGCATAACCCATAACGCATAACGCATAACGCATAACGCATAACGCATAACGCATAACGCATAACGCTTAACGAATAACGCATAACGCATAACGCATAACGCATAACGCATAACGCATAACGCATAACCCATAACGCATAACGCATAACGCATAACGCATAACGCATAACGCTTAACGAATAACGCATAACGCATAACGCATAACGCATAACGCATAACGCATAACGCATAACGCATAACGCATAACGCATAACGAATGACGCATATCGCATAACGCATAACGCATAACGTATAACGCATAACGAATGACGCATATCGCATAACGCATAACGCTTAACGAATAACGCATAACGCATAACGCATAACGCATAACGCATAACCCATAACGCATAACGCATAACGCATAACGCATAACGCATAACGCATAACGCATAACGCATAACGCATAACGCATAACGCATAACGCATAACGCATAACGCATTACGCATAACGCATAACGCATAACGCATAACGCATAACGCATAACGCATAACGCATAACGCATAACGCATAACGCATAACGCATAACGCATAACGCATAACGCATAACGCATAACGCATATCGCATAACGCATAACGCATAACGCATAACGCATAACGCATAACGCATAACGCATATCGCATAACGCATAACCCATAACGCATAACGCATGACACATTACTCATAACGCATTACGCATAACGCATAACGCATAATGCATAACGCATTACGCATAACGCATAACGCTCAATGAAAAAGTCATAACGCATAACGCATATCGCATAACCCGTAAAGCACAACGCATAACACATAACGCATAACGCATAACGCATAACGGATAACGCATAACGCATAACGCAAAATGCATAACGCATAACGCATAACGCTTAACGAATAACGCATAACGCATAACGCATAACGCATAACGCATAACGCATAACGCATAACGCATAACGCATAACGCATAACGAATGACGCATATCGCATAACGCATAACGCATAACGCATAACGCATAACGCTTAACGAATAACGCATAACGCATAACGCATAACGCATAACGCATAACGCATAACGCATAACCCATAACGCATAACGCATAACGCATAACGCATAACGCATAACGCATAACGCTTAACGAATAACGCATAACGCATAACGCATAACGCATAACGCATAACGCATAACGAATGACGCATATCGCATAACGCATAACGCATAACGCATAACGAATGACGCATATCGCATAACGCATAACGCTTAACGAATAACGCATAACGCATAACGCATAACGCATAACGCATAACGGATAACGCATAACGAATGACGCATATCGCATAACGCATAACGCATAACGCATAACGCATAACGCATAACGAATGACGCATATCGCTTAACGCATAACGCTTAACGAATAACGCATAACGCATAACGCATAACGCATAACGCATAACGCATAACGCATAACGCATAACGGATAACGCATAACGGATAACGCATGACGCATAACGCATAACGCATAACGCATAACGAATGACGCATATCGCTTAACGCATAACGCATAACGCATAACGCATAACGCATAACGCATAACCCATAACGCATAACGCATAACGCATAACGCATAACGCATAACGCATAACGCATAACGCTTAACGAATAACGCATAACGCATAACGCATAACGCATAACGCATAACGCATAACGCATAACCCATAACGCATAACGCATAACGCATAACGCATAACGCATAACGCTTAACGAATAACGCATAACGCATAACGCATAACGCATAACGCATAACGCATAACGCATAACGCATAACGCATAACGAATGACGCATATCGCATAACGCATAACGCATAACGCATAACGTATAACGCATAACGAATGACGCATATCGCATAACGCATAACGCTTAACGAATAACGCATAACGCATAACGCATAACGCATAACGCATAACCCATAACGCATAACGCATAACGCATAACGCATAACCCATAACGCATAACGCTTAACGCATAACGCATAACGCATAACGCATAACGCATAACCCATAACGCATAACGCATAACGCATAACGCATAACGCATAACGCATAACGCTTAACGAATAACGCATAACGCATAACGCATAACGCATAACGCATAACGCATAACGCATAACGCATAACGGATAACGCATAACGGATAACGCATGACGCATAACGCATAACGCATAACGCATAACGCTTAACGCATGACGCATATCGCATAACGCATAACGCATAACGCATAGCGCATAACGCATAACGCATAACGCATAACGCATAACGCATAACGCATAACGCATAACGGATAACGCATAACGAATGACGCATATCGCATAACGCATAACGCATAACGCATAACGAATGACGCATATCGCTTAACGCATAACGCTTAACGAATAACGCATAACGCATAACGCATAACGGATAACGCATAACGGATAACGCATGACGCATGACGCATAACGCATAACGCATAACGCTTAACGCATGACGCATATCGCATAACGCATAACGCATAACGCATAGCGCATAACGCATAACGCATAACGCATAACGCATAACCCATAACGCATAACGCATAACGCATAACGCATAACGCATAACCCATAACGCATAACGCTTAACGCATAACGCATAACGCATAACGCATAACGCTTAACGAATAACGCATAACGCATAACGCATAACGCATAACGGATAACGCATAACGGATAACGCATGACGCATAACGCATAACGCATAACGCATAACGCATAACGCATAACGCATAACGCATAACGCATAACGCATAACGCATAACGCATAACCCATAACGCATAACGCTTAACGCATAACGCATAACGCATAACGCATAACGCTTAACGAATAACGCATAACGCATAACGCATAACGCATAACGCATAACGGATAACGCATAACGGATAACGCATGACGCATAACGCATAACGCATAACGCATAACGCATAACGCATAACGCATAACGCATAACGCATAACGCATAACGCATAACGCATAACGCATAACGCATAACGCATAACGCATAACGCATAACGCATAACGCATAACGCATAACGCATAACGCATAACGCATAACGCATAACGCATAACGCATAACGCATAACGCATAACGCATAACGCATAACGCATAACGCATAACGCATAACGCATAACGCATAACGCATGACGCATATCGCATAACGCATAACGCATAACGCATAACGCATAACGCATAACGCATAACGCATAACGCATAACGCATAACGCATATCGCATAACGCATAACCCATAACGCATAACGCATGACACATTACTCATAACGCATTACGCATAACGCATAACGCATAATGCATAACGCATTACGCATAACGCTTAACGCTCAATGATAAAGTCATAACGCATAACGCATATCGCATAACCCGTAAAGCACAACGCATAACACATAACGCATAACGCATAACGCATAACGGATAACGCATAACGCATAACGCAAAATGCATAACGCATAACGCATAACGCTTAACGAATAACGCATAACGCATAACGCATAACGCATAACGCATAACGCATAACGCATAACGCATAACGCATAACGCATAACGCATAACGCATAACGCATAACGCATAACGAATGACGCATATCGCATAACGCATAACGCATAACGCATAACGCATAACGCTTAACGAATAACGCATAACGCATAACGCATAACGCATAACGCATAACGCATAACCCATAACGCATAACGCATAACGCATAACGCATAACGCATAACGCTTAACGAATAACGCATAACGCATAACGCATAACGCATAACGCATAACGCATAACGCATAACGAATGACGCATATCGCATAACACATAACGCATAACGCATAACGAATGACGCATATCGCATAACGCATAACGCTTAACGAATAACGCATAACGCATAACGCATAACGCATAACGGATAACGCATAACGAATGACGCATATCGCATAACGCATAACGCATAACGCATAACGAATGACGCATATCGCTTAACGCATAACGCTTAACGAATAACGCATAACGCATAACGCATAACGCATAACGCATAACGCATAACGGATAACGCATAACGGATAACGCATGACGCATAACGCATAACGCATAACGCATAACGAATGACGCATATCGCTTAACGCATAACGCATAACGCATAACGCATAACGCATAACGCATAACCCATAACGCATAACGCATAACGCATAACGCATAACGCATAACGCATAACGCTTAACGAATAACGCATAACGCATAACGCATAACGCATAACGCATAACGCATAACCCATAACGCATAACGCATAACGCATAACGCATAACGCATAACGCTTAACGAATAACGCATAACGCATAACGCATAACGCATAACGCATAACGCATAACGCATAACGCATAACGCATAACGGATAACGCATAACGGATAAGGCATGACGCATAACGCATAACGCATAACGCATAACGCTTAACGCATGACGCATATCGCATAACGCATAACGCATAACGCATAGCGCATAACGCATAACGCATAACGCATAACGCATAACCCATAACGCATAACGCATAACGCATAACGCATAACCCATAACGCATAACGCTTAACGCATAACGCATAACGCATAACGCATAACGCTTAACGAATAACGCATAACGCATAACGGATAACGCATAACGGATAACGCATGACGCATAACGCATAACGCATAACGCATAACGCATAACGCATAACGCATAACGCATAACGCATAACGCATAACGCATAACGCATAACGCATAACGCATAACGCATTACGCATAACGCATAACGCATAACGCATAACGCATAACGCATAACGCATAACGCATAACGCATAACGCATAACGCATAACGCATATCGCATAACGCATAACGCATAACGCATAACGCATAACGCATAACGCATAACGCATATCGCATAACGCATAACCCATAACGCATAACGCATGACACATTACTCATAACGCATTACGCATAACGCATAACGCATAATGCATAACGCATTACGCATAACGCATAACGCTCAATGAAAAAGTCATAACGCATAACGCATATCGCATAACCCGTAAAGCACAACGCATAACACATAACGCATAACGCATAACGCATAACGGATAACGCATAACGCATAACGCAAAATGCATAACGCATAACGCATAACGCTTAACGAATAACGCATAACGCATAACGCATAACGCATAACGCATAACGCATAACGCATAACGCATAACGCATAACGCATAACGCATAACGAATGACGCATATCGCATAACGCATAACGCATAACGCATAACGCATAACGCTTAACGAATAACGCATAACGCATAACCCATAACGCATAACGCATAACGCATAACGCATAACGCATAACGCATAACGCATAACGCTTAACGAATAACGCATAACGCATAACGCATAACGCATAACGCATAACGCATAACGCATAACCCATAACGCATAACGCATAACGCATAACGCATAACGCATAACGCTTAACGAATAACGCATAACGCATAACGCATAACGCATAACGCATAACGCATAACGCATAACGCATAACGCATAACGCATAACGAATGACGCATATCGCATAACGCATAACGCATAACGTATAACGCATAACGAATGACGCATATCGCATAACGCATAACGCTTAACGAATAACGCATAACGCATAACGCATAACGCATAACGCATAACCCATAACGCATAACGCATAACGCATAACGCATAACCCATAACGCATAACGCTTAACGCATAACGCATAACGCATAACGCATAACGCATAACCCATAACGCATAACGCATAACGCATAACGCATAACGCATAACGCATAACGCTTAACGAATAACGCATAACGCATAACGCATAACGCATAACGCATAACGCATAACGCATAACGCATAACGCATAACGGATAACGCATAACGGATAACGCATGACGCATAACGCATAACGCATAACGCATAACGCTTAACGCATGACGCATATCGCATAACGCATAACGCATAACGCATAGCGCATAACGCATAACGCATAACGCATAACGCATAACGCATAACGCATAACGCATAACGGATAACGCATAACGAATGACGCATATCGCATAACGCATAACGCATAACGCATAACGAATGACGCATATCGCTTAACGCATAACGCTTAACGAATAACGCATAACGCATAACGCATAACGGATAACGCATAACGGATAACGCATGACGCATGACGCATAACGCATAACGCATAACGCTTAACGCATGACGCATATCGCATAACGCATAACGCATAACGCATAGCGCATAACGCATAACGCATAACGCATAACGCATAACCCATAACGCATAACGCATAACGCATAACGCATAACGCATAACCCATAACGCATAACGCTTAACGCATAACGCATAACGCATAACGCATAACGCTTAACGAATAACGCATAACGCATAACGCATAACGCATAACGGATAACGCATAACGGATAACGCATGACGCATAACGCATAACGCATAACGCATAACGCATAACGCATAACGCATAACGCATAACGCATAACGCATAACGCATAACGCATAACCCATAACGCATAACGCTTAACGCATAACGCATAACGCATAACGCATAACGCTTAACGAATAACGCATAACGCATAACGCATAACGCATAACGCATAACGGATAACGCATAACGGATAACGCATGACGCATAACGCATAACGCATAACGCATAACGCATAACGCATAACGCATAACGCATAACGCATAACGCATAACGCATAACGCATAACGCATAACGCATAACGCATAACGCATAACGCATAACGCATAACGCATAACGCATAACGCATAACGCATAACGCATAACGCATAACGCATAACGCATAACGCATAACGCATAACGCATAACGCATAACGCATAACGCATAACGCATAACGCATAACGCATAACGCATAACGCATAACGCATAACGCATGACGCATATCGCATAACGCATAACGCATAACGCATAACGCATAACGCATAACGCATAACGCATAACGCATAACGCATAACGCATATCGCATAACGCATAACCCATAACGCATAACGCATGACACATTACTCATAACGCATTACGCATAACGCATAACGCATAATGCATAACGCATTACGCATAACGCTTAACGCTCAATGATAAAGTCATAACGCATAACGCATATCGCATAACCCGTAAAGCACAACGCATAACACATAACGCATAACGCATAACGCATAACGGATAACGCATAACGCATAACGCAAAATGCATAACGCATAACGCATAACGCTTAACGAATAACGCATAACGCATAACGCATAACGCATAACGCATAACGCATAACGCATAACGCATAACGCATAACGCATAACGCATAACGCATAACGCATAACGCATAACGAATGACGCATATCGCATAACGCATAACGCATAACGCATAACGCATAACGCTTAACGAATAACGCATAACGCATAACGCATAACGCATAACGCATAACGCATAACCCATAACGCATAACGCATAACGCATAACGCATAACGCATAACGCTTAACGAATAACGCATAACGCATAACGCATAACGCATAACGCATAACGCATAACGCATAACGAATGACGCATATCGCATAACACATAACGCATAACGCATAACGAATGACGCATATCGCATAACGCATAACGCTTAACGAATAACGCATAACGCATAACGCATAACGCATAACGGATAACGCATAACGAATGACGCATATCGCATAACGCATAACGCATAACGCATAACGAATGACGCATATCGCTTAACGCATAACGCTTAACGAATAACGCATAACGCATAACGCATAACGCATAACGCATAACGCATAACGGATAACGCATAACGGATAACGCATGACGCATAACGCATAACGCATAACGCATAACGAATGACGCATATCGCTTAACGCATAACGCATAACGCATAACGCATAACGCATAACGCATAACCCATAACGCATAACGCATAACGCATAACGCATAACGCATAACGCATAACGCTTAACGAATAACGCATAACGCATAACGCATAACGCATAACGCATAACGCATAACGCATAACCCATAACGCATAACGCATAACGCATAACGCATAACGCATAACGCTTAACGAATAACGCATAACGCATAACGCATAACGCATAACGCATAACGCATAACGCATAACGCATAACGCATAACGGATAACGCATAACGGATAACGCATGACGCATAACGCATAACGCATAACGCATAACGCTTAACGCATGACGCATATCGCATAACGCATAACGCATAACGCATAGCGCATAACGCATAACGCATAACGCATAACGCATAACCCATAACGCATAACGCATAACGCATAACGCATAACCCATAACGCATAACGCTTAACGCATAACGCATAACGCATAACGCATAACGCTTAACGAATAACGCATAACGCATAACGGATAACGCATAACGGATAACGCATGACGCATAACGCATAACGCATAACGCATAACGCATAACGCATAACGCATAACGCATAACGCATAACGCATAACGCATAACGCATAACGCATAACGCATTACGCATAACGCATAACGCATAACGCATAACGCATAACGCATAACGCATAACGCATAACGCATAACGCATAACGCATATCGCATAACGCATAACGCATAACGCATAACGCATAACGCATAACGCATAACGCATATCGCATAACGCATAACCCATAACGCATAACGCATGACACATTACTCATAACGCATTACGCATAACGCATAACGCATAATGCATAACGCATTACGCATAACGCATAACGCTCAATGAAAAAGTCATAACGCATAACGCATATCGCATAACCCGTAAAGCACAACGCATAACACATAACGCATAACGCATAACGCATAACGGATAACGCATAACGCATAACGCAAAATGCATAACGCATAACGCATAACGCTTAACGAATAACGCATAACGCATAACGCATAACGCATAACGCATAACGCATAACGCATA
Organism: Lasioglossum baleicum; assembly: GCF_051020765.1. Classification (NCBI taxonomy): domain Eukaryota; kingdom Metazoa; phylum Arthropoda; class Insecta; order Hymenoptera; family Halictidae; genus Lasioglossum; species Lasioglossum baleicum. Next base: position 408,165 of record NW_027469098.1, on the reverse strand, counting down.
ACGCATAACGCATAACGCATAACGAATGACGCATATCGCATAACGCATAACGCATAACGCATAACGCATAACGCTTAACGAATAACGCATAACGCATAACGCATAACGCATAACGCATAACGCATAACGCATAACCCATAACGCATAACGCATAACGCATAACGCATAACGCATAACGCATAACGCTTAACGAATAACGCATAACGCATAACGCATAACGCATAACGCATAACGCATAACGAATGACGCATATCGCATAACGCATAACGCATAACGCATAACGAATGACGCATATCGCATAACGCATAACGCTTAACGAATAACGCATAACGCATAACGCATAACGCATAACGCATAACGGATAACGCATAACGAATGACGCATATCGCATAACGCATAACGCATAACGCATAACGCATAACGAATGACGCATATCGCTTAACGCATAACGCTTAACGAATAACGCATAACGCATAACGCATAACGCATAACGCATAACGCATAACGCATAACGCATAACGGATAACGCATAACGGATAACGCATGACGCATAACGCATAACGCATAACGCATAACGAATGACGCATATCGCTTAACGCATAACGCATAACGCATAACGCATAACGCATAACGCATAACCCATAACGCATAACGCATAACGCATAACGCATAACGCATAACGCATAACGCATAACGCTTAACGAATAACGCATAACGCATAACGCATAACGCATAACGCATAACGCATAACGCATAACCCATAACGCATAACGCATAACGCATAACGCATAACGCATAACGCTTAACGAATAACGCATAACGCATAACGCATAACGCATAACGCATAACGCATAACGCATAACGCATAACGCATAACGCATAACGCATAACGAATGACGCATATCGCATAACGCATAACGCATAACGTATAACGCATAACGAATGACGCATATCGCATAACGCATAACGCTTAACGAATAACGCATAACGCATAACGCATAACGCATAACGCATAACCCATAACGCATAACGCATAACGCATAACGCATAACCCATAACGCATAACGCTTAACGCATAACGCATAACGCATAACGCATAACGCTTAACGAATAACGCATAACGCATAACGCATAACGGATAACGCATAACGGATAACGCATGACGCATAACGCATAACGCATAACGCATAACGCATAACGCATAACGCATAACGCATAACGCATAACGCATAACGCATAACGCATAACGCATAACGCATAACGCATAACGCATAACGCATAACGCATAACGCATAACGCATAACGCATAACGCATAACGCATAACGCATAACGCATAACGCATAACGCATAACGCATAACGCATAACGCATAACGCATAACGCATAACGCATAACGCATAACGCATAACGCATAACGCATAACGCATAACGCATAACGCATAACGCATAACGCATAACGCATAACGCATAACGCATAACGCATAACGCATAACGCATAACGCATAACGCATATCGCATAACGCATAACCCATAACGCATAACGCATGACACATTACTCATAACGCATTACGCATAACGCATAACGCATAATGCATAACGCATTACGCATAACGCATAACGCTCAATGAAAAAGTCATAACGCATAACGCATATCGCATAACCCGTAAAGCACAACGCATAACACATAACGCATAACGCATAACGCATAACGGATAACGCATAACGCATAACGCAAAATGCATAACGCATAACGCATAACGCTTAACGAATAACGCATAACGCATAACGCATAACGCATAACGCATAACGCATAACGCATAACGCATAACGCATAACGCATAACGCATAACGCATAACGCATAACGAATGACGCATATCGCATAACGCATAACGCATAACGCATAACGCATAACGCTTAACGAATAACGCATAACGCATAACGCATAACGCATAACGCATAACGCATAACCCATAACGCATAACGCATAACGCATAACGCATAACGCATAACGCTTAACGAATAACGCATAACGCATAACGCATAACGCATAACGCATAACGAATGACGCATATCGCATAACGCATAACGCATAACGCATAACGAATGACGCATATCGCATAACGCATAACGCTTAACGAATAACGCATAACGCATAACGCATAACGCATAACGGATAACGCATAACGAATGACGCATATCGCATAACGCATAACGCATAACGCATAACGAATGACGCATATCGCTTAACGCATAACGCTTAACGAATAACGCATAACGCATAACGCATAACGCATAACGCATAACGCATAACGGATAACGCATAACGGATAACGCATGACGCATAACGCATAACGCATAACGCATAACGAATGACGCATATCGCTTAACGCATAACGCATAACGCATAACGCATAACGCATAACGCATAACGCATAACGCATAACCCATAACGCATAACGCATAACGCATAACGCATAACGCATAACGCATAACGCATAACGCTTAACGAATAACGCATAACGCATAACGCATAACGCATAACGCATAACGCATAACGCATAACCCATAACGCATAACGCATAACGCATAACGCATAACGCATAACGCTTAACGAATAACGCATAACGCATAACGCATAACGCATAACGCATAACGCATAACGCATAACGCATAACGCATAACGGATAACGCATAACGGATAACGCATGACGCATAACGCATAACGCATAACGCATAACGCTAAACGCATGACGCATATCGCATAACGCATAACGCATAACGCATAGCGCATAACGCATAACGCATAACGCATAACGCATAACCCATAACGCATAACGCATAACGCATAACCCATAACGCATAACGCTTAACGCATAACGCATAACGCATAACGCATAACGCTTAACGAATAACGCATAACGCATAACGCATAACGCATAACGCATAACGGATAACGCATAACGGATAACGCATGACGCATAACGCATAACGCATAACGCATAACGCATAACGCATAACGCATAACGCATAACGCATAACGCATAATGCATAACGCATAACGCATAACGCATAACGCATAACGCATAACGCATAACGCATAACGCATAACGCATAACGCATAACGCATAACGCATAACGCATAACGCATAACGCATAACGCATAACGCATAACGCATAACGCATAACGCATAACGCATAACGCATAACGCATAACGCATAACGCATAACGCATAACGCATAACGCATAACGCATAACGCATAACGCATAACGCATAACGCATAACGCATAACGCATAACGCATAACGCATAACGCATAACGCATAACGCATAACGCATAACGCATAACGCATAACGCATAACGCATAACGCATAACGCATAACGCATAACGCATAACACATAACGCATAACGCATAACGCATATCGCATAACGCATAACCCATAACGCATAACGCATGACACATTACTCATAACGCATTACGCATAACGCATAACGCATAATGCATAACGCATTACGCATAACGCATAACGCTCAATGAAAAAGTCATAACGCATAACGCATATCGCATAACCCGTAAAGCACAACGCATAACACATAACGCATAACGCATAACGCATAACGGATAACGCATAACGCATAACGCAAAATGCATAACGCATAACGCATAACGCTTAACGAATAACGCATAACGCATAACGCATAACGCATAACGCATAACGCATAACGCATAACGCATAACGCATAACGCATAACGCATAACGCATAACGAATGACGCATATCGCATAACGCATAACGCATAACGCATAACGCATAACGCTTAACGAATAACGCATAACGCATAACGCATAACGCATAACGCATAACGCATAACGCATAACCCATAACGCATAACGCATAACGCATAACGCATAACGCATAACGCATAACGCTTTACGAATAACGCATAACGCATAACGCATAACGCATAACGCATAACGCATAACGCATAACGAATGACGCATATCGCATAACGCATAACGCATAACGCATAACGAATGACGCATATCGCATAACGCATAACGCTTAACGAATAACGCATAACGCATAACGCATAACGCATAACGCATAACGGATAACGCATAACGAATGACGCATATCGCATAACGCATAACGCATAACGCATAACGAATGACGCATATCGCTTAACGCATAACGCTTAACGAATAACGCATAACGCATAACGCATAACGCATAACGCATAACGCATAACGGATAACGCATAACGGATAACGCATGACGCATAACGCATAACGCATAACGCATAACGCATAACGAATGACGCATATCGCTTAACGCATAACGCATAACGCATAACGCATAACGCATAACCCATAACGCATAACGCATAACGCATAACGCATAACGCATAACGCATAACGCTTAACGAATAACGCATAACGCATAACGCATAACGCATAACGCATAACGCATAACGCATAACGCATAACGCATAACCCATAACGCATAACGCATAACGCATAACGCATAACGCATAACGCATAACGCTTAACGAATAACGCATAACGCATAACGCATAACGCATAACGCATAACGCATAACGCATAACGCATAACGCATAACGAATGACGCATATCGCATAACGCATAACGCATAACGTATAACGCATAACGAATGACGCATATCGCATAACGCATAACGCTTAACGAATAACGCATAACGCATAACGCATAACGCATAACGCATAACGGATAACGCATAACGAATGACGCATATCGCATAACGCATAACGCATAACGCATAACGAATGACGCATATCGCTTAACGCATAACGCTTAACGAATAACGCATAACGCATAACGCATAACGCATAACGCATAACGCATAACGGATAACGCATAACGGATAACGCATGACGCATAACGCATAACGCATAACGCATAACGCTTAACGCATGACGCATATCGCATAACGCATAACGCATAACGCATAGCGCATAACGCATAACGCATAACGCATAACGCATAACCCATAACGCATAACGCATAACGCATAACGCATAACCCATAACGCATAACGCTTAACGCATAACGCATAACGCATAACGCATAACGCTTAACGAATAACGCATAACGCATAACGGATAACGCATAACGGATAACGCATGACGCATAACGCATAACGCATAACGCATAACGCATAACGCATAACGCATAACGCATAACGCATAACGCATAACGCATAACGCATAACGCATAACGCATAACGCATAACGCATAACGCATAACGCATAACGCATAACGCATAACGCATAACGCATAACGCATAACGCATAACGCATAACGCATAACGCATAACGCATAACGCTTAACGCATGACGCATATCGCATAACGCATATCGCATAACGCATAACGCATAACGCATAACCCATAACGCATAACGCTTAACGCATAACGGATAACGCATAACGGATAACGCATGACGCATAACGCATAACGCATAACGCATAACGCATAACGCATAACGCATAACGCATAACGCATAACGCATAACGCATAACGCATAACGCATAACGCATAACGCATAACGCATAACGCATAACGCATAACGCATAACGCATAACGCATAACGCATAACGCATAACGCATAACGCATAACGCATAACGCATAACGCATAACGCATAACGCATAACGCATAACGCATAACGCATAACGCATAACGCATAACGCATAACGCATAACGCATAACGCATAACGCATAACGCATAACGCATAACGAATGACGCATATCGCATAACGCATAACGCATAACGCATAACGCATAACGAATGACGCATATCGCATAACGCATAACGCTTAACGAATAACGCATAACGCATAACGCATAACGCATAACGCATAACGCATAACGGATAACGCATAACGAATGACGCATATCGCATAACGCATAACGCATAACGAATGACGCATATCGCTTAACGCATAACGCTTAACGAATAACGCATAACGCATAACGCATAACGCATAACGCATAACGGATAACGCATAACGGATAACGCATGACGCATAACGCATAACGCTTAACGCATGACGCATATCGCATAACGCATAACGCATAACGCATAGCGCATAACGCATAACGCATAACGCATAACGCATAACCCATAACGCATAACGCATAACGCATAACGCATAACGCATAACCCATAACGCATAACGCTTAACGCATAACGTATAACGCATAACGCATAACGCTTAACGAATAACGCATAACGCATAACGCATAACGCATAACGCATAACGCATAACGCATAACGCATAACGCATAACGGATAACGCATAACGGATAACGCATGACGCATAACGCATAACGCATAACGCATAACGCTTAACGCATGACGCATATCGCATAACGCATAACGCATAGCGCATAACGCATAACGCATAACGCATAACGCATAACCCATAACGCATAACGCATAACGCATAACCCATAACGCATAACGCATAACGCATAACGCATAACGCATAACGCATAACGCATAACGCTTAACGAATAACGCATAACGCATAACGCATAACGCATAACGCATAACGCATAACGCATAACCCATAACGCATAACGCATAACGCATAACGCATAACGCATAACGCATAACGCATAACGCATAACGCATAACGCTTAACGAATAACGCATAACGCATAACGCATAACGCATAACGCATAACGCATAACGCATAACGCATAACGAATGACGCATATCGCATAACGCATAACGCATAACGCATAACGAATGACGCATATCGCATAACGCATAACGCTTAACGAATAACGCATAACGCATAACGCATAACGCATAACGCATAACGCATAACGGATAACGCATAACGCATAACGGATAACGCATAACGGATAACGCATGACGCATAACGCATAACGCATAACGCATAACGCATAACGCATAACGCATAACGCATAACGCATAACGCATAACGCATAACGCATAACGCATAACGCATAACGCATAACGCATAACGCATAACGCATAACGCATAACGCATAACGCATAACGCATAACGCATAACGCATAACGCATAACGCATAACGCATAACGCATAACGCATAACGCATAACGCATAACGCATAACGCATAACGCATAACGCATAACGCATAACGCATAACGCATAACGCATAACGCATAACGCATAACGCATAACGCATAACGCATAACGCATAACGCATAACGCATAACGCATAACGCATAACGCATAACGCATAACGCATAACGCATAACGCATAACGCATAACGCATAACGCATAACGCATAACGCATAACGCATAACGCATAACGCATAACGCATAACGCATAACGCATAACGCATAACGCATAACGCATAACGCATAACGCATAACGCATAACGCATAACGCATAACGCATAACGGATAACGCATGACGCATAACGCATAACGCATAACGCATAACGCATAACGCGTAACGCATAACGGATAACGCATAACGCATAACGCATAACGCGTAACGCATAACGGATAACGGATAACGCATAACGCATAACGCATAACGCATAACGCATAACGCATAACGAATAACGCATATCGCATAACGTATAACGCATATCGCTCAATGAAAAAGTCATAACGCATAACGCATATCGCATAACCCGTAAAGCACAACGCATAACACATAACGCATAACGCATAACACATAACGCATAACGCATAACGTATAATGCTTAACGCATAACGCATAACGCATAACGCATAACGCATAACGCATAACGCATAACGCATAACGCGTAACGCATAACGCATAACGCATAACGCATAACGCATAACGCATAACGGATAACGCATAACGGATAACGCATGACGCATAACGCATAACGCATAACGCTTAACGCATGACGCATATCGCATAACGCATAACGCATAACGCATAACGCATAACGGATAACGCATAACGGATAACGCATGACGCATAACGCATAACGCATAACGCTTAACGCATGACGCATATCGCATAACGCATAACGCATAACGCATAGCGCATAACGCATAACGCATAACGCATAACGCATAACCCATAACGCATAACGCATAACGCATAACCCATAACGCATAACGCATAACGCATAACGCATAACCCATAACGCATAACGCATGACGCATAACGCATAACGCATAACCCATAACGCATAACGCTTAACGCATAACGCATAACGCATAACGCATAACGCTTAACGAATAACGCATAACGCATAACGCATAACGCATAACGCATAACGCATAACCCATAACGCATAACCCATAACGCATAACGCATAACGCATAACGCATAACGCATAACGCATAACGCATAACGCTTAACGAATAACGCATAACGCATAACGCATAACGAATGACGCATATCGCATAACGCATAACGCATAACGCATAACGAATGACGCATATCGCATAACGCATAACGCTTAACGAATAACGCATAACGCATAACGCATAACGCATAACGCATAACGGATAACGCATAACGGATAACGCATGACGCATAACGCATAACGCATAACGCTTAACGAATAACGCATAACGCATAACGCATAACGCTTAACGAATAACGCATAACGCATAACGCATAACGCATAACGCATAACGCATAACGCATAACGCATAACGCATAACGCATAACGCATAACGCATAACGAATGACGCATATCGCATAACGCATAACGCATAACGCATAACGCATAACGCTTAACGAATAACGCATAACGCATAACGCATAACGCATAACGCATAACGCATAACGCATAACCCATAACGCATAACGCATAACGCATAACGCATAACGCATAACGCATAACGCTTAACGAATAACGCATAACGCATAACGCATAACGCATAACGCATAACGCATAACGCATAACGAATGACGCATATCGCATAACGCATAACGCATAACGCATAACGAATGACGCATATCGCATAACGCATAACGCTTAACGAATAACGCATAACGCATAACGCATAACGCATAACGGATAACGCATAACGAATGACGCATATCGCATAACGCATAACGCATAACGCATAACGAATGACGCATATCGCTTAACGCATAACGCTTAACGAATAACGCATAACGCATAACGCATAACGCATAACGCATAACGCATAACGCATAACGGATAACGCATAACGGATAACGCATGACGCATAACGCATAACGCATAACGCATAACGAATGACGCATATCGCTTAACGCATAACGCATAACGCATAACGCATAACGCATAACCCATAACGCATAACGCATAACGCATAACGCATAACGCATAACGCATAACGCTTAACGAATAACGCATAACGCATAACGCATAACGCATAACGCATAACGCATAACGCATAACGCATAACCCATAACGCATAACGCATAACGCATAACGCATAACGCATAACGCATAACGCTTAACGAATAACGCATAACGCATAACGCATAACGCATAACGCATAACGCATAACGCATAACGCATAACGCATAACGAATGACGCATATCGCATAACCCATAACGCATAACGTATAACGCATAACGAATGACGCATATCGCATAACGCATAACGCTTAACGAATAACGCATAACGCATAACGCATAACGCATAACGCATAACGAATGACGCATATCGCATAACGCATAACGCTTAACGAATAACGCATAACGCATGACGCATAACGCATAACGCATAACGCATAACGCATAACGCATAACGCATAACGCATAACGCATAACGCATAACGCATAACGCATAACGCATAACGCATAACGCATAACGCATAACGCATAACGCATAACGCATAACGCATAACGCATAACGCATAACGCATAACGCATAACGCATAACGCATAACGCATAACGCATAACGCATAACGCATAACGCATAACGCATAACGCATAACGCATAACGCATAACGCATAACGCATAACGCATAACGCATAACGAATGACGCATATCGCATAACGCATAACGCATAACGCATAACGCATAACGAATGACGCATATCGCATAACGCATAACGCTTAACGAATAACGCATAACGCATAACGCATAACGCATAACGGATAACGCATAACGAATGACGCATATCGCATAACGCATAACGCATAACGCATAACGCATAACGAATGACGCATATCGCTTAACGCATAACGCTTAACGAATAACGCATAACGCATAACGCATAACGCATAACGCATAACGGATAACGCATAACGGATAACGCATGACGCATAACGCATAACGCATAACGCATAACGCTTAACGCATGACGCATATCGCATAACGCATAACGCATAACGCATAACGCATAACGCATAACGCATAACGCATAACGCATAACGCATAACGCATAACGCATAACGCATAACGCATAACGCATAACGCATAACGCATAACGCATAACGCATAACGCATAACGCATAACGCATAACGCATAACGCATAACGCATAACGCATAACGCATAACGCATAACGAATGACGCATATCGCATAACGCATAACGCATAACGCATAACGCATAACGAATGACGCATATCGCATAACGCATAACGCTTAACGAATAACGCATAACGCATAACGCATAACGCATAACGCATAACGCATAACGGATAACGCATAACGAATGACGCATATCGCATAACGCATAACGCATAACGAATGACGCATATCGCTTAACGCATAACGCTTAACGAATAACGCATAACGCATAACGCATAACGCATAACGCATAACGGATAACGCATAACGGATAACGCATGACGCATAACGCATAACGCTTAACGCATGACGCATATCGCATAACGCATAACGCATAACGCATAGCGCATAACGCATAACGCATAACGCATAACGCATAACCCATAACGCATAACGCATAACGCATAACGCATAACCCATAACGCATAACGCTTAACGCATAACGTATAACGCATAACGCATAACGCTTAACGAATAACGCATAACGCATAACGCATAACGCATAACGCATAACGCATAACGCATAACGCATAACGCATAACGCATAACGGATAACGCATAACGGATAACGCATGACGCATAACGCATAACGCATAACGCATAACGCTTAACGCATGACGCATATCGCATAACGCATAACGCATAGCGCATAACGCATAACGCATAACGCATAACGCATAACCCATAACGCATAACGCATAACGCATAACCCATAACGCATAACGCATAACGCATAACGCATAACGCATAACGCATAACGCATAACGCTTAACGAATAACGCATAACGCATAACGCATAACGCATAACGCATAACGCATAACGCATAACGCATAACCCATAACGCATAACGCATAACGCATAACGCATAACGCATAACGCATAACGCATAACGCATAACGCATAACGCATAACGCTTAACGAATAACGCATAACGCATAACGCATAACGCATAACGCATAACGCATAACGCATAACGCATAACGAATGACGCATATCGCATAACGCATAACGCATAACGCATAACGAATGACGCATATCGCATAACGCATAACGCTTAACGAATAACGCATAACGCATGACGCATAACGCATAACGCATAACGCATAACGCATAACGCATAACGCATAACGCATAACGCATAACGCATAACGCATAACGCATAACGCATAACGCATAACGCATAACGCATAACGCATAACGCATAACGCATAACGCATAACGCATAACGGATAACGCATAACGGATAACGCATGACGCATAACGCATAACGCTTAACGCATGACGCATATCGCATAACGCATAACGCATAACGCATAGCGCATAACGCATAACGCATAACGCATAACGCATAACCCATAACGCATAACGCATAACGCATAACGCATAACGCATAACCCATAACGCATAACGCTTAACGCATAACGTATAACGCATAACGCATAACGCTTAACGAATAACGCATAACGCATAACGCATAACGCATAACGCATAACGCATAACGCATAACGCATAACGCATAACGCATAACGGATAACGCATAACGGATAACGCATGACGCATAACGCATAACGCATAACGCATAACGCTTAACGCATGACGCATATCGCATAACGCATAACGCATAGCGCATAACGCATAACGCATAACGCATAACGCATAACCCATAACGCATAACGCATAACGCATAACCCATAACGCATAACGCATAACGCATAACGCATAACGCATAACGCATAACGCATAACGCATAACGCTTAACGAATAACGCATAACGCATAACGCATAACGCATAACGCATAACGCATAACGCATAACGCATAACCCATAACGCATAACGCATAACGCATAACGCATAACGCATAACGCATAACGCATAACGCATAACGCATAACGCTTAACGAATAACGCATAACGCATAACGCATAACGCATAACGCATAACGCATAACGCATAACGCATAACGCATAACGAATGACGCATATCGCATAACGCATAACGCATAACGCATAACGAATGACGCATATCGCATAACGCATAACGCTTAACGAATAACGCATAACGCATGACGCATAACGCATAACGCATAACGCATAACGCATAACGCATAACGCATAACGCATAACGCATAACGCATAACGCATAACGCATAACGCATAACGCATAACGCATAACGCATAACGCATAACGCATAACGCATAACGCATAACGCATAACGCATAACGCATAACGCATAACGCATAACGCATAACGCATAACGCATAACGCATAACGCATAACGCATAACGCATAACGCATAACGCATAACGCATAACGCATAACGCATAACGCATAACGCATAACGCATAACGAATGACGCATATCGCATAACGCATAACGCATAACGCATAACGCATAACGAATGACGCATATCGCATAACGCATAACGCTTAACGAATAACGCATAACGCATAACGCATAACGCATAACGCATAACGGATAACGCATAACGAATGACGCATATCGCATAACGCATAACGCATAACGCATAACGCATAACGAATGACGCATATCGCTTAACGCATAACGCTTAACGAATAACGCATAACGCATAACGCATAACGCATAACGCATAACGGATAACGCATAACGGATAACGCATGACGCATAACGCATAACGCATAACGCAAACCGCTTAACGCATGACGCATATCGCATAACGCATAACGCATAACGCATAGCGCATAACGCATAACGCATAACGCATAACGCATAACCCATAACGCATAACGCATAACGCATAACGCATAACCCATAACGCATAACGCTTAACGCATAACGCATAACGCATAACGCATAACGCTTAACGAATAACGCATAACGCATAACGCATAACGCATAACGGATAACGCATAACGGATAACGCATGACGCATAACGCATAACGCATAACGCATAACGCATAACGCATAACGCATAACGCATAACGCATAACGCATAACGCATAACGCATAACGCATAACGCATAACGCATAACGCATAACGCATAACGCATAACGCATAACGCATAACGCATAACGCATAACGCATAACGCATAACGCATAACGCATAACGCATAACGCATAACGCATAACGCATAACGCATAACGCATAACGCATAACGCATAACGCATAACGCATAACGCATAACGCATAACGCATAACGCATAACGCATAACGCATAACGCATAACGCATAACGCATAACGCATAACGCATAACGCATAACGCATAACGCATAACGCATAACGCATAACGCATAACGCATAACGCATAACGCACAACGCACAACGCACAACGCACAACGCATAACGCATAACGCATAACGCATAACGCATAACGCATAACGCATAACGCATAACGCATAACGCATAACGCATAACGCATAACGCATAACGCATAACGCATAACGCATAACGCATAACGCATAACGCATAACGCATAACGCATAACGCATAACGCATAACGCATAACGCATAACGCATAACGCATAACGCATAACGCATAACGCATAACGCATAACGCATATCGCATAACGCATAACCCATAACGCATAACGCATAACGCATAACGCATAACGCATAACCCATAACGCATAACGCATAACGCATAACGCATAACGCTTAACGCATGACGCATATCGCATAACGCATATCGCATAACGCATAACGCATAACGCATAACCCATAACGCATAACGCTTAACGCATAACGGATAACGCATAACGGATAACGCATGACGCATAACGCATAACGCATAACGCATAACGCATAACGCATAACGCATAACGCATAACGCATAACGCATAACGCATAACGCATAACGCATAACGCATAACGCATAACGCATAACGCATAACGCATAACGCATAACGCATAACGCATAACGCATAACGCATAACGCATAACGCATAACGCATAACGCATAACGCATAACGCATAACGCATAACGCATAACGCATAACGCATAACGCATAACGCATAACGCATAACGCATAACGAATGACGCATATCGCATAACGCATAACGCATAACGCATAACGCATAACGAATGACGCATATCGCATAACGCATAACGCTTAACGAATAACGCATAACGCATAACGCATAACGCATAACGCATAACGCATAACGGATAACGCATAACGAATGACGCATATCGCATAACGCATAACGCATAACGAATGACGCATATCGCTTAACGCATAACGCTTAACGAATAACGCATAACGCATAACGCATAACGCATAACGCATAACGGATAACGCATAACGGATAACGCATGACGCATAACGCATAACGCTTAACGCATGACGCATATCGCATAACGCATAACGCATAACGCATAGCGCATAACGCATAACGCATAACGCATAACGCATAACCCATAACGCATAACGCATAACGCATAACGCATAACGCATAACCCATAACGCATAACGCTTAACGCATAACGTATAACGCATAACGCATAACGCTTAACGAATAACGCATAACGCATAACGCATAACGCATAACGCATAACGCATAACGCATAACGCATAACGCATAACGCATAACGGATAACGCATAACGGATAACGCATGACGCATAACGCATAACGCATAACGCATAACGCTCAACGCATGACGCATATCGCATAACGCATAACGCATAGCGCATAACGCATAACGCATAACGCATAACGCATAACCCATAACGCATAACGCATAACGCATAACCCATAACGCATAACGCATAACGCATAACGCATAACGCATAACGCATAACGCATAACGCTTAACGAATAACGCATAACGCATAACGCATAACGCATAACGCATAACGCATAACGCATAACGCATAACCCATAACGCATAACGCATAACGCATAACGCATAACGCATAACGCATAACGCATAACGCATAACGCATAACGCATAACGCTTAACGAATAACGCATAACGCATAACGCATAACGCATAACGCATAACGCATAACGCATAACGCATAACGAATGACGCATATCGCATAACGCATAACGCATAACGCATAACGAATGACGCATATCGCATAACGCATAACGCTTAACGAATAACGCATAACGCATGACGCATAACGCATAACGCATAACGCATAACGCATAACGCATAACGCATAACGCATAACGCATAACGCATAACGCATAACGCATAACGCATAACGCATAACGCATAACGCATAACGCATAACGCATAACGCATAACGCATAACGCATAACGCATAACGCATAACGCATAACGCATAACGCATAACGCATAACGCATAACGCATAACGCATAACGCATAACGCATAACGCATAACGCATAACGCATAACGCATAACGCATAACGCATAACGCATAACGCATAACGAATGACGCATATCGCATAACGCATAACGCATAACGCATAACGCATAACGAATGACGCATATCGCATAACGCATAACGCTTAACGAATAACGCATAACGCATAACGCATAACGCATAACGCATAACGCATAACGCATAACGCATAACGGATAACGCATAACGAATGACGCATATCGCATAACGCATAACGCATAACGAATGACGCATATCGCTTAACGCATAACGCTTAACGAATAACGCATAACGCATAACGCATAACGCATAACGCATAACGGATAACGCATAACGGATAACGCATGACGCATAACGCATAACGCTTAACGCATGACGCATATCGCATAACGCATAACGCATAACGCATAGCGCATAACGCATAACGCTTAACGCATAACGCATAACCCATAACGCATAACGCATAACGCATAACGCATAACGCATAACCCATAACGCATAACGCTTAACGCATAACGTATAACGCATAACGCATAACGCTTAACGAATAACGCATAACGCATAACGCATAACGCATAACGCATAACGCATAACGCATAACGCATAACGCATAACGCATAACGCATAACGCATAACGGATAACGCATAACGGATAACGCATGACGCATAACGCATAACGCATAACGCATAACGCTTAACGCATGACGCATATCGCATAACGCATAACGCATAGCGCATAACGCATAACGCATAACGCATAACGCATAACCCATAACGCATAACGCATAACGCATAACCCATAACGCATAACGCATAACGCATAACGCATAACGCATAACGCATAACGCATAACGCTTAACGAATAACGCATAACGCATAACGCATAACGCATAACGCATAACGCATAACGCATAACCCATAACGCATAACGCATAACGCATAACGCATAACGCATAACGCATAACGCATAACGCATAACGCTTAACGAATAACGCATAACGCATAACGCATAACGCATAACGCATAACGCATAACGCATAACGCATAACGAATGACGCATATCGCATAACGCATAACGCATAACGCATAACGAATGACGCAGATCGCATAACGCATAACGCTTAACGAATAACGCATAACGCATAACGCATAACGCATAACGCATAACGCATAACGGATAACGCATAACGCATAACGGATAACGCATAACGGATAACGCATGACGCATAACGCATAACGCATAACGCATAACGCATAACGCATAACGCATAACGCATAACGCATAACGCATAACGCATAACGCATAACGCATAACGCATAACGCATAACGCATAACGCATAACGCATAACGCATAACGCATAACGCATAACGCATAACGCATAACGCATAACGCATAACGCATAACGCATAACGCATAACGCATAACGCATAACGCATAACGCATAACGCATAACGCATAACGCATAACGCATAACGCATAACGCATAACGCATAACGCATAACGCATAACGCATAACGCATAACGCATAACGCATAACGCATAACGCATAACGCATAACGCATAACGCATAACGCATAACGCATAACGCATAACGCATAACGCATAACGCATAACGCATAACGCATAACGCATAACGCATAACGCATAACGCATAACGCATAACGCATAACGCATAACGCATAACGGATAACGCATGACGCATAACGCATAACGCATAACGCATAACGCATAACGCGTAACGCATAACGGATAACGCATAACGCATAACGCATAACGCGTAACGCATAACGGATAACGGATAACGCATAACGCATAACGCATAACGCATAACGCATAACGAATAACGCATATCGCATAACGTATAACGCATATCGCTCAATGAAAAAGTCATAACGCATAACGCATATCGCATAACCCGTAAAGCACAACGCATAACACATAACGCATAACGCATAACACATAACGCATAACGCATAACGTATAATGCTTAACGCATAACGCATAACGCATAACGCATAACGCATAACGCATAACGCATAACGCGTAACGCATAACGCATAACGCATAACGCATAACGCATAACGCATAACGGATAACGCATAACGGATAACGCATGACGCATAACGCATAACGCATAACGCTTAACGCATGACGCATATCGCATAACGCATAACGCATAACGCATAGCGCATAACGCATAACGCATAACGCATAACGCATAACCCATAACGCATAACGCATAACGCATAACGCATAACCCATAACGCATAACGCATAACGCATAACGCATAACGCATAACGCATAACGCATAACGCTTAACGAATAACGCATAACGCATAACGCATAACGCATAACGCATAACGCATAACCCATAACGCATAACGCATAACGCATAACGCATAACCCATAACGCATAACGCTTAACGCATAACGCATAACGCATAACGCATAACGCATAACGCTTAACGAATAACGCATAACGCATAACGCATAACGCATAACGCATAACGCATAACGCATAACCCATAACGCATAACGCATAACGCATAACGCATAACGCATAACGCATAACGCATAACGCTTAACGAATAACGCATAACGCATAACGCATAACGAATGACGCATATCGCATAACGCATAACGCATAACGCATAACGAATGACGCATATCGCATAACGCATAACGCTTAACGAATAACGCATAACGCATAACGCATAACGCATAACGCATAACGGATAACGCATAACGCATAACGCATAACGCATAACGCATAACCCATAACGCATAACGCATAACGCATAACGCATAACCCATAACGCATAACGCATAACGCATAACGCATAACGCATAACGCATAACGCATAACGCATAACGCATAACGCATAACCCATAACGCATAACGCATAACGCATAACGCATAACGCATAACGCATAACGCATAACGCATAACGCATAACGCATAACGCATAACGCATAACGCATAACGCATAACGCATAACGCATAACGCATAACGCATAACGCATAACGCATAACGCATAACGCATAACGCATAACGCATAACGCATAACGCATAACGCATAACGCATAACGCATAACGCATAACGGATAACGCATGACGCATAACGCATAACGCATAACGCATAACGCATAACGCATAACGCATAACGCATAACGCATAACGCATAACGCATAACGCATAACGCATAACGAATGACGCATATCGCATAACGCATAACGCATAACGCATAACGCATAACGCTTAACGAATAACGCATAA
Organism: Lasioglossum baleicum; assembly: GCF_051020765.1. Classification (NCBI taxonomy): domain Eukaryota; kingdom Metazoa; phylum Arthropoda; class Insecta; order Hymenoptera; family Halictidae; genus Lasioglossum; species Lasioglossum baleicum. Next base: position 388,998 of record NW_027469098.1, on the reverse strand, counting down.
CGCATAACGCATAACGCATAACGCATAACGCATAACGCATAACCCATAACGCATAACGCATAACGCATAACGCATAACGCATAACGCATAACGCTTAACGAATAACGCATAACGCATAACGCATAACGCATAACGCATAACGCATAACGCATAACGAATGACGCATATCGCATAACGCATAACGCATAACGCATAACGAATGACGCATATCGCATAACGCATAACGCTTAACGAATAACGCATAACGCATAACGCATAACGCATAACGGATAACGCATAACGAATGACGCATATCGCATAACGCATAACGCATAACGCATAACGAATGACGCATATCGCTTAACGCATAACGCTTAACGAATAACGCATAACGCATAACGCATAACGCATAACGGATAACGCATAACGAATGACGCATATCGCATAACGCATAACGCATAACGCATAACGCATAACGCATAACGCATAACGCATAACGCATAACGCATAACGCATAACGCATAACGCATAACGCATAACGCATAACGCATAACGCATAACGCATAACGCATAACGCATAACGCATAACGCATAACGCATAACGCATAACGCATAACGCATAACGCATAACGCATAACGCATAACGCATATCGCATAACGCATAACCCATAACGCATAACGCATAACGCATAACGCATAACGCATAACCCATAACGCATAACGCATAACGCATAACGCATAACGCTTAACGCATGACGCATATCGCATAACGCATATCGCATAACGCATAACGCATAACGCATAACCCATAACGCATAACGCTTAACGCATAACGGATAACGCATAACGGATAACGCATGACGCATAACGCATAACGCATAACGCATAACGCATAACGCATAACGCATAACGCATAACGCATAACGCATAACGCATAACGCATAACGCATAACGCATAACGCATAACGCATAACGCATAACGCATAACGCATAACGCATAACGCATAACGCATAACGCATAACGCATAACGCATAACGCATAACGCATAACGGATAACGCATAACGAATGACGCATATCGCATAACGCATAACGCATAACGAATGACGCATATCGCTTAACGCATAACGCTTAACGAATAACGCATAACGCATAACGCATAACGCATAACGCATAACGCATAACGCATAACGCATAACGCATAACGCATAACGCATAACGGATAACGCATAACGGATAACGCATGACGCATAACGCATAACGCATAACGCATAACGCTTAACGCATGACGCATATCGCATAACGCATAACGCATAGCGCATAGCGCATAACGCATAACGCATAACGCATAACGCATATCGCATAACGCATAACGCATAACGCATAACGCATAACGCATAACGAATGACGCATATCGCATAACGCATAACGCTTAACGAATAACGCATAACGCATAACGCATAACGCATAACGCATAACGCATAACGGATAACGCATAACGAATGACGCATATCGCATAACGCATAACGCATAACGAATGACGCATATCGCTTAACGCATAACGCTTAACGAATAACGCATAACGCATAACGCATAACGCATAACGCATAACGCATAACGCATAACGCATAACGCATAACGCATAACGCATAACGGATAACGCATAACGGATAACGCATGACGCATAACGCATAACGCATAACGCATAACGCTTAACGCATGACGCATATCGCATAACGCATAACGCATAGCGCATAACGCATAACGCATAACGCATAACGCATAACCCATAACGCATAACGCATAACGCATAACCCATAACGCATAACGCATAACGCATAACGCATAACGCATAACGCATAACGCATAACGCTTAACGAATAACGCATAACGCATAACGCATAACGCATAACGCATAACGCATAACGCATAACGCATAACGCATAACCCATAACGCATAACGAATAACGCATATCGCATAACGTATAACGCATATCGCTCAATGAAAAAGTCATAACGCATAACGCATATCGCATAACCCGTAAAGCACAACGCATAACACATAACGCATAACGCATAACACATAACGCATAACGCATAACGTATAATGCTTAACGCATAACGCATAACGCATAACGCATAACGCATAACGCATAACGCATAACGCATAACGCATAACGCGTAACGCATAACGCATAACGCATAACGCATAACGCATAACGCATAACGGATAACGCATAACGGATAACGCATGACGCATAACGCATAACGCATAACGCTTAACGCATGACGCATATCGCATAACGCATAACGCATAACGCATAGCGCATAACGCATAACGCATAACGCATAACGCATAACCCATAACGCATAACGCATAACGCATAACGCATAACCCATAACGCATAACGCATAACGCATAACGCATAACGCATAACGCATAACGCTTAACGAATAACGCATAACGCATAACGCATAACGCATAACGCATAACGCATAACCCATAACGCATAACGCATAACGCATAACGCATAACCCATAACGCATAACGCTTAACGCATAACGCATAACGCATAACGCATAACGCTTAACGAATAACGCATAACGCATAACGCATAACGCATAACGCATAACGCATAACGCATAACGCATAACGCATAACGCATAACGCATAACGCATAACGCATAACGCATAACGCATAACGCATAACGCATAACGCATAACGCATAACGCATAACGCATAACGCATAACGCATAACGAATGACGCATATCGCATAACGCATAACGCATAACGCATAACGCATAACGAATGACGCATATCGCATAACGCATAACGCTTAACGAATAACGCATAACGCATAACGCATAACGCATAACGCATAACGGATAACGCATAACGAATGACGCATATCGCATAACGCATAACGCATAACGAATGACGCATATCGCTTAACGCATAACGCTTAACGAATAACGCATAACGCATAACGCATAACGCATAACGCATAACGGATAACGCATAACGGATAACGCATGACGCATAACGCATAACGCTTAACGCATGACGCATATCGCATAACGCATAACGCATAACGCATAGCGCATAACGCATAACGCATAACGCATAACGCATAACCCATAACGCATAACGCATAACGCATAACGCATAACGCATAACCCATAACGCATAACGCTTAACGCATAACGTATAACGCATAACGCATAACGCTTAACGAATAACGCATAACGCATAACGCATAACGCATAACGCATAACGCATAACGCATAACGCATAACGCATAACGCATAACGGATAACGCATAACGGATAACGCATGACGCATAACGCATAACGCATAACGCATAACGCTTAACGCATGACGCATATCGCATAACGCATAACGCATAGCGCATAACGCATAACGCATAACGCATAACGCATAACCCATAACGCATAACGCATAACGCATAACCCATAACGCATAACGCATAACGCATAACGCATAACGCATAACGCATAACGCATAACGCTTAACGAATAACGCATAACGCATAACGCATAACGCATAACGCATAACGCATAACGCATAACGCATAACGCATAACCCATAACGCATAACGAATAACGCATATCGCATAACGTATAACGCATATCGCTCAATGAAAAAGTCATAACGCATAACGCATATCGCATAACCCGTAAAGCACAACGCATAACACATAACGCATAACGCATAACACATAACGCATAACGCATAACGTATAATGCTTAACGCATAACGCATAACGCATAACGCATAACGCATAACGCATAACGCATAACGCATAACGCATAACGCGTAACGCATAACGCATAACGCATAACGCATAACGCATAACGCATAACGGATAACGCATAACGGATAACGCATGACGCATAACGCATAACGCATAACGCTTAACGCATGACGCATATCGCATAACGCATAACGCATAACGCATAGCGCATAACGCATAACGCATAACGCATAACGCATAACCCATAACGCATAACGCATAACGCATAACGCATAACCCATAACGCATAACGCATAACGCATAACGCATAACGCATAACGCATAACGCATAACGCTTAACGAATAACGCATAACGCATAACGCATAACGCATAACGCATAACGCATAACCCATAACGCATAACGCATAACGCATAACGCATAACCCATAACGCATAACGCTTAACGCATAACGCATAACGCATAACGCATAACGCTTAACGAATAACGCATAACGCATAACGCATAACGCATAACGCATAACGCATAACGCATAACCCATAACGCATAACGCATAACGCATAACGCATAACGCATAACGCATAACGCATAACGCTTAACGAATAACGCATAACGCATAACGCATAACGAATGACGCATATCGCATAACGCATAACGCATAACGCATAACGAATGACGCATATCGCATAACGCATAACGCTTAACGAATAACGCATAACGCATAACGCATAACGCATAACGCATAACGGATAACGCATAACGGATAACGCATGACGCATAACGCATAACGCATAACGCTTAACGAATAACGCATAACGCATAACGCATAACGCATAACGCATAACGCATAACGCATAACGCATAACGCATAACGCATAACGCATAACGCATAACGCATAACGCATAACGCATAACGCATAACGCATAACGCATAACGGATAACGCATAACGGATAACGCATGACGCATAACGCATAACGCATAACGCATAACGCTTAACGCATGACGCATATCGCATATCGCATAACGCATAACGCATAACGCATAGCGCATAACGCATAACGCATAACGCATAACGCATAACCCATAACGCATAACGCATAACGCATAACGCATAACCCATAACGCATAACGCATAACGCATAACGCATAACGCATAACGCATAACGCATAACGCATAACGCATAACGCATAACGCATAACCCATAACGCATAACGCATAACGCATAACGCATAACGCATAACGCATAACGCTTAACGAATAACGCATAACGAATGACGCATATCGCATAACGCATAACGCTTAACGAATAACGCATAACGCATAACGCATAACGCATAACGCATAACGGATAACGCATAACGGATAACGCATGACGCATAACGCATAACGCATAACGCATAACGCATAACGCATAACGCATAACGCATAACGCATAACGCATAACGCATAACGCATAACGCATAACGCATAACGCATAACGCATAACGCATAACGCATAACGCATAACGCATAACGCATAACGCATAACGCATAACGCATAACGCATAACGCATAACGCATAACGCATAACGCATAACGCATAACGCATAACGCATAACGCATAACGCATAACGCATAACGCATAACGCATAACGCATAACGCATAACGCATAACGCATAACGCATAACGCATAACGCATAACGCATAACGCATAACGCATAACGCATAACGCATAACGCGTAACGCATAACGGATAACGCATAACGCATAACGCATAACGCGTAACGCATAACGGATAACGGATAACGCATAACGCATAACGCATAACGCATAACGCATAACGCATAACGAATAACGCATATCGCATAACGTATAACGCATATCGCTCAATGAAAAAGTCATAACGCATAACGCATATCGCATAACCCGTAAAGCACAACGCATAACACATAACGCATAACGCATAACACATAACGCATAACGCATAACGTATAATGCTTAACGCATAACGCATAACGCATAACGCATAACGCATAACGCATAACGCATAACGCATAACGCGTAACGCATAACGCATAACGCATAACGCATAACGCATAACGCATAACGGATAACGCATAACGGATAACGCATGACGCATAACGCATAACGCATAACGCTTAACGCATGACGCATATCGCATAACGCATAACGCATAACGCATAACGCATAACGGATAACGCATAACGGATAACGCATGACGCATAACGCATAACGCATAACGCTTAACGCATGACGCATATCGCATAACGCATAACGCATAACGCATAGCGCATAACGCATAACGCATAACGCATAACGCATAACCCATAACGCATAACGCATAACGCATAACCCATAACGCATAACGCATAACGCATAACGCATAACCCATAACGCATAACGCATAACGCATAACGCATAACGCATAACCCATAACGCATAACGCTTAACGCATAACGCATAACGCATAACGCATAACGCTTAACGAATAACGCATAACGCATAACGCATAACGCATAACGCATAACGCATAACCCATAACGCATAACCCATAACGCATAACGCATAACGCATAACGCATAACGCATAACGCATAACGCATAACGCTTAACGAATAACGCATAACGCATAACGCATAACGCATAACGCATAACGCATAACGCATAACGCATAACGCATAACGCATAACGCGTAACGCATAACGGATAACGCATAACGCATAACGCATAACGCGTAACGCATAACGGATAACGGATAACGCATAACGCATAACGCATAACGCATAACGCATAACGCATAACGAATAACGCATATCGCATAACGTATAACGCATATCGCTCAATGAAAAAGTCATAACGCATAACGCATATCGCATAACCCGTAAAGCACAACGCATAACACATAACGCATAACGCATAACACATAACGCATAACGCATAACGTATAATGCTTAACGCATAACGCATAACGCATAACGCATAACGCATAACGCATAACGCATAACGCATAACGCGTAACGCATAACGCATAACGCATAACGCATAACGCATAACGCATAACGGATAACGCATAACGGATAACGCATGACGCATAACGCATAACGCATAACGCTTAACGCATGACGCATATCGCATAACGCATAACGCATAACGCATAACGCATAACGGATAACGCATAACGGATAACGCATGACGCATAACGCATAACGCATAACGCTTAACGCATGACGCATATCGCATAACGCATAACGCATATCGCATAACGCATAACGCATAACGCATAGCGCATAACGCATAACGCATAACGCATAACGCATAACCCATAACGCATAACGCATAACGCATAACCCATAACGCATAACGCATAACGCATAACGCATAACCCATAACGCATAACGCATAACGCATAACGCATAACGCATAACCCATAACGCATAACGCTTAACGCATAACGCATAACGCATAACGCATAACGCTTAACGAATAACGCATAACGCATAACGCATAACGCATAACGCATAACGCATAACCCATAACGCATAACCCATAACGCATAACGCATAACGCATAACGCATAACGCATAACGCATAACGCATAACGCTTAACGAATAACGCATAACGCATAACGCATAACGAATGACGCATATCGCATAACGCATAACGCATAACGCATAACGAATGACGCATATCGCATAACGCATAACGCTTAACGAATAACGCATAACGCATAACGCATAACGCATAACGCATAACGGATAACGCATAACGGATAACGCATGACGCATAACGCATAACGCATAACGCTTAACGAATAACGCATAACGCATAACGCATAACGCTTAACGAATAACGCATAACGCATAACGCATAACGCATAACGCATAACGCATAACGCATAACGCATAACGCATAACGCATAACGCATAACGCATAACGAATGACGCATATCGCATAACGCATAACGCATAACGCATAACGCATAACGCTTAACGAATAACGCATAACGCATAACGCATAACGCATAACGCATAACGCATAACGCATAACCCATAACGCATAACGCATAACGCATAACGCATAACGCATAACGCATAACGCTTAACGAATAACGCATAACGCATAACGCATAACGCATAACGCATAACGCATAACGCATAACGAATGACGCATATCGCATAACGCATAACGCATAACGCATAACGAATGACGCATATCGCATAACGCATAACGCTTAACGAATAACGCATAACGCATAACGCATAACGCATAACGGATAACGCATAACGAATGACGCATATCGCATAACGCATAACGCATAACGCATAACGAATGACGCATATCGCTTAACGCATAACGCTTAACGAATAACGCATAACGCATAACGCATAACGCATAACGCATAACGCATAACGCATAACGGATAACGCATAACGGATAACGCATGACGCATAACGCATAACGCATAACGCATAACGAATGACGCATATCGCTTAACGCATAACGCATAACGCATAACGCATAACGCATAACCCATAACGCATAACGCATAACGCATAACGCATAACGCATAACGCATAACGCTTAACGAATAACGCATAACGCATAACGCATAACGCATAACGCATAACGCATAACGCATAACGCATAACCCATAACGCATAACGCATAACGCATAACGCATAACGCATAACGCATAACGCTTAACGAATAACGCATAACGCATAACGCATAACGCATAACGCATAACGCATAACGCATAACGCATAACGCATAACGAATGACGCATATCGCATAACCCATAACGCATAACGTATAACGCATAACGAATGACGCATATCGCATAACGCATAACGCTTAACGAATAACGCATAACGCATAACGCATAACGCATAACGCATAACGAATGACGCATATCGCATAACGCATAACGCTTAACGAATAACGCATAACGCATGACGCATAACGCATAACGCATAACGCATAACGCATAACGCATAACGCATAACGCATAACGCATAACGCATAACGCATAACGCATAACGCATAACGCATAACGCATAACGCATAACGCATAACGCATAACGCATAACGCATAACGCATAACGCATAACGCATAACGCATAACGCATAACGCATAACGCATAACGCATAACGCATAACGCATAACGCATAACGCATAACGCATAACGCATAACGCATAACGCATAACGCATAACGCATAACGCATAACGCATAACGCATAACGAATGACGCATATCGCATAACGCATAACGCATAACGCATAACGCATAACGAATGACGCATATCGCATAACGCATAACGCTTAACGAATAACGCATAACGCATAACGCATAACGCATAACGCATAACGGATAACGCATAACGAATGACGCATATCGCATAACGCATAACGCATAACGCATAACGCATAACGAATGACGCATATCGCTTAACGCATAACGCTTAACGAATAACGCATAACGCATAACGCATAACGCATAACGCATAACGGATAACGCATAACGGATAACGCATGACGCATAACGCATAACGCATAACGCATAACGCTTAACGCATGACGCATATCGCATAACGCATAACGCATAACGCATAACGCATAACGCATAACGCATAACGCATAACGCATAACGCATAACGCATAACGCATAACGCATAACGCATAACGCATAACGCATAACGCATAACGCATAACGCATAACGCATAACGCATAACGCATAACGCATAACGCATAACGCATAACGCATAACGCATAACGCATAACGCATAACGAATGACGCATATCGCATAACGCATAACGCATAACGCATAACGCATAACGAATGACGCATATCGCATAACGCATAACGCTTAACGAATAACGCATAACGCATAACGCATAACGCATAACGCATAACGCATAACGGATAACGCATAACGAATGACGCATATCGCATAACGCATAACGCATAACGAATGACGCATATCGCTTAACGCATAACGCTTAACGAATAACGCATAACGCATAACGCATAACGCATAACGCATAACGGATAACGCATAACGGATAACGCATGACGCATAACGCATAACGCTTAACGCATGACGCATATCGCATAACGCATAACGCATAACGCATAGCGCATAACGCATAACGCATAACGCATAACGCATAACCCATAACGCATAACGCATAACGCATAACGCATAACGCATAACCCATAACGCATAACGCTTAACGCATAACGTATAACGCATAACGCATAACGCTTAACGAATAACGCATAACGCATAACGCATAACGCATAACGCATAACGCATAACGCATAACGCATAACGCATAACGCATAACGGATAACGCATAACGGATAACGCATGACGCATAACGCATAACGCATAACGCATAACGCTTAACGCATGACGCATATCGCATAACGCATAACGCATAGCGCATAACGCATAACGCATAACGCATAACGCATAACCCATAACGCATAACGCATAACGCATAACCCATAACGCATAACGCATAACGCATAACGCATAACGCATAACGCATAACGCATAACGCTTAACGAATAACGCATAACGCATAACGCATAACGCATAACGCATAACGCATAACGCATAACGCATAACCCATAACGCATAACGCATAACGCATAACGCATAACGCATAACGCATAACGCATAACGCATAACGCATAACGCATAACGCTTAACGAATAACGCATAACGCATAACGCATAACGCATAACGCATAACGCATAACGCATAACGCATAACGAATGACGCATATCGCATAACGCATAACGCATAACGCATAACGAATGACGCATATCGCATAACGCATAACGCTTAACGAATAACGCATAACGCATGACGCATAACGCATAACGCATAACGCATAACGCATAACGCATAACGCATAACGCATAACGCATAACGCATAACGCATAACGCATAACGCATAACGCATAACGCATAACGCATAACGCATAACGCATAACGCATAACGCATAACGGATAACGCATAACGGATAACGCATGACGCATAACGCATAACGCTTAACGCATGACGCATATCGCATAACGCATAACGCATAACGCATAGCGCATAACGCATAACGCATAACGCATAACGCATAACCCATAACGCATAACGCATAACGCATAACGCATAACGCATAACCCATAACGCATAACGCTTAACGCATAACGTATAACGCATAACGCATAACGCTTAACGAATAACGCATAACGCATAACGCATAACGCATAACGCATAACGCATAACGCATAACGCATAACGCATAACGCATAACGGATAACGCATAACTTATAACGCATGACGCATAACGCATAACGCATAACGCATAACGCTTAACGCATGACGCATATCGCATAACGCATAACGCATAGCGCATAACGCATAACGCATAACGCATAACGCATAACCCATAACGCATAACGCATAACGCATAACCCATAACGCATAACGCATAACGCATAACGCATAACGCATAACGCATAACGCATAACGCTTAACGAATAACGCATAACGCATAACGCATAACGCATAACGCATAACGCATAACGCATAACGCATAACCCATAACGCATAACGCATAACGCATAACGCATAACGCATAACGCATAACGCATAACGCATAACGCATAACGCTTAACGAATAACGCATAACGCATAACGCATAACGCATAACGCATAACGCATAACGCATAACGCATAACGCATAACGAATGACGCATATCGCATAACGCATAACGCATAACGCATAACGAATGACGCATATCGCATAACGCATAACGCTTAACGAATAACGCATAACGCATGACGCATAACGCATAACGCATAACGCATAACGCATAACGCATAACGCATAACGCATAACGCATAACGCATAACGCATAACGCATAACGCATAACGCATAACGCATAACGCATAACGCATAACGCATAACGCATAACGCATAACGCATAACGCATAACGCATAACGCATAACGCATAACGCATAACGCATAACGCATAACGCATAACGCATAACGCATAACGCATAACGCATAACGCATAACGCATAACGCATAACGCATAACGCATAACGCATAACGCATAACGCATAACGAATGACGCATATCGCATAACGCATAACGCATAACGCATAACGCATAACGAATGACGCATATCGCATAACGCATAACGCTTAACGAATAACGCATAACGCATAACGCATAACGCATAACGCATAACGGATAACGCATAACGAATGACGCATATCGCATAACGCATAACGCATAACGCATAACGCATAACGAATGACGCATATCGCTTAACGCATAACGCTTAACGAATAACGCATAACGCATAACGCATAACGCATAACGCATAACGGATAACGCATAACGGATAACGCATGACGCATAACGCATAACGCATAACGCATAACGCTTAACGCATGACGCATATCGCATAACGCATAACGCATAACGCATAGCGCATAACGCATAACGCATAACGCATAACGCATAACCCATAACGCATAACGCATAACGCATAACGCATAACCCATAACGCATAACGCTTAACGCATAACGCATAACGCATAACGCATAACGCTTAACGAATAACGCATAACGCATAACGCATAACGCATAACGGATAACGCATAACGGATAACGCATGACGCATAACGCATAACGCATAACGCATAACGCATAACGCATAACGCATAACGCATAACGCATAACGCATAACGCATAACGCATAACGCATAACGCATAACGCATAACGCATAACGCATAACGCATAACGCATAACGCATAACGCATAACGCATAACGCATAACGCATAACGCATAACGCATAACGCATAACGCATAACGCATAACGCATAACGCATAACGCATAACGCATAACGCATAACGCATAACGCATAACGCATAACGCATAACGCATAACGCATAACGCATAACGCATAACGCATAACGCATAACGCATAACGCATAACGCATAACGCATAACGCATAACGCATAACGCATAACGCATAACGCATAACGCATAACGCATAACGCATAACGCATAACGCACAACGCACAACGCACAACGCATAACGCATAACGCATAACGCATAACGCATAACGCATAACGCATAACGCATAACGCATAACGCATAACGCATAACGCATAACGCATAACGCATAACGCATAACGCATAACGCATAACGCATAACGCATAACGCATAACGCATAACGCATAACGCATAACGCATATCGCATAACGCATAACCCATAACGCATAACGCATAACGCATAACGCATAACGCATAACCCATAACGCATAACGCATAACGCATAACGCATAACGCTTAACGCATGACGCATATCGCATAACGCATATCGCATAACGCATAACGCATAACGCATAACCCATAACGCATAACGCTTAACGCATAACGGATAACGCATAACGGATAACGCATGACGCATAACGCATAACGCATAACGCATAACGCATAACGCATAACGCATAACGCATAACGCATAACGCATAACGCATAACGCATAACGCATAACGCATAACGCATAACGCATAACGCATAACGCATAACGCATAACGCATAACGCATAACGCATAACGCATAACGCATAACGCATAACGCATAACGCATAACGCATAACGCATAACGCATAACGCATAACGCATAACGCATAACGCATAACGCATAACGCATAACGCATAACGCATAACGAATGACGCATATCGCATAACGCATAACGCATAACGCATAACGCATAACGAATGACGCATATCGCATAACGCATAACGCTTAACGAATAACGCATAACGCATAACGCATAACGCATAACGCATAACGCATAACGGATAACGCATAACGAATGACGCATATCGCATAACGCATAACGCATAACGAATGACGCATATCGCTTAACGCATAACGCTTAACGAATAACGCATAACGCATAACGCATAACGCATAACGCATAACGCATAACGGATAACGCATAACGGATAACGCATGACGCATAACGCATAACGCTTAACGCATGACGCATATCGCATAACGCATAACGCATAACGCATAGCGCATAACGCATAACGCATAACGCATAACGCATAACCCATAACGCATAACGCATAACGCATAACGCATAACGCATAACGCATAACGCTTAACGCATAACGTATAACGCATAACGCATAACGCTTAACGAATAACGCATAACGCATAACGCATAACGCATAACGCATAACGCATAACGCATAACGCATAACGCATAACGCATAACGGATAACGCATAACGGATAACGCATGACGCATAACGCATAACGCATAACGCATAACGCTTAACGCATGACGCATATCGCATAACGCATAACGCATAGCGCATAACGCATAACGCATAACGCATAACGCATAACCCATAACGCATAACGCATAACGCATAACCCATAACGCATAACGCATAACGCATAACGCATAACGCATAACGCATAACGCATAACGCTTAACGAATAACGCATAACGCATAACGCATAACGCATAACGCATAACGCATAACGCATAACGCATAACCCATAACGCATAACGCATAACGCATAACGCATAACGCATAACGCATAACGCATAACGCATAACGCATAACGCATAACGCTTAACGAATAACGCATAACGCATAACGCATAACGCATAACGCATAACGCATAACGCATAACGCATAACGAATGACGCATATCGCATAACGCATAACGCATAACGCATAACGAATGACGCATATCGCATAACGCATAACGCTTAACGAATAACGCATAACGCATGACGCATAACGCATAACGCATAACGCATAACGCATAACGCATAACGCATAACGCATAACGCATAACGCATAACGCATAACGCATAACGCATAACGCATAACGCATAACGCATAACGCATAACGCATAACGCATAACGCATAACGCATAACGCATAACGCATAACGCATAACGCATAACGCATAACGCATAACGCATAACGCATAACGCATAACGCATAACGCATAACGCATAACGCATAACGAATGACGCATATCGCATAACGCATAACGCATAACGCATAACGCATAACGAATGACGCATATCGCATAACGCATAACGCTTAACGAATAACGCATAACGCATAACGCATAACGCATAACGCATAACGCATAACGCATAACGGATAACGCATAACGAATGACGCATATCGCATAACGCATAACGCATAACGAATGACGCATATCGCTTAACGCATAACGCTTAACGAATAACGCATAACGCATAACGCATAACGCATAACGCATAACGGATAACGCATAACGGATAACGCATGACGCATAACGCATAACGCTTAACGCATGACGCATATCGCATAACGCATAACGCATAACGCATAGCGCATAACGCATAACGCTTAACGCATAACGCATAACCCATAACGCATAACGCATAACGCATAACGCATAACGCATAACCCATAACGCATAACGCTTAACGCATAACGTATAACGCATAACGCATAACGCTTAACGAATAACGCATAACGCATAACGCATAACGCATAACGCATAACGCATAACGCATAACGCATAACGCATAACGCATAACGCATAACGCATAACGGATAACGCATAACGGATAACGCATGACGCATAACGCATAACGCATAACGCATAACGCTTAACGCATGACGCATATCGCATAACGCATAACGCATAGCGCATAACGCATAACGCATAACGCATAACGCATAACCCATAACGCATAACGCATAACGCATAACCCATAACGCATAACGCATAACGCATAACGCATAACGCATAACGCATAACGCATAACGCTTAACGAATAACGCATAACGCATAACGCATAACGCATAACGCATAACGCATAACGCATAACCCATAACGCATAACGCATAACGCATAACGCATAACGCATAACGCATAACGCATAACGCATAACGCATAACGCTTAACGAATAACGCATAACGCATAACGCATAACGCATAACGCATAACGCATAACGCATAACGCATAACGAATGACGCATATCGCATAACGCATAACGCATAACGCATAACGAATGACGCAGATCGCATAACGCATAACGCTTAACGAATAACGCATAACGCATAACGCATAACGCATAACGCATAACGCATAACGGATAACGCATAACGCATAACGGATAACGCATAACGGATAACGCATGACGCATAACGCATAACGCATAACGCATAACGCATAACGCATAACGCATAACGCATAACGCATAACGCATAACGCATAACGCATAACGCATAACGCATAACGCATAACGCATAACGCATAACGCATAACGCATAACGCATAACGCATAACGCATAACGCATAACGCATAACGCATAACGCATAACGCATAACGCATAACGCATAACGCATAACGCATAACGCATAACGCATAACGCATAACGCATAACGCATAACGCATAACGCATAACGCATAACGCATAACGCATAACGCATAACGCATAACGCATAACGCATAACGCATAACGCATAACGCATAACGCATAACGCATAACGCATAACGCATAACGCATAACGCATAACGCATAACGCATAACGCATAACGCATAACGCATAACGCATAACGCATAACGCATAACGCATAACGCATAACGCATAACGCATAACGCATAACGCATAACGCATAACGCATAACGCATAACGCATAACGGATAACGCATGACGCATAACGCATAACGCATAACGCATAACGCATAACGCGTAACGCATAACGGATAACGCATAACGCATAACGCATAACGCGTAACGCATAACGGATAACGGATAACGCATAACGCATAACGCATAACGCATAACGCATAACGAATAACGCATATCGCATAACGTATAACGCATATCGCTCAATGAAAAAGTCATAACGCATAACGCATATCGCATAACCCGTAAAGCACAACGCATAACACATAACGCATAACGCATAACACATAACGCATAACGCATAACGTATAATGCTTAACGCATAACGCATAACGCATAACGCATAACGCATAACGCATAACGCATAACGCGTAACGCATAACGCATAACGCATAACGCATAACGCATAACGCATAACGGATAACGCATAACGGATAACGCATGACGCATAACGCATAACGCATAACGCTTAACGCATGACGCATATCGCATAACGCATAACGCATAACGCATAGCGCATAACGCATAACGCATAACGCATAACGCATAACCCATAACGCATAACGCATAACGCATAACGCATAACCCATAACGCATAACGCATAACGCATAACGCATAACGCATAACGCATAACGCATAACGCTTAACGAATAACGCATAACGCATAACGCATAACGCATAACGCATAACGCATAACCCATAACGCATAACGCATAACGCATAACGCATAACCCATAACGCATAACGCTTAACGCATAACGCATAACGCATAACGCATAACGCATAACGCTTAACGAATAACGCATAACGCATAACGCATAACGCATAACGCATAACGCATAACGCATAACCCATAACGCATAACGCATAACGCATAACGCATAACGCATAACGCATAACGCATAACGCTTAACGAATAACGCATAACGCATAACGCATAACGAATGACGCATATCGCATAACGCATAACGCATAACGCATAACGAATGACGCATATCGCATAACGCATAACGCTTAACGAATAACGCATAACGCATAACGCATAACGCATAACGCATAACGGATAACGCATAACGCATAACGCATAACGCATAACGCATAACGCATAACGCATAACCCATAACGCATAACGCATAACGCATAACGCATAACCCATAACGCATAACGCATAACGCATAACGCATAACGCATAACGCATAACGCATAACGCATAACGCATAACGCATAACCCATAACGCATAACGCATAACGCATAACGCATAACGCATAACGCATAACGCATAACGCATAACGCATAACGCATAACGCATAACGCATAACGCATAACGCATAACGCATAACGCATAACGCATAACGCATAACGCATAACGCATAACGCATAACGCATAACGCATAACGCATAACGCATAACGCATAACGCATAACGCATAACGCATAACGGATAACGCATGACGCATAACGCATAACGCATAACGCATAACGCATAACGCATAACGCATAACGCATAACGCATAACGCATAACGCATAACGCATAACGCATAACGAATGACGCATATCGCATAACGCATAACGCATAACGCATAACGCATAACGCTTAACGAATAACGCATAACGCATAACGCATAACGCATAACGCATAACGCATAACGCATAACCCATAACGCATAACGCATAACGCATAACGCATAACGCATAACGCATAACGCTTAACGAATAACGCATAACGCATAACGCATAACGCATAACGCATAACGCATAACGCATAACGAATGACGCATATCGCATAACGCATAACGCATAACGCATAACGAATGACGCATATCGCATAACGCGTAACGCTTAACGAATAACGCATAACGCATAACGCATAACGCATAACGGATAACGCATAACGAATGACGCATATCGCATAACGCATAACGCATAACGCATAACGAATGACGCATATCGCTTAACGCATAACGCTTAACGAATAACGCATAACGCATAACGCATAACGCATAACGGATAACGCATAACGAATGACGCATATCGCATAACGCATAACGCATAACGCATAACGCATAACGCATAACGCATAACGCATAACGCATAACGCATAACGCATAACGCATAACGCATAACGCATAACGCATAACGCATAACGCATAACGCATAACGCATAACGCATAACGCATAACGCATAACGCATAACGCATAACGCATAACGCATAACGCATAACGCATAACGCATAACGCATAACGCATATCGCATAACGCATAACCCATAACGCATAACGCATAACGCATAACGCATAACGCATAACCCATAACGCATAACGCATAACGCATAACGCATAACGCTTAACGCATGACGCATATCGCATAACGCATATCGCATAACGCATAACGCATAACGCATAACCCATAACGCATAACGCTTAACGCATAACGGATAACGCATAACGGATAACGCATGACGCATAACGCATAACGCATAACGCATAACGCATAACGCATAACGCATAACGCATAACGCATAACGCATAACGCATAACGCATAACGCATAACGCATAACGCATAACGCATAACGCATAACGCATAACGCATAACGCATAACGCATAACGCATAACGCATAACGCATAACGCATAACGCATAACGCATAACGGATAACGCATAACGAATGACGCATATCGCATAACGCATAACGCATAACGAATGACGCATATCGCTTAACGCATAACGCTTAACGAATAACGCATAACGCATAACGCATAACGCATAACGCATAACGCATAACGCATAACGCATAACGCATAACGCATAACGCATAACGGATAACGCATAACGGATAACGCATGACGCATAACGCATAACGCATAACGCATAACGCTTAACGCATGACGCATATCGCATAACGCATAACGCATAGCGCATAACGCATAACGCATAACGCATAACGCATATCGCATAACGCATAACGCATAACGCATAACGCATAACGCATAACGAATGACGCATATCGCATAACGCATAACGCTTAACGAATAACGCATAACGCATAACGCATAACGCATAACGCATAACGCATAACGGATAACGCATAACGAATGACGCATATCGCATAACGCATAACGCATAACGAATGACGCATATCGCTTAACGCATAACGCTTAACGAATAACGCATAACGCATAACGCATAACGCATAACGCATAACGCATAACGCATAACGCATAACGCATAACGCATAACGCATAACGGATAACGCATAACGGATAACGCATGACGCATAACGCATAACGCATAACGCATAACGCTTAACGCATGACGCATATCGCATAACGCATAACGCATAGCGCATAACGCATAACGCATAACGCATAACGCATAACCCATAACGCATAACGCATAACGCATAACCCATAACGCATAACGCATAACGCATAACGCATAACGCATAACGCATAACGCATAACGCTTAACGAATAACGCATAACGCATAACGCATAACGCATAACGCATAACGCATAACGCATAACGCATAACGCATAACCCATAACGCATAACGAATAACGCATATCGCATAACGTATAACGCATATCGCTCAATGAAAAAGTCATAACGCATAACGCATATCGCATAACCCGTAAAGCACAACGCATAACACATAACGCATAACGCATAACACATAACGCATAACGCATAACGTATAATGCTTAACGCATAACGCATAACGCATAACGCATAACGCATAACGCATAACGCATAACGCATAACGCATAACGCATAACGCGTAACGCATAACGCATAACGCATAACGCATAACGCATAACGCATAACGGATAACGCATAACGGATAACGCATGACGCATAACGCATAACGCATAACGCTTAACGCATGACGCATATCGCATAACGCATAACGCATAACGCATAGCGCATAACGCATAACGCATAACGCATAACGCATAACCCATAACGCATAACGCATAACGCATAACGCATAACCCATAACGCATAACGCATAACGCATAACGCATAACGCATAACGCATAACGCTTAACGAATAACGCATAACGCATAACGCATAACGCATAACGCATAACGCATAACCCATAACGCATAACGCATAACGCATAACGCATAACCCATAACGCATAACGCTTAACGCATAACGCATAACGCATAACGCATAACGCTTAACGAATAACGCATAACGCATAACGCATAACGCATAACGCATAACGCATAACGCATAACGCATAACGCATAACGCATAACGCATAACGCATAACGCATAACGCATAACGCATAACGCATAACGCATAACGCATAACGCATAACGCATAACGCATAACGCATAACGCATAACGAATGACGCATATCGCATAACGCATAACGCATAACGCATAACGCATAACGAATGACGCATATCGCATAACGCATAACGCTTAACGAATAACGCATAACGCATAACGCATAACGCATAACGCATAACGCATAACGGATAACGCATAACGAATGACGCATATCGCATAACGCATAACGCATAACGAATGACGCATATCGCTTAACGCATAACGCTTAACGAATAACGCATAACGCATAACGCATAACGCATAACGCATAACGGATAACGCATAACGGATAACGCATGACGCATAACGCATAACGCTTAACGCATGACGCATATCGCATAACGCATAACGCATAACGCATAGCGCATAACGCATAACGCATAACGCATAACGCATAACCCATAACGCATAACGCATAACGCATAACGCATAACGCATAACCCATAACGCATAACGCTTAACGCATAACGTATAACGCATAACGCATAACGCTTAACGAATAACGCATAACGCATAACGCATAACGCATAACGCATAACGCATAACGCATAACGCATAACGCATAACGCATAACGCATAACGGATAACGCATAACGGATAACGCATGACGCATAACGCATAACGCATAACGCATAACGCTTAACGCATGACGCATATCGCATAACGCATAACGCATAGCGCATAACGCATAACGCATAACGCATAACGCATAACCCATAACGCATAACGCATAACGCATAACCCATAACGCATAACGCATAACGCATAACGCATAACGCATAACGCATAACGCATAACGCTTAACGAATAACGCATAACGCATAACGCATAACGCATAACGCATAACGCATAACGCATAACGCATAACGCATAACGCATAACCCATAACGCATAACGAATAACGCATATCGCATAACGTATAACGCATATCGCTCAATGAAAAAGTCATAACGCATAACGCATATCGCATAACCCGTAAAGCACAACGCATAACACATAACGCATAACGCATAACACATAACGCATAACGCATAACGTATAATGCTTAACGCATAACGCATAACGCATAACGCATAACGCATAACGCATAACGCATAACGCATAACGCATAACGCGTAACGCATAACGCATAACGCATAACGCATAACGCATAACGCATAACGGATAACGCATAACGGATAACGCATGACGCATAACGCATAACGCATAACGCTTAACGCATGACGCATATCGCATAACGCATAACGCATAACGCATAGCGCATAACGCATAACGCATAACGCATAACGCATAACCCATAACGCATAACGCATAACGCATAACGCATAACCCATAACGCATAACGCATAACGCATAACGCATAACGCATAACGCATAACGCATAACGCTTAACGAATAACGCATAACGCATAACGCATAACGCATAACGCATAACGCATAACCCATAACGCATAACGCATAACGCATAACGCATAACCCATAACGCATAACGCTTAACGCATAACGCATAACGCATAACGCATAACGCTTAACGAATAACGCATAACGCATAACGCATAACGCATAACGCATAACGCATAACGCATAACCCATAACGCATAACGCATAACGCATAACGCATAACGCATAACGCATAACGCATAACGCTTAACGAATAACGCATAACGCATAACGCATAACGAATGACGCATATCGCATAACGCATAACGCATAACGCATAACGAATGACGCATATCGCATAACGCATAACGCTTAACGAATAACGCATAACGCATAACGCATAACGCATAACGCATAACGGATAACGCATAACGGATAACGCATGACGCATAACGCATAACGCATAACGCTTAACGAATAACGCATAACGCATAACGCATAACGCATAACGCATAACGCATAACGCATAACGCATAACGCATAACGCATAACGCATAACGCATAACGCATAACGCATAACGCATAACGCATAACGCATAACGCATAACGCATAACGGATAACGCATAACGGATAACGCATGACGCATAACGCATAACGCATAACGCATAACGCTTAACGCATGACGCATATCGCATATCGCATAACGCATAACGCATAACGCATAGCGCATAACGCATAACGCATAACGCATAACGCATAACCCATAACGCATAACGCATAACGCATAACGCATAACCCATAACGCATAACGCATAACGCATAACGCATAACGCATAACGCATAACGCATAACGCATAACGCATAACGCATAACGCATAACCCATAACGCATAACGCATAACGCATAACGCATAACGCATAACGCATAACGCTTAACGAATAACGCATAACGAATGACGCATATCGCATAACGCATAACGCTTAACGAATAACGCATAACGCATAACGCATAACGCATAACGCATAACGGATAACGCATAACGGATAACGCATGACGCATAACGCATAACGCATAACGCATAACGCATAACGCATAACGCATAACGCATAACGCATAACGCATAACGCATAACGCATAACGCATAACGCATAACGCATAACGCATAACGCATAACGCATAACGCATAACGCATAACGCATAACGCATAACGCATAACGCATAACGCATAACGCATAACGCATAACGCATAACGCATAACGCATAACGCATAACGCATAACGCATAACGCATAACGCATAACGCATAACGCATAACGCATAACGCATAACGCATAACGCATAACGCATAACGCATAACGCATAACGCATAACGCATAACGCATAACGCATAACGCATAACGCATAACGCATAACGCATAACGCATAACGCATAACGCATAACGCATAACGCATAACGCATAACGCATAACGCATAACGCATAACGCATAACGCATAACGCATAACGCATAACGCATAACGCATAACGCATAACGCATAACGCATAACGCATAACGCATAACGCATAACGCATAACGCATAACGCATAACGCATAACGCATAACGCATAACGCATAACGCATAACGCATAACGCATAACGCATAACGCATAACGCATAACGCATAACGCATAACGCATAACGCATAACGCATAACGCATAACGCATAACGCATAACGCATGACGCATAACGCATAACGCATAACGCATAACGCATAACGCATAACGCATAACGCATAACGCATAACGCATAACGCATAACGCATAACGCATAACGCATAACGCATAACGCATAACGCATAACGCATAACCCATAACGCATAACGCATAACGCATAACGCATAACCCATAACGCATAACGCATAACGCATAACGCATAACGCATAACGCAGAACGCATAACGCATAACGCATAACGCATAACGCATAACGCATAACGCTTAACGCATGACGCATATCGCATAACGCATAACGCATAACGCATAGCGCATAACGCATAACGCATAACGCATAACGCATAACCCATAACGCATAACGCATAACGCATAACCCATAACGCATAACGCATAACGCATAACGCATAACGCATAACGCATAACGCTTAACGAATAACGCATAACGCATAACGCATAACGCATAACGCATAACGCATAACCCATAACGCATAACGCATAACGCATAACGCATAACGCATAACCCATAACGCATAACGCTTAACGCATAACGCATAACGCATAACGCATAACGCTTAACGAATAACGCATAACGCATAACGCATAACGCATAACGCATAACGCATAACGCATAACGCATAACCCATAACGCATAACGCATAACGCATAACGCATAACGCATAACGCATAACGCATAACCCATAACGCATAACGCATAACGCATAACGCATAACGCATAACGCATAACGCTTAACGAATAACGCATAACGCATAACGCATAACGCATAACGCATAACGAATGACGCATATCGCATAACGCATAACGCATAACGCATAACGAATGACGCATATCGCATAACGCATAACGCTTAACGAATAACGCATAACGCATAACGCATAACGCATAACGCATAACGGATAACGCATAACGGATAACGCATGACGCATAACGCATAACGCATAACGCTTAACGAATAACGCATAACGCATAACGCATAACGCATAACGCATAACGCATAACGCATAACGCATAACGCATAACGGATAACGCATAACGGATAACGCATGACGCATAACGCATAACGCATAACGCATAACGCTTAACGCATGACGCATATCGCATATCGCATAACGCATAACGCATAACGCATAGCGCATAACGCATAACGCATAACGCATAACGCATAACGCATAACCCACAACGCATAACGCATAACGCATAACGCATAACCCATAACGCATAACGCATAACGCATAACGCATAACGCATAACGCATAACGCTTAACGAATAACGCATAACGCATAACGCATAACGCATAACGCATAACGCATAACGCATAACGCATAACGCATAACGCATAACGCATAACGCATAACGCATAACGCATAACGCATAACGCATAACGCATAACGCATAACGCATAACGCATAACGCATAACGCATAACGCATAACGCATAACGCATAACGCATAACGCATAACGCATAACGCATAACGCATAACGCATAACGCATAACGCATAACGCATAACGCATAACGCATAACGCATAACGCATAACGCATAACGCATAACGCATAACGCATAACGCATAACGCATAACGCATAACGCATAACGCATAACGCATAACGCATAACGCATAACGCATAACGCATAACGCATAACGCATAACGCATAACGCATAACGCATAACGCATAACGCATAATGCATAACGCATAACGCATAACGCATAACGCATAACGCATAACGCATAACGCATAACGCATAACGCATAACGCATAACGCATAACGCATAACCTATAACGCATAACGCATAACGCATAACGCATAACGCATAACGCATAACGCATAACGCATAACGCATAACGCATAACGCATAACGCATAACGCATAACGCATAACGCATAACGCATAACGCATATCGCATAACGCATAACGCATAACGCATAACGCATAACGCTTAACGAATAACGCATAACGCATAACGCATAACGCATATCGCATAACGCATAACGCATAACGCATAACCCATAACGCATAACGCATAACGCATAACGCATAACGCATAACGAATGACGCATATCGCATAACGCATAACGCATAACGTATAACGCATAACGAATGACGCATATCGCATAACGCATAACGCATAACGCATAACGCATAACGCATAACGCATAACGAATGACGCATATCGCATAACGCATAACGCATAACGCATAACGCATAACGAATGACGCATATCGCATAACGCATAACGCTTAACGAATAACGCATAACGCATAACGCATAACGCATAACGCATAACGGATAACGCATAACGGATAACGCATGACGCATAACGCATAACTCATAACGCATAACGCATAACGCATAACGCATAACGCATAACGCATAACGCATAACGCATAACGCATAACGCATAACGCATAACGCATAACGCATAACGCATAACGCTTAACGAATAACGCATAACGCATAACGCATAACGCATAACGCATAACGCATAACGCATAACGCATAACGCATAACGCATAACCCATAACGCATAACGCATAACGCATAACGCATAACGCATAACGCATAACGCATAACGCATAACGCATAACGCTTAACGAATAACGCATAACGCATAACGCATAACGCATAACGCATAACGCATAACGAATGACGCATATCGCATAACGCATAACGCATAACGCATAACGAATGACGCATATCGCATAACGCATAACGCTTAACGAATAACGCATAACGCATAACGCATAACGCATAACGCATAACGCATAACGGATAACGCATAACGGATAACGCATGACGCATAACGCATAACGCATAACGCATAACGCATAACGCATAACGCATAACGCATAACGCATAACGCATAACGCATAACGCATAACGCATAACGCATAACGCATAACGCATAACGCATAACGCATAACGCATAACGCATAACGCATAACGCATAACGCATAACGCATAACGCATAACGC
This sequence comes from Lasioglossum baleicum, assembly GCF_051020765.1. Taxonomy (NCBI): domain Eukaryota; kingdom Metazoa; phylum Arthropoda; class Insecta; order Hymenoptera; family Halictidae; genus Lasioglossum; species Lasioglossum baleicum. The sequence continues at coordinate 362,045 of NW_027469098.1, read as the reverse complement.
ATAACGCATAACGCATAACGCATAACGCATAACGCATAACGCATAACGCATAACGCATAACGCATAACGCATAACGCATAACGCATAACGCATAACGCATAACGCATAACGCATAACGCATAACGCATAACGCATAACGCATAACGCATAACGCATAACGCATAACGCATAACGCATAACGCATAACGCATAACGCATAACGCATAACGCATAACGCATAACGCATAACGCATAACGCATAACGCATAACGCATAACGCATAACCTATAACGCATAACGCATAACGCATAACGCATAACGCATAACGCATAACGCATAACGCATAACGCATAACGCATAACGCATAACGCATAACGCATAACGCATAACGCATAACGCATAACGCATATCGCATAACGCATAACGCATAACGCATAACGCATAACGCTTAACGAATAACGCATAACGCATAACGCATAACGCATATCGCATAACGCATAACGCATAACGCATAACCCATAACGCATAACGCATAACGCATAACGCATAACGCATAACGCATAACGAATGACGCATATCGCATAACGCATAACGCATAACGTATAACGCATAACGAATGACGCATATCGCATAACGCATAACGCTTAACGAATAACGCATAACGCATAACGCATAACGCATAACGCATAACGCATAACGCATAACGCATAACGCATAACGCATAACGCATAACGCATAACGCATAACGCATAACGCATAACGCATAACGCATAACGCATAACGCATAACGCATAACGCATAACGCATAACGCATAACGCATAACGCATAACGCATAACGCATAACGCATAACGCATAACGCATAACGCATAACGCATAACGCATAACGCATAACGCATAACGCATAACGCATAACGCATAACGCATAACGCATAACGCATAACGCATAACGCATAACGCATAACGCATAACGCATAACGCATAACGCATAACGCATAACGCATAACGCATAACGCATAACGCATAACGCATAACGCATAACGCATAACCCATAACGCATAACGCATAACGCATAACGCATAACGCATAACGCATAACGCATAACGCATAACGCATAACGCATAACGCATAACGCATAACGCATAACGCATAACGCATAACGCATAACGCATAACGCATAACGCATAACGCATAACGCATAACGCATAACGCATAACGCATAACGCATAACGCATAACGCATAACGCATAACGCATAACGCATAACGCATATCGCATAACGCATAACCCATAACGCATAACGCATGACACATTACTCATAACGCATTACGCATAACGCATAACGCATAATGCATAACGCATTACGCATAACGCATAACGCTCAATGAAAAAGTCATAACGCATAACGCATATCGCATAACGGATAACGCATGACGCATAACGCATAACTCATAACGCATAACGCATAACGCATAACGCATAACGCATAACGCATAACGCATAACGCATAACGCATAACGCTTAACGAATAACGCATAACGCATAACGCATAACGCATAACGCATAACGCATAACGCATAACGCATAACGCATAACGCATAACGCATAACGAATGACGCATATCGCATAACGCATAACGCATAACGCATAACGCATAACGCTTAACGAATAACGCATAACGCATAACGCATAACGCATAACGCATAACGCATAACGCATAACCCATAACGCATAACGCATAACGCATAACGCATAACGCATAACGCTTAACGAATAACGCATAACGCATAACGCATAACGCATAACGCATAACGCATAACGCATAACGAATGACGCATATCGCATAACGCATAACGCATAACGCATAACGCATAACGAATGACGCATATCGCATAACGCATAACGCTTAACGAATAACGCATAACGCATAACGCATAACGCATAACGGATAACGCATAACGAATGACGCATATCGCATAACGCATAACGCATAACGCATAACGAATGACGCATATCGCTTAACGCATAACGCTTAACGAATAACGCATAACGCATAACGCATAACGCATAACGCATAACGGATAACGCATAACGGATAACGCATGACGCATAACGCATAACGCATAACGCATAACGAATGACGCATATCGCTTAACGCATAACGCATAACGCATAACGCATAACGCATAACGCATAACCCATAACGCATAACGCATAACGCATAACGCATAACGCATAACGCATAACGCTTAACGAATAACGCATAACGGATAACGCATAACGGATAACGCATGACGCATAACGCATAACGCATAACGCATAACGCATAACGCATAACGCATAACGCATAACGCATAACGCATGACGCATAACGCATAACGCATAACGCATAACGGATAACGCATAACGGATAACGCATGACGCATAACGCATAACGCATAACGCATAACGCATAACGCATAACGCATAACGCATAACCCATAACGCATAACGCATAACGCATAACGCATAACGCATAACGCATAACGCATAACGCATAACGCATAACGCATAACGCATAACCCATAACGCATAACGCATAACGCATAACGCATAACGCATAACGCATAACGCATAACGCTTAACGAATAACGCATAACGCATAACGCATAACGCATAACGCATAACGCATAACCCATAACGCATAACGCATAACGCATAACGCATAACGCATAACGCATAACGCATAACGCTTAACGAATAACGCATAACGCATAACGCATAACGCATAACGCATAACGCATAACGAATGACGCATATCGCATAACGCATAACGCATAACGCATAACGCATAACGCATAACGCATAACGCATAACGCATAACGCATAACGCATAACCCATAACGCATAACGCTTAACGCATAACGCATAACGCATAACGCATAACGCATAACGCATAACGCATAACGCATAACGCATAACGCATAACGCATAACGCATAACGCATAACGCATAACGCATAACGCATAACGCATAACGCATAACGCATAACGCATAACGCATAACGCATAACGCATAACGCATAACGCATAACGCATAACGCATAACGCATAACGCATAACGCATAACGCATATCGCATAACGCATAACCCATAACGCATAACGCATGACACATTACTCATAACGCATTACGCATAACGCATAACGCATAATGCATAACGCATTACGCATAACGCATAACGCTCAATGAAAAAGTCATAACGCATAACGCATATCGCATAACGGATAACGCATGACGCATAACGCATAACTCATAACGCATAACGCATAACGCATAACGCATAACGCATAACGCATAACGCATAACGCATAACGCATAACGCTTAACGAATAACGCATAACGCATAACGCATAACGCATAACGCATAACGCATAACGCATAACGCATAACGCATAACGCATAACGCATAACGCATAACGCATAACGCATAACGCATAACGCATAACGCATAACCCATAACGCATAACGCATAACGCATAACGCATAACGCATAACGCATAACGCATAACGCATAACGCATAACGCATAACGCATAACGCATAACGCATAACGCATAACGCATAACGCATAACGCATAACGCATAACGCATAACGCATAACGCATAACGCATAACGCATAACGCATAACGCATAACGCATAACGCATAACGCATAACGCATAACGCATAACGCATATCGCATAACGCATAACCCATAACGCATAACGCATGACACATTACTCATAACGCATTACGCATAACGCATAACGCATAATGCATAACGCATTACGCATAACGCATAACGCTCAATGAAAAAGTCATAACGCATAACGCATATCGCATAACGGATAACGCATGACGCATAACGCATAACTCATAACGCATAACGCATAACGCATAACGCATAACGCATAACGCATAACGCATAACGCATAACGCATAACGCATAACGCTTAACGAATAACGCATAACGCATAACGCATAACGCATAACGCATAACGCATAACGCATAACGCATAACGCATAACGCATAACGCATAACGAATGACGCATATCGCATAACGCATAACGCATAACGCATAACGCATAACGCTTAACGAATAACGCATAACGCATAACGCATAACGCATAACGCATAACGCATAACGCATAACCCATAACGCATAACGCATAACGCATAACGCATAACGCATAACGCTTAACGAATAACGCATAACGCATAACGCATAACGCATAACGCATAACGCATAACGCATAACGAATGACGCATATCGCATAACGCATAACGCATAACGCATAACGCATAACGAATGACGCATATCGCATAACGCATAACGCTTAACGAATAACGCATAACGCATAACGCATAACGCATAACGGATAACGCATAACGAATGACGCATATCGCATAACGCATAACGCATAACGCATAACGAATGACGCATATCGCTTAACGCATAACGCTTAACGAATAACGCATAACGCATAACGCATAACGCATAACGCATAACGGATAACGCATAACGGATAACGCATGACGCATAACGCATAACGCATAACGCATAACGAATGACGCATATCGCTTAACGCATAACGCATAACGCATAACGCATAACGCATAACGCATAACCCATAACGCATAACGCATAACGCATAACGCATAACGCATAACGCATAACGCTTAACGAATAACGCATAACGGATAACGCATAACGGATAACGCATGACGCATAACGCATAACGCATAACGCATAACGCATAACGCATAACGCATAACGCATAACGCATAACGCATGACGCATAACGCATAACGCATAACGCATAACGGATAACGCATAACGGATAACGCATGACGCATAACGCATAACGCATAACGCATAACGCATAACGCATAACGCATAACGCATAACCCATAACGCATAACGCATAACGCATAACGCATAACGCATAACGCATAACGCATAACGCATAACGCATAACGCATAACGCATAACCCATAACGCATAACGCATAACGCATAACGCATAACGCATAACGCATAACGCATAACGCTTAACGAATAACGCATAACGCATAACGCATAACGCATAACGCATAACGCATAACCCATAACGCATAACGCATAACGCATAACGCATAACGCATAACGCATAACGCATAACGCTTAACGAATAACGCATAACGCATAACGCATAACGCATAACGCATAACGCATAACGAATGACGCATATCGCATAACGCATAACGCATAACGCATAACGCATAACGCATAACGCATAACGCATAACGCATAACGCATAACGCATAACCCATAACGCATAACGCTTAACGCATAACGCATAACGCATAACGCATAACGCATAACGCATAACGCATAACGCATAACGCATAACGCATAACGCATAACGCATAACGCATAACGCATAACGCATAACGCATAACGCATAACGCATAACGCATAACGCATAACGCATAACGCATAACGCATAACGCATAACGCATAACGCATAACGCATAACGCATAACGCATAACGCATATCGCATAACGCATAACCCATAACGCATAACGCATGACACATTACTCATAACGCATTACGCATAACGCATAACGCATAATGCATAACGCATTACGCATAACGCATAACGCTCAATGAAAAAGTCATAACGCATAACGCATATCGCATAACGGATAACGCATGACGCATAACGCATAACTCATAACGCATAACGCATAACGCATAACGCATAACGCATAACGCATAACGCATAACGCATAACGCATAACGCTTAACGAATAACGCATAACGCATAACGCATAACGCATAACGCATAACGCATAACGCATAACGCATAACGCATAACGCATAACGCATAACGCATAACGAATGACGCATATCGCATAACGCATAACGCATAACGCATAACGCATAACGCTTAACGAATAACGCATAACGCATAACGCATAACGCATAACGCATAACGCATAACGCATAACCCATAACGCATAACGCATAACGCATAACGCATAACGCATAACGCTTAACGAATAACGCATAACGCATAACGCATAACGCATAACGCATAACGCATAACGCATAACGAATGACGCATATCGCATAACGCATAACGCATAACGCATAACGCATAACGAATGACGCATATCGCATAACGCATAACGCTTAACGAATAACGCATAACGCATAACGCATAACGCATAACGGATAACGCATAACGAATGACGCATATCGCATAACGCATAACGCATAACGCATAACGAATGACGCATATCGCTTAACGCATAACGCTTAACGAATAACGCATAACGCATAACGCATAACGCATAACGCATAACGGATAACGCATAACGGATAACGCATGACGCATAACGCATAACGCATAACGCATAACGAATGACGCATATCGCTTAACGCATAACGCATAACGCATAACGCATAACGCATAACGCATAACCCATAACGCATAACGCATAACGCATAACGCATAACGCATAACGCATAACGCTTAACGAATAACGCATAACGGATAACGCATAACGGATAACGCATGACGCATAACGCATAACGCATAACGCATAACGCATAACGCATAACGCATAACGCATAACGCATAACGCATGACGCATAACGCATAACGCATAACGCATAACGGATAACGCATAACGGATAACGCATGACGCATAACGCATAACGCATAACGCATAACGCATAACGCATAACGCATAACGCATAACCCATAACGCATAACGCATAACGCATAACGCATAACGCATAACGCATAACGCATAACGCATAACGCATAACGCATAACCCATAACGCATAACGCATAACGCATAACGCATAACGCATAACGCATAACGCATAACGCTTAACGAATAACGCATAACGCATAACGCATAACGCATAACGCATAACGCATAACCCATAACGCATAACGCATAACGCATAACGCATAACGCATAACGCATAACGCTTAACGAATAACGCATAACGCATAACGCATAACGCATAACGCATAACGCATAACGAATGACGCATATCGCATAACGCATAACGCATAACGCATAACGCATAACGCATAACGCATAACGCATAACGCATAACGCATAACGCATAACCCATAACGCATAACGCTTAACGCATAACGCATAACGCATAACGCATAACGCTTAACGAATAACGCATAACGCATAACGCATAACGCATAACGCATAACGCATAACGCATAACCCATAACGCATAACGCATAACGCATAACGCATAACGCATAACGCATAACGCATAACGCTTAACGAATAACGCATAACGCATAACGCATAACGAATGACGCATATCGCATAACGCATAACGCATAACGCATAACGAATGACGCATATCGCATAACGCATAACGCTTAACGAATAACGCATAACGCATAACGCATAACGCATAACGCATAACGGATAACGCATAACGGATAACGCATGACGCATAACGCATAACGCATAACGCTTAACGAATAACGCATAACGCATAACGCATAACGCATAACGCATAACGCATAACGCATAACGCATAACGCATAACGCATAACGCATAACGCATAACGCATAACGCATAACGCATAACGCATAACGGATAACGCATAACGGATAACGCATGACGCATAACGCATAACGCATAACGCATAACGCATAACGCTTAACGCATGACGCATATCGCATATCGCATAACGCATAACGCATAACGCATAGCGCATAACGCATAACGCATAACGCATAACGCATAACCCATAACGCATAACGCATAACGCATAACGCATAACCCATAACGCATAACGCATAACGCATAACGCATAACGCATAACGCATAACGCATAACGCATAACGCATAACGCATAACGCATAACCCATAACGCATAACGCATAACGCATAACGCATAACGCATAACGCATAACGCATAACGCATAACGCATAACGCATAACGCATAACGCATAACGCATAACGCATAACGCATAACGCATAACGCATAACGCATAACGCATAACGCATAACGCATAACGCATAACGCATAACGCATAACGCATAACGCATAACGCATAACGCATAACGCATAACGCATAACGCATAACGCATAACGCATAACGCATAACGCATAACGCATAACGCATAACGCATAACGCATAACGCATAACGCATAACGCATAACGCATAACGCATAACGCATAACGCATAACGCATAACGCATAACGCATAACGCATAACGCATAACGCATAACGCATAACGCATAACGCATAACGCATAACGCATAACGCATAACGCATAACGCATAACGCATAACGCATAACGCATAACGCATAACGCATAACGCATAACGCATAACGGATAACGCATGACGCATAACGCATAACGCATAACGCATAACGCATAACGCGTAACGCATAACGGATAACGCATAACGCATAACGCATAACGCGTAACGCATAACGGATAACGGATAACGCATAACGCATAACGCATAACGCATAACGCATAACGAATAACGCATATCGCATAACGTATAACGCATATCGCTCAATGAAAAAGTCATAACGCATAACGCATATCGCATAACCCGTAAAGCACAACGCATAACACATAACGCATAACGCATAACACATAACGCATAACGCATAACGTATAATGCTTAACGCATAACGCATAACGCATAACGCATAACGCATAACGCATAACGCATAACGCATAACGCATAACGCGTAACGCATAACGCATAACGCATAACGCATAACGCATAACGCATAACGGATAACGCATAACGGATAACGCATGACGCATAACGCATAACGCATAACGCTTAACGCATGACGCATATCGCATAACGCATAACGCATAACGCATAGCGCATAACGCATAACGCATAACGCATAACGCATAACCCATAACGCATAACGCATAACGCATAACGCATAACCCATAACGCATAACGCATAACGCATAACGCATAACGCATAACGCATAACGCATAACGCTTAACGAATAACGCATAACGCATAACGCATAACGCATAACGCATAACGCATAACCCATAACGCATAACGCATAACGCATAACGCATAACCCATAACGCATAACGCTTAACGCATAACGCATAACGCATAACGCATAACGCTTAACGAATAACGCATAACGCATAACGCATAACGCATAACGCATAACGCATAACGCATAACCCATAACGCATAACGCATAACGCATAACGCATAACGCATAACGCATAACGCATAACGCTTAACGAATAACGCATAACGCATAACGCATAACGAATGACGCATATCGCATAACGCATAACGCATAACGCATAACGAATGACGCATATCGCATAACGCATAACGCTTAACGAATAACGCATAACGCATAACGCATAACGCATAACGCATAACGGATAACGCATAACGGATAACGCATGACGCATAACGCATAACGCATAACGCTTAACGAATAACGCATAACGCATAACGCATAACGCATAACGCATAACGCATAACGCATAACGCATAACGCATAACGCATAACGCATAACGCATAACGCATAACGCATAACGCATAACGCATAACGGATAACGCATAACGGATAACGCATGACGCATAACGCATAACGCATAACGCATAACGCTTAACGCATGACGCATATCGCATATCGCATAACGCATAACGCATAACGCATAGCGCATAACGCATAACGCATAACGCATAACGCATAACCCATAACGCATAACGCATAACGCATAACCCATAACGCATAACGCATAACGCATAACGCATAACGCATAACGCATAACGCATAACGCATAACGCATAACGCATAACGCATAACGCATAACGCTTAACGAATAACGCATATCGCATAACGCATAACGCATAACGCATAACGAATGACGCATATCGCATAACGCATAACGCTTAACGCATAACGCATAACGCATAACGCATAACGCATAACGCATAACGCATAACCCATAACGCATAACGCATAACGCATAACGCATAACCCATAACGCATAACGCATAACGCATAACGCATAACGCATAACGCAGAACGCATAACGCATAACGCATAACGCATAACGCATAACGCATAACGCATAACGCTTAACGCATGACGCATATCGCATAACGCATAACGCATAACGCATAGCGCATAACGCATAACGCATAACGCATAACGCATAACCCATAACGCATAACGCATAACGCATAACCCATAACGCATAACGCATAACGCATAACGCATAACGCATAACGCATAACGCTTAACGAATAACGCATAACGCATAACGCATAACGCATAACGCATAACGCATAACCCATAACGCATAACGCATAACGCATAACGCATAACCCATAACGCATAACGCTTAACGCATAACGCATAACGCATAACGCATAACGCTTAACGAATAACGCATAACGCATAACGCATAACGCATAACGCATAACGCATAACGCATAACGCATAACCCATAACGCATAACGCATAACGCATAACGCATAACGCATAACGCATAACGCATAACCCATAACGCATAACGCATAACGCATAACGCATAACGCATAACGCATAACGCTTAACGAATAACGCATAACGCATAACGCATAACGCATAACGCATAACGAATGACGCATATCGCATAACGCATAACGCATAACGCATAACGAATGACGCATATCGCATAACGCATAACGCTTAACGAATAACGCATAACGCATAACGCATAACGCATAACGCATAACGGATAACGCATAACGGATAACGCATGACGCATAACGCATAACGCATAACGCTTAACGAATAACGCATAACGCATAACGCATAACGCATAACGCATAACGCATAACGCATAACGCATAACGCATAACGGATAACGCATAACGGATAACGCATGACGCATAACGCATAACGCATAACGCATAACGCTTAACGCATGACGCATATCGCATATCGCATAACGCATAACGCATAACGCATAGCGCATAACGCATAACGCATAACGCATAACGCATAACGCATAACCCACAACGCATAACGCATAACGCATAACGCATAACCCATAACGCATAACGCATAACGCATAACGCATAACGCATAACGCATAACGCTTAACGAATAACGCATAACGCATAACGCATAACGCATAACGCATAACGCATAACGCATAACGCATAACGCATAACGCATAACGCATAACGCATAACCCATAACGCATAACGCATAACCCATAACGCATAACGCATAACGCATAACGCATAACGCTTAACGAATAACGCATAACGCATAACGCATAACGCATAACGCATAACGCATAACGCATAACGCATAACGCATAACGCATAACCCATAACGCATAACGCATAACGCATAACGCATAACGCATAACGCATAACGCATAACGCATAACGCATAACGCTTAACGAATAACGCATAACGCATAACGCATAACGCATAACGCATAACGCATAACGCATAACGAATGACGCATATCGCATAACGCATAACGCATAACGCATAACGAATGACGCATATCGCATAACGCATAACGCTTAACGAATAACGCATAACGCATAACGCATAACGCATAACGCATAACGGATAACGCATAACGGATAACGCATGACGCATAACGCATAACGCATAACGCATAACGCATAACGCATAACGCATAACGCATAACGCATAACGCATAACGCATAACGCATAACCTATAACGCATAACGCATAACGCATAACGCATAACGCATAACGCATAACGCATAACGCATAACGCATAACGCATAACGCATAACGCATAACGCATAACGCATAACGCATAACGCATAACGCATAACGCATAACGCATAACGCTTAACGAATAACGCATATCGCATAACGCATAACGCATAACGCATAACGAATGACGCATATCGCATAACGCATAACGCTTAACGAATAACGCATAACGCATAACGCATAACGCATAACGCATAACGGATAACGCATAACGGATAACGCATGACGCATAACGCATAACGCATAACGCATAACGCATAACGCATAACGCATAACGCATAACGCATAACGCATAACGCATAACGCATAACGCATAACGCATAACGCATAACGCATAACGCATAACGCATAACGCATAACGCATAACGCATATCGCATAACGCATAACGCATAACGCATAACGCATAACGCTTAACGAATAACGCATAACGCATAACGCATAACGCATATCGCATAACGCATAACGCATAACACATAACGCATAACGCATAACGTATAATGCTTAACGCATAACGCATAACGCATAACGCATAACGCATAACGCATAACGCATAACGCATAACGCATAACGCGTAACGCATAACGCATAACGCATAACGCATAACGCATAACGCATAACGGATAACGCATAACGGATAACGCATGACGCATAACGCATAACGCATAACGCTTAACGCATGACGCATATCGCATAACGCATAACGCATAACGCATAGCGCATAACGCATAACGCATAACGCATAACGCATAACCCATAACGCATAACGCATAACGCATAACGCATAACCCATAACGCATAACGCATAACGCATAACGCATAACGCATAACGCATAACGCATAACGCTTAACGAATAACGCATAACGCATAACGCATAACGCATAACGCATAACGCATAACCCATAACGCATAACGCATAACGCATAACGCATAACCCATAACGCATAACGCTTAACGCATAACGCATAACGCATAACGCATAACGCTTAACGAATAACGCATAACGCATAACGCATAACGCATAACGCATAACGCATAACGCATAACCCATAACGCATAACGCATAACGCATAACGCATAACGCATAACGCATAACGCATAACGCTTAACGAATAACGCATAACGCATAACGCATAACGAATGACGCATATCGCATAACGCATAACGCATAACGCATAACGAATGACGCATATCGCATAACGCATAACGCTTAACGAATAACGCATAACGCATAACGCATAACGCATAACGCATAACGGATAACGCATAACGGATAACGCATGACGCATAACGCATAACGCATAACGCTTAACGAATAACGCATAACGCATAACGCATAACGCATAACGCATAACGCATAACGCATAACGCATAACGCATAACGCATAACGCATAACGCATAACGCATAACGCATAACGCATAACGCATAACGCATAACGGATAACGCATAACGGATAACGCATGACGCATAACGCATAACGCATAACGCATAACGCTTAACGCATGACGCATATCGCATATCGCATAACGCATAACGCATAACGCATAGCGCATAACGCATAACGCATAACGCATAACGCATAACCCATAACGCATAACGCATAACGCATAACCCATAACGCATAACGCATAACGCATAACGCATAACGCATAACGCATAACGCATAACGCATAACGCATAACGCATAACGCATAACGCATAACCCATAACGCATAACGCATAACGCATAACGCATAACGCATAACGCATAACGCTTAACGAATAACGCATATCGCATAACGCATAACGCATAACGCATAACGAATGACGCATATCGCATAACGCATAACGCTTAACGCATAACGCATAACGCATAACGCATAACGCATAACGCATAACGCATAACCCATAACGCATAACGCATAACGCATAACGCATAACCCATAACGCATAACGCATAACGCATAACGCATAACGCATAACGCAGAACGCATAACGCATAACGCATAACGCATAACGCATAACGCATAACGCATAACGCTTAACGCATGACGCATATCGCATAACGCATAACGCATAACGCATAGCGCATAACGCATAACGCATAACGCATAACGCATAACCCATAACGCATAACGCATAACGCATAACCCATAACGCATAACGCATAACGCATAACGCATAACGCATAACGCATAACGCTTAACGAATAACGCATAACGCATAACGCATAACGCATAACGCATAACGCATAACCCATAACGCATAACGCATAACGCATAACGCATAACCCATAACGCATAACGCTTAACGCATAACGCATAACGCATAACGCATAACGCTTAACGAATAACGCATAACGCATAACGCATAACGCATAACGCATAACGCATAACGCATAACGCATAACCCATAACGCATAACGCATAACGCATAACGCATAACGCATAACGCATAACGCATAACCCATAACGCATAACGCATAACGCATAACGCATAACGCATAACGCATAACGCATAACGCATAACGCTTAACGAATAACGCATAACGCATAACGCATAACGCATAACGCATAACGAATGACGCATATCGCATAACGCATAACGCATAACGCATAACGAATGACGCATATCGCATAACGCATAACGCTTAACGAATAACGCATAACGCATAACGCATAACGCATAACGCATAACGGATAACGCATAACGGATAACGCATGACGCATAACGCATAACGCATAACGCTTAACGAATAACGCATAACGCATAACGCATAACGCATAACGCATAACGCATAACGCATAACGCATAACGCATAACGGATAACGCATAACGGATAACGCATGACGCATAACGCATAACGCATAACGCATAACGCTTAACGCATGACGCATATCGCATATCGCATAACGCATAACGCATAACGCATAGCGCATAACGCATAACGCATAACGCATAACGCATAACGCATAACCCACAACGCATAACGCATAACGCATAACGCATAACCCATAACGCATAACGCATAACGCATAACGCATAACGCATAACGCATAACGCTTAACGAATAACGCATAACGCATAACGCATAACGCATAACGCATAACGCATAACGCATAACGCATAACGCATAACGCATAACGCATAACGCATAACGCATAACCCATAACGCATAACGCATAACCCATAACGCATAACGCATAACGCATAACGCATAACGCTTAACGAATAACGCATAACGCATAACGCATAACGCATAACGCATAACGCATAACGCATAACGCATAACGCATAACGCATAACCCATAACGCATAACGCATAACGCATAACGCATAACGCATAACGCATAACGCATAACGCATAACGCATAACGCTTAACGAATAACGCATAACGCATAACGCATAACGCATAACGCATAACGCATAACGCATAACGAATGACGCATATCGCATAACGCATAACGCATAACGCATAACGAATGACGCATATCGCATAACGCATAACGCTTAACGAATAACGCATAACGCATAACGCATAACGCATAACGCATAACGGATAACGCATAACGGATAACGCATGACGCATAACGCATAACGCATAACGCATAACGCATAACGCATAACGCATAACGCATAACGCATAACGCATAACGCATAACCTATAACGCATAACGCATAACGCATAACGCATAACGCATAACGCATAACGCATAACGCATAACGCATAACGCATAACGCATAACGCATAACGCATAACGCATAACGCATAACGCATAACGCATAACGCATAACGCATAACGCTTAACGAATAACGCATATCGCATAACGCATAACGCATAACGCATAACGAATGACGCATATCGCATAACGCATAACGCTTAACGAATAACGCATAACGCATAACGCATAACGCATAACGCATAACGGATAACGCATAACGGATAACGCATGACGCATAACGCATAACGCATAACGCATAACGCATAACGCATAACGCATAACGCATAACGCATAACGCATAACGCATAACGCATAACGCATAACGCATAACGCATAACGCATAACGCATAACGCATAACGCATAACGCATAACGCATAACGCATATCGCATAACGCATAACGCATAACGCATAACGCATAACGCTTAACGAATAACGCATAACGCATAACGCATAACGCATATCGCATAACGCATAACGCATAACGCATAACCCATAACGCATAACGCATAACGCATAACGCATAACGCATAACGAATGACGCATATCGCATAACGCATAACGCATAACGTATAACGCATAACGAATGACGCATATCGCATAACGCATAACGCATAACGCGTAACGCATAACGCATAACGAATGACGCATATCGCATAACGCATAACGCATAACGCATAACGCATAACGAATGACGCATATCGCATAACGCATAACGCTTAACGAATAACGCATAACGCATAACGCATAACGCATAACGCATAACGGATAACGCATAACGGATAACGCATGACGCATAACGCATAACTCATAACGCATAACGCATAACGCATAACGCATAACGCATAACGCATAACGCATAACGCATAACGCATAACGCATAACGCATAACGCATAACGCATAACGCATAACGCATAACGCATAACGCATAACGCATAACGCATAACGCATAACGCATAACGCATAACGCATAACGCATAACGCATAACGCATAACGCATAACGCATAACGCATAACGCATAACGCATAACGCATAACGCATAACGCATAACGCTTAACGAATAACGCATAACGCATAACGCATAACGCATAACGCATAACGAATGACGCATATCGCATAACGCATAACGCATAACGCATAACGCATAACGCATAACGAATGACGCATATCGCATAACGCATAACGCTTAACGAATAACGCATAACGCATAACGCATAACGCATAACGCATAACGGATAACGCATAACGGATAACGCATGACGCATAACGCATAACGCATAACGCTCAACGAATAACGCATAACGCATAACGCATAACGCATAACGCATAACGCATAACGCATAACGCATAACGCATAACGCATAACGCATAACGCATAACGCATAACGGATAACGCATAACGGATAACGCATGACGCATAACGCATAACGCATAACGCATAACGCTTAACGCATGACGCATATCGCATATCGCATAACGCATAACGCATAACGCATAGCGCATAACGCATAACGCATAACGCATAACGCATAACCCATAACGCATAACGCATAACGCATAACGCATAACCCATAACGCATAACGCATAACGCATAACGCATAACGCTTAACGAATAACGCATAACGCATAACGCATAACGCATAACGCATAACGCATAACGCATAACGCATAACGCATAACGCATAACGCATAACCCATAACGCATAACGCATAACGCATAACGCATAACGCATAACGCATAACGCATAACGCATAACGCATAACGCTTAACGAATAACGCATAACGCATAACGCATAACGCATAACGCATAACGCATAACGAATGACGCATATCGCATAACGCATAACGCATAACGCATAACGAATGACGCATATCGCATAACGCATAACGCTTAACGAATAACGCATAACGCATAACGCATAACGCATAACGCATAACGCATAACGGATAACGCATAACGGATAACGCATGACGCATAACGCATAACGCATAACGCATAACGCATAACGCATAACGCATAACGCATAACGCATAACGCATAACGCATAACGCATAACGCATAACGCATAACGCATAACGCATAACGCATAACGCATAACGCATAACGCATAACGCATAACGCATAACGCATAACGCATAACGCATAACGCATAACGCATAACGCATAACGCATAACGCATAACGCATAACGCATAACGCATAACGCATAACGCATAACGCATAACGCATAACGCATAACGCATAACGCATAACGCATAACGCATAACGCATAACGCATAACGCATAACGCATAACGCATAACGCATAACGCATAACGCATAACGCATAACGCATAACGCATAACGCATAACGCATAACGCATAACGCATAACGCATAACGCATAACGCATAACGCATAACGCATAACGCATAACGCATAACGCATAACGCATAACGCATAACGCATAACGCATAACGCATAACGCATAACCTATAACGCATAACGCATAACGCATAACGCATAACGCATAACGCATAACGCATAACGCATAACGCATAACGCATAACGCATAACGCATAACGCATAACGCATAACGCATAACGCATAACGCATATCGCATAACGCATAACGCATAACGCATAACGCATAACGCTTAACGAATAACGCATAACGCATAACGCATAACGCATATCGCATAACGCATAACGCATAACGCATAACCCATAACGCATAACGCATAACGCATAACGCATAACGCATAACGCATAACGAATGACGCATATCGCATAACGCATAACGCATAACGTATAACGCATAACGAATGACGCATATCGCATAACGCATAACGCTTAACGAATAACGCATAACGCATAACGCATAACGCATAACGCATAACGCATAACGCATAACGCATAACGCATAACGCATAACGCATAACGCATAACGCATAACGCATAACGCATAACGCATAACGCATAACGCATAACGCATAACGCATAACGCATAACGCATAACGCATAACGCATAACGCATAACGCATAACGCATAACGCATAACGCATAACGCATAACGCATAACGCATAACGCATAACGCATAACGCATAACGCATAACGCATAACGCATAACGCATAACGCATAACGCATAACGCATAACGCATAACGCATAACGCATAACGCATAACGCATAACGCATAACGCATAACGCATAACGCATAACCCATAACGCATAACGCATAACGCATAACGCATAACGCATAACGCATAACGCATAACGCATAACGCATAACGCATAACGCATAACGCATAACGCATAACGCATAACGCATAACGCATAACGCATAACGCATAACGCATAACGCATAACGCATAACGCATAACGCATAACGCATAACGCATAACGCATAACGCATAACGCATAACGCATAACGCATAACGCATAACGCATAACGCATAACGCATATCGCATAACGCATAACCCATAACGCATAACGCATGACACATTACTCATAACGCATTACGCATAACGCATAACGCATAATGCATAACGCATTACGCATAACGCATAACGCTCAATGAAAAAGTCATAACGCATAACGCATATCGCATAACGGATAACGCATGACGCATAACGCATAACTCATAACGCATAACGCATAACGCATAACGCATAACGCATAACGCATAACGCATCACGCATAACGCATAACGCTTAACGAATAACGCATAACGCATAACGCATAACGCATAACGCATAACGCATAACGCATAACGCATAACGCATAACGCATAACGAATGACGCATATCGCATAACGCATAACGCATAACGCATAACGCATAACGCTTAACGAATAACGCATAACGCATAACGCATAACGCATAACGCATAACGCATAACCCATAACGCATAACGCATAACGCATAACGCATAACGCATAACGCTTAACGAATAACGCATAACGCATAACGCATAACGCATAACGCATAACGCATAACGCATAACGAATGACGCATATCGCATAACGCATAACGCATAACGCATAACGAATGACGCATATCGCATAACGCATAACGCTTAACGAATAACGCATAACGCATAACGCATAACGCATAACGGATAACGCATAACGAATGACGCATATCGCATAACGCATAACGCATAACGCATAACGAATGACGCATATCGCTTAACGCATAACGCTTAACGAATAACGCATAACGCATAACGCATAACGCATAACGCATAACGGATAACGCATAACGGATAACGCATGACGCATAACGCATAACGCATAACGCATAACGAATGACGCATATCGCTTAACGCATAACGCATAACGCATAACGCATAACGCATAACGCATAACGCATAACCCATAACGCATAACGCATAACGCATAACGCATAACGCATAACGCATAACGCTTAACGAATAACGCATAACGCATAACGCATAACGCATAACGCATAACGCATAACGCATAACGCATAACCCATAACGCATAACGCATAACGCAAAACGCATAACGCATAACGCTTAACGAATAACGCATAACGCATAACGCATAACGCATAACGCATAACGCATAACGCATGACGCATAACGCATAACGCATAACGCATAACGGATAACGCATAACGGATAACGCATGACGCATAACGCATAACGCATAACGCATAACGCATAACGCATAACGCATAACCCATAACGCATAACGCATAACGCATAACGCATAACGCATAACGCATAACGCATAACGCATAACGCATAACGCATAACGCATAACCCATAACGCATAACGCATAACGCATAACGCATAACGCATAACGCATAACGCATAACGCTTAACGAATAACGCATAACGCATAACGCATAACGCATAACGCATAACGCATAACCCATAACGCATAACGCATAACGCATAACGCATAACGCATAACGCATAACGCATAACGCTTAACGAATAACGCATAACGCATAACGCATAACGCATAACGCATAACGCATAACGAATGACGCATATCGCATAACGCATAACGCATAACGCATAACGAATGACGCATATCGCATAACGCATAACGCTTAACGAATAACGCATAACGCATAACGCATAACGCATAACGCATAACGGATAACGCATAACGCATAACGGATAACGCATAACGGATAACGCATGACGCATAACGCATAACGCATAACGCATAACGCATAACGCATAACGCATAACGCATAACGCATAACGCATAACGCATAACGCATAACGCATAACGCATAACGCATAACGCATAACGCATAACGCATAACGCATAACGCATAACGCATAACGCATAACGCATAACGCATAACGCATAACGCATAACGCATAACGCATAACGCATAACGCATAACGCATAACGCATAACGCATAACGCATAACGCATAACGCATAACGCATAACGCATAACGCATAACGCATAACGCATAACGCATAACGCATAACGCATAACGCATAACGCATAACGCATAACGCATAACGCATAACGCATAACGCATAACGCATAACGCATAACGCATAACGCATAACGCATAACGCATAACGGATAACGCATGACGCATAACGCATAACGCATAACGCATAACGCATAACGCGTAACGCATAACGGATAACGCATAACGCATAACGCATAACGCGTAACGCATAACGGATAACGGATAACGCATAACGCATAACGCATAACGCATAACGCATAACGCATAACGAATAACGCATATCGCATAACGTATAACGCATATCGCTCAATGAAAAAGTCATAACGCATAACGCATATCGCATAACCCGTAAAGCACAACGCATAACACATAACGCATAACGCATAACACATAACGCATAACGCATAACGTATAATGCTTAACGCATAACGCATAACGCATAACGCATAACGCATAACGCATAACGCATAACGCATAACGCATAACGCATAACGCATAACGCGTAACGCATAACGCATAACGCATAACGCATAACGAATAACGCATAACGCATAACGCATAACGCATAACTCATAACGCATAACGCATAACGCGTAACGCATAACGCATAACGCATAACGCATAACGCATAACGCATAACGCATAACGGATAACGCATGACGCATAACGCATAACGCATAACGCATAACGCATAACGCATAACGCGTAACGCATAACGGATAACGCATAACGCATAACGCATAACGCGTAACGAATAACGCATATCGCATAACGTATAACGATTAACGCATAACGCATAACGCATAACGCATAACGCATAACGCATAACGCATAACGCATAACGCATAACGCATAACGCATAACGCGTAACGCATAACGGATAACGCATAACGGATAACGCATAACGCATAACGCATAACGCATAACGCATAACGCATAACGCATAACGCATAACGCATAACGCATAACGCATAACGCATAACGCATAACGCATAACGCATAACGCATAACGCATAACGCATAACGCATAACGCATAACGCATAACGCATAACGCATAACGCATAACGGATAACGCATGACGCATAACGCATAACGCATAACGCATAACGCATAACGCGTAACGCATAACGGATAACGCATAACGCATAACGCATAACGCGTAACGCATAACGGATAACGGATAACGCATAACGCATAACGCATAACGCATAACGCATAACGCATAACGAATAACGCATATCGCATAACGTATAACGCATATCGCTCAATGAAAAAGTCATAACGCATAACGCATATCGCATAACCCGTAAAGCACAACGCATAACACATAACGCATAACGCATAACACATAACGCATAACGCATAACGTATAATGCTTAACGCATAACGCATAACGCATAACGCATAACGCATAACGCATAACGCATAACGCATAACGCATAACGCATAACGCATAACGCGTAACGCATAACGCATAACGCATAACGCATAACGAATAACGCATAACGCATAACGCATAACGCATAACTCATAACGCATAACGCATAACGCGTAACGCATAACGCATAACGCATAACGCATAACGCATAACGCATAACGCATAACGGATAACGCATGACGCATAACGCATAACGCATAACGCATAACGCATAACGCATAACGCGTAACGCATAACGGATAACGCATAACGCATAACGCATAACGCGTAACGAATAACGCATATCGCATAACGTATAACGATTAACGCATAACGCATAACGCATAACGCATAACGCATAACGCATAACGCATAACGCATAACGCATAACGCATAACGCATAACGCGTAACGCATAACGGATAACGCATAACGGATAACGCATAACGCATAACGCATAACGCATAACGCATAACGCATAACGCATAACGCATAACGCATAACGCATAACGCATAACGCATAACGCATAACGCATAACGCATAACGCATAACGCATAACGCATAACGCATAACGCATAACGCATAACGCATAACGCATAACGCATAACGCATAACGCATAACGCATAACGCATAACGCATAACGCATAACGCATAACGCATAACGCATAACGCATAACGCATAACGCATAACGCATAACGCATAACGCTCAATGAAAAAGTCATAACGCATAACGCATATCGCATAACCCGTAAAGCACAACGCATAACACATAACGCATAACGCATAACGCATAACGGATAACGCATAACGCATAACGCAAAATGCATAACGCATAACGAATGACGCATATCGCATAACGCATAACGCATAACGCATAACGCATAACGAATGACGCATATCGCATAACGCATAACGCTTAACGAATAACGCATAACGCATAACGCATAACGCATAACGCATAACGCATAACGCATAACGCATAACGCATAACGCATAACGGATAACGCATAACGGATAACGCATGACGCATAACGCATAACGCATAACGCTTAACGCATGACGCATATCGCATAACGCATAACGCATAACGCATAGCGCATAACGCATAACGCATAACGCATAACGCATAACCCATAACGCATAACGCATAACGCATAACGCATAACCCATAACGCATAACGCATAACGCATAACGCATAACGCATAACGCATAACGCATAACGCTTAACGAATAACGCATAACGCATAACGCATAACGCATAACGCATAACGCATAACGCATAACCCATAACGCATAACGCATAACGCATAACGCATAACCCATAACGCATAACGCTTAACGCATAACGCATAACGCATAACGCATAACGCTTAACGAATAACGCATAACGCATAACGCATAACGCATAACGCATAACGCATAACCCATAACGCATAACGCATAACGCATAACGCATAACGCATAACGCATAACGCATAACGCTTAACGAATAACGCATAACGCATAACGCATAACGCATAACGCATAACGAATGACGCATATCGCATAACGCATAACGCATAACGCATAACGAATGACGCATATCGCATAACGCATAACGCTTAACGAATAACGCATAACGCATAACGCATAACGCATAACGCATAACGCATAACGGATAACGCATAACGGATAACGCA
Organism: Lasioglossum baleicum; assembly: GCF_051020765.1. Taxonomy (NCBI): domain Eukaryota; kingdom Metazoa; phylum Arthropoda; class Insecta; order Hymenoptera; family Halictidae; genus Lasioglossum; species Lasioglossum baleicum. The sequence goes on along the minus strand of NW_027469098.1, from coordinate 337,971 downwards.
TGACGCATAACGCATAACGCATAACGCTTAACGAATAACGCATAACGCATAACGCATAACGCATAACGCATAACGCATAACGCATAACGCATAACGCATAACGCATAACGCATAACGGATAACGCATAACGGATAACGCATGACGCATAACGCATAACGCATAACGCATAACGCTTAACGCATGACGCATATCGCATATCGCATAACGCATAACGCATAACGCATAGCGCATAACGCATAACGCATAACGCATAACGCATAACCCATAACGCATAACGCATAACGCATAACGCATAACCCATAACGCATAACGCATAACGCATAACGCATAACGCATAACGCATAACGCTTAACGAATAACGCATAACGCATAACGCATAACGCATAACGCATAACGCATAACGCATAACGCATAACGCATAACCCATAACGCATAACGCATAACGCATAACGCATAACGCATAACGCATAACGCATAACGCATAACGCTTAACGAATAACGCATAACGCATAACGCATAACGCATAACGCATAACGAATGACGCATATCGCATAACGCATAACGCATAACGCATAACGCATAACGGATAACGCATAACGGATAACGCATGACGCATAACGCATAACGCATAACGCATAACGCATAACGCATAACGCATAACGCATAACGCATAACGCATAACGCATAACGCATAACGCATAACGCATAACGCATAACGCATAACGCATAACGCATAACGCATAACGCATAACGCATAACGCATAACGCATAACGCATAACGCATAACGCATAACGCATAACGCATAACGCATAACGCATAACGCATAACGCATAACGCATAACGCATAACGCATAACGCATAACGCATAACGCATAACGCATAACGCATAACGCATAACGCATAACGCATAACGCATAACGCATAACGCATAACGCATAACGCATAACGCATAACGCATAACGCATAACGCATAACGCATAACGCATAACGCATAACGCATAACGCTTAACGAATAACGCATAACGCATAACGCATAACGCATAACGCATAACGCATAACGAATGACGCATATCGCATAACGCATAACGCATAACGCATAACGAATGACGCATATCGCATAACGCATAACGCTTAACGAATAACGCATAACGCATAACGCATAACGCATAACGCATAACGAATAACGCATATCGCATAACGTATAACGCATATCGCTCAATGAAAAAGTCATAACGCATAACGCATATCGCATAACCCGTAAAGCACAACGCATAACACATAACGCATAACGCATAACACATAACGCATAACGCATAACGTATAATGCTTAACGCATAACGCATAACGCATAACGCATAACGCATAACGCATAACGCATAACGCATAACGCATAACGCATAACGCGTAACGCATAACGCATAACGCATAACGCATAACGAATAACGCATAACGCATAACGCATAACGCATAACTCATAACGCATAACGCATAACGCGTAACGCATAACGCATAACGCATAACGCATAACGCATAACGCATAACGCATAACGGATAACGCATGACGCATAACGCATAACGCATAACGCATAACGCATAACGCATAACGCGTAACGCATAACGGATAACGCATAACGCATAACGCATAACGCATAACGCGTAACGAATAACGCATATCGCATAACGTATAACGATTAACGCATAACGCATAACGCATAACGCATAACGCATAACGCATAACGCATAACGCATAACGCATAACGCATAACGCATAACGCATAACGCGTAACGCATAACGGATAACGCATAACGGATAACGCATAACGCATAACGCATAACGCATAACGCATAACGCATAACGCATAACGCATAACGCATAACGCATAACGCATAACGCATAACGCATAACGCATAACGCATAACGCATAACGCATAACGCATAACGCATAACGCATAACGCATAACGCATAACGCATAACGCATAACGCATAACGCATAACGCATAACGCATAACGCATAACGCTCAATGAAAAAGTCATAACGCATAACGCATATCGCATAACCCGTAAAGCACAACGCATAACACATAACGCATAACGCATAACGCATAACGGATAACGCATAACGCATAACGCAAAATGCATAACGCATAACGAATGACGCATATCGCATAACGCATAACGCATAACGCATAACGCATAACGAATGACGCATATCGCATAACGCATAACGCTTAACGAATAACGCATAACGCATAACGCATAACGCATAACGCATAACGCATAACGCATAACGCATAACGGATAACGCATAACGGATAACGCATGACGCATAACGCATAACGCATAACGCTTAACGCATGACGCATATCGCATAACGCATAACGCATAACGCATAGCGCATAACGCATAACGCATAACGCATAACGCATAACCCATAACGCATAACGCATAACGCATAACGCATAACCCATAACGCATAACGCATAACGCATAACGCATAACGCATAACGCATAACGCATAACGCTTAACGAATAACGCATAACGCATAACGCATAACGCATAACGCATAACGCATAACCCATAACGCATAACGCATAACGCATAACGCATAACCCATAACGCATAACGCTTAACGCATAACGCATAACGCATAACGCATAACGCTTAACGAATAACGCATAACGCATAACGCATAACGCATAACGCATAACGCATAACCCATAACGCATAACGCATAACGCATAACGCATAACGCATAACGCATAACGCTTAACGAATAACGCATAACGCATAACGCATAACGCATAACGCATAACGAATGACGCATATCGCATAACGCATAACGCATAACGCATAACGAATGACGCATATCGCATAACGCATAACGCTTAACGAATAACGCATAACGCATAACGCATAACGCATAACGCATAACGCATAACGGATAACGCATAACGGATAACGCATGACGCATAACGCATAACGCATAACGCTTAACGAATAACGCATAACGCATAACGCATAACGCATAACGCATAACGCATAACGCATAACGCATAACGCATAACGCATAACGCATAACGCATAACGCATAACGCATAACGCATAACGGATAACGCATAACGGATAACGCATGACGCATAACGCATAACGCATAACGCATAACGCTTAACGCATGACGCATATCGCATATCGCATAACGCATAACGCATAACGCATAGCGCATAACGCATAACGCATAACGCATAACGCATAACCCATAACGCATAACGCATAACGCATAACGCATAACCCATAACGCATAACGCATAACGCATAACGCATAACGCATAACGCTTAACGAATAACGCATAACGCATAACGCATAACGCATAACGCATAACGCATAACGCATAACGCATAACGCATAACGCATAACGCATAACGCATAACGCATAACGCATAACGAATGACGCATATCGCATAACGCATAACGCATAACGCATAACGAATGACGCATATCGCATAACGCATAACGCTTAACGAATAACGCATAACGCATAACGCATAACGCATAACGCATAACGCATAACGCATAACGGATAACGCATAACGGATAACGCATGACGCATAACGCATAACGCATAACGCATAACGCATAACGCATAACGCATAACGCATAACGCATAACGCATAACGCATAACGCATAACGCATAACGCATAACGCATAACGCATAACGCATAACGCATAACGCATAACGCATAACGCATAACGCATAACGCATAACGCATAACGCATAACGCATAACGCATAACGCATAACGCATAACGCATAACGCATAACGCATAACGCATAACGCATAACGCATAACGCATAACGCATAACGCATAACGCATAACGCATAACGCATAACGCATAACGCATAAGGCATAACGCATAACGCATAACGCATAACGCATAACGCATAACGCATAACGCATAACGCATACCGCATAACGCATAACGCATAACGCATAACGCATAACGCATAACGCATAACGCATAACGCATAACGCTTAACGAATAACGCATAACGCATAACGCATAACGCATAACGGATAACGCATAACGAATGACGCATATCGCATAACGCATAACGCATAACGCATAACGAATGACGCATATCGCTTAACGCATAACGCATAACGCATAACGCATAACGCATAACGCATAACGCATAACGCATAACGCATAACGCATAACGCATAACGCATAACGCATAACGCATAACGCATAACGCATAACGCATAACGCATAACGCATAACGCATAACGCATAACGCATAACGCATAACGCATAACGCATAACGCATAACGCATAACGCATAACGCTCAACGAATAACGCATAACGCATAACGCATAACGCATAACGCATAACGCATAACGCATAACGCATAACGCATAACGCATAACGCATAACGCATAACGCATAACGCATAACGGATAACGCATAACGGATAACGCATGACGCATAACGCATAACGCATAACGCATAACGCTTAACGCATGACGCATATCGCATATCGCATAACGCATAACGCATAACGCATAGCGCATAACGCATAACGCATAACGCATAACGCATAACCCATAACGCATAACGCATAACGCATAACGCATAACCCATAACGCATAACGCATAACGCATAACGCATAACGCTTAACGAATAACGCATAACGCATAACGCATAACGCATAACGCATAACGCATAACGCATAACGCATAACGCATAACGCATAACCCATAACGCATAACGCATAACGCATAACGCATAACGCATAACGCATAACGCATAACGCATAACGCATAACGCTTAACGAATAACGCATAACGCATAACGCATAACGCATAACGCATAACGCATAACGAATGACGCATATCGCATAACGCATAACGCATAACGCATAACGAATGACGCATATCGCATAACGCATAACGCTTAACGAATAACGCATAACGCATAACGCATAACGCATAACGCATAACGGATAACGCATAACGGATAACGCATGACGCATAACGCATAACGCATAACGCATAACGCATAACGCATAACGCATAACGCATAACGCATAACGCATAACGCATAACGCATAACGCATAACGCATAACGCATAACGCATAACGCATAACGCATAACGCATAACGCATAACGCATAACGCATAACGCATAACGCATAACGCATAACGCATAACGCATAACGCATAACGCATAACGCATAACGCATAACGCATAACGCATAACGCATAACGCATAACGCATAACGCATAACGCATAACGCATAACGCATAACGCATAACGCATAACGCATAACGCATAACGCATAACGCATAACGCATAACGCATAACGCATAACGCATAACGCATAACGCATAACGCATAACGCATAACGCATAACGCATAACGCATAACGCATAACGCATAACGCATAACGCATAACGCATAACGCATAACGCATAACGCATAACGCATAACGCATAACGCATAACGCATAACGCATAACGCATAACGCATAACGCATAACGCATAACGCATAACGCATAACGCATAACGCATAACGCATAACGCATAACCTATAACGCATAACGCATAACGCATAACGCATAACGCATAACGCATAACGCATAACGCATAACGCATAACGCATAACGCATAACGCATAACGCATAACGCATAACGCATAACGCATAACGCATAACGCATAACGCATAACGCATATCGCATAACGCATAACGCATAACGCATAACGCATAACGCTTAACGAATAACGCATAACGCATAACGCATAACGCATATCGCATAACGCATAACGCATAACGCATAACCCATAACGCATAACGCATAACGCATAACGCATAACGCATAACGCATAACGCATAACGAATGACGCATATCGCATAACGCATAACGCATAACGCATAACGTATAACGCATAACGAATGACGCATATCGCATAACGCATAACGCTTAACGAATAACGCATAACGCATAACGCATAACGCATAACGCATAACGCATAACGCATAACGCATAACGCATAACGCATAACGCATAACGCATAACGCATAACGCATAACGCATAACGCATAACGCATAACGCATAACGCATAACGCATAACGCATAACGCATAACGCATAACGCATAACGCATAACGCATAACGCATAACGCATAACGCATAACGCATAACGCATAACGCATAACGCATAACGCATAACGCATAACGCATAACGCATAACGCATAACGCATAACGCATAACGCATAACGCATAACGCATAACGCATAACGCATAACGCATAACGCATAACGCATAACGCATAACGCATAACGCATAACGCATAACCCATAACGCATAACGCATAACGCATAACGCATAACCCATAACGCATAACGCATAACGCATAACGCATAACGCATAACGCATAACGCATAACGCATAACGCATAACGCATAACGCATAACGCATAACGCATAACGCATAACGCATAACGCATAACGCATAACGCATAACGCATAACGCATAACGCATAACGCATAACGCATAACGCATAACGCATAACGCATAACGCATAACGCATAACGCATAACGCATAACGCATAACGCATAACGCATAACGCATAACGCATATCGCATAACGCATAACCCATAACGCATAACGCATGACACATTACTCATAACGCATTACGCATAACGCATAACGCATAATGCATAACGCATTACGCATAACGCATAACGCTCAATGAAAAAGTCATAACGCATAACGCATATCGCATAACCCGTAACGCATAACACATAACGCATAACGCATAACGCATAACGCATAACGGATAACGCATAACGCATAACGCAAAATGCATAACGCATAACGCATAACGCTTAACGAATAACGCATAACGCATAACGCATAACGCATAACGCATAACGCATAACGCATAACGCATAACGCATAACGCATAACGCATAACGCATAACGCATAACGCATAACGCATAACGCATAACGAATGACGCATATCGCATAACGCATAACGCATAACGCATAACGCTTAACGAATAACGCATAACGCATAACGCATAACGCATAACGCATAACGCATAACCCATAACGCATAACGCATAACGCATAACGCATAACGCATAACGCTTAACGAATAACGCATAACGCATAACGCATAACGCATAACGCATAACGCATAACGCATAACGAATGACGCATATCGCATAACGCATAACGCATAACGCATAACGAATGACGCATATCGCATAACGCATAACGCTTAACGAATAACGCATAACGCATAACGCATAACGCATAACGGATAACGCATAACGAATGACGCATATCGCATAACGCATAACGCATAACGCATAACGAATGACGCATATCGCTTAACGCATAACGCTTAACGAATAACGCATAACGCATAACGCATAACGCATAACGCATAACGCATAACGGATAACGCATAACGGATAACGCATGACGCATAACGCATAACGCATAACGCATAACGAATGACGCATATCGCTTAACGCATAACGCATAACGCATAACGCATAACGCATAACGCATAACCCATAACGCATAACGCATAACGCATAACGCATAACGCATAACGCATAACGCTTAACGAATAACGCATAACGCATAACGCATAACGCATAACGCATAACGCATAACGCATAACGCATAACCCATAACGCATAACGCATAACGCAAAACGCATAACGCATAACGCTTAACGAATAACGCATAACGCATAACGCATAACGCATAACGCATAACGCATAACGCATGACGCATAACGCATAACGCATAACGCATAACGGATAACGCATAACGGATAACGCATGACGCATAACGCATAACGCATAACGCATAACGCTTAACGCATGACGCATATCGCATAACGCATAACGCATAACGCATAGCGCATAACGCATAACGCATAACGCATAACGCATAACCCATAACGCATAACGCATAACGCATAACCCATAACGCATAACGCTTAACGCATAACGCATAACGCATAACGCATAACGCATAACGCTTAACGAATAACGCATAACGCATAACGCATAACGCATAACGCATAACGGATAACGCATAACGGATAACGCATGACGCATAACGCATAACGCATAACGCATAACGCATAACGCATAACGCATAACGCATAACGCATAACGCATAACGCATAACGCATAACGCATAACGCATAACGCATAACGCATAACGCATAACGCATAACGCATAACGCATAACGCATAACGCATAACGCATAACGCATAACGCATAACGCATAACGCATAACGCATAACGCATAACGCATAACGCATAACGCATAACGCATAACGCATAACGCATAACGCATAACGCATAACGCATAACGCATAACGCATAACGCATAACGCATAACGCATAACGCATAACGCATAACGCATAACGCATAACGCATAACGCATAACGCATAACGCATAACCCATAACGCATAACGCTTAACGCATAACGCATAACGCATAACGCATAACGCTTAACGAATAACGCATAACGCATAACGCATAACGCATAACGCATAACGCATAACCCATAACGCATAACGCATAACGCATAACGCATAACGCATAACGCATAACGCTTAACGAATAACGCATAACGCATAACGCATAACGCATAACGCATAACGAATGACGCATATCGCATAACGCATAACGCATAACGCATAACGAATGACGCATATCGCATAACGCATAACGCTTAACGAATAACGCATAACGCATAACGCATAACGCATAACGCATAACGCATAACGGATAACGCATAACGGATAACGCATGACGCATAACGCATAACGCATAACGCTTAACGAATAACGCATAACGCATAACGCATAACGCATAACGCATAACGCATAACGCATAACGCATAACGCATAACGCATAACGCATAACGCATAACGCATAACGCATAACGCATAACGGATAACGCATAACGGATAACGCATGACGCATAACGCATAACGCATAACGCATAACGCTTAACGCATGACGCATATCGCATATCGCATAACGCATAACGCATAACGCATAGCGCATAACGCATAACGCATAACGCATAACGCATAACCCATAACGCATAACGCATAACGCATAACGCATAACCCATAACGCATAACGCATAACGCATAACGCATAACGCATAACGCTTAACGAATAACGCATAACGCATAACGCATAACGCATAACGCATAACGCATAACGCATAACGCATAACGCATAACCCATAACGCATAACGCATAACGCATAACGAATGACGCATATCGCATAACGCATAACGCATAACGCATAACGAATGACGCATATCGCATAACGCATAACGCTTAACGAATAACGCATAACGCATAACGCATAACGCATAACGCATAACGCATAACGCATAACGCATAACGCATAAGGCATAACGCATAACGCATAACGCATAACGCATAACGCATAACGCATAACGCATAACGCATACCGCATAACGCATAACGCATAACGCATAACGCATAACGCATAACGCATAACGCATAACGCATAACGCTTAACGAATAACGCATAACGCATAACGCATAACGCATAACGGATAACGCATAACGAATGACGCATATCGCATAACGCATAACGCATAACGCATAACGAATGACGCATATCGCTTAACGCATAACGCATAACGCATAACGCATAACGCATAACGCATAACGCATAACGCATAACGCATAACGCATAACGCATAACGCATAACGCATAACGCATAACGCATAACGCATAACGCATAACGCATAACGCATAACGCATAACGCATAACGCATAACGCATAACGCATAACGCATAACGCATAACGCATAACGCATAACGCTCAACGAATAACGCATAACGCATAACGCATAACGCATAACGCATAACGCATAACGCATAACGCATAACGCATAACGCATAACGCATAACGCATAACGCATAACGCATAACGGATAACGCATAACGGATAACGCATGACGCATAACGCATAACGCATAACGCATAACGCTTAACGCATGACGCATATCGCATATCGCATAACGCATAACGCATAACGCATAGCGCATAACGCATAACGCATAACGCATAACGCATAACCCATAACGCATAACGCATAACGCATAACGCATAACCCATAACGCATAACGCATAACGCATAACGCATAACGCTTAACGAATAACGCATAACGCATAACGCATAACGCATAACGCATAACGCATAACGCATAACGCATAACGCATAACGCATAACCCATAACGCATAACGCATAACGCATAACGCATAACGCATAACGCATAACGCATAACGCATAACGCATAACGCTTAACGAATAACGCATAACGCATAACGCATAACGCATAACGCATAACGCATAACGAATGACGCATATCGCATAACGCATAACGCATAACGCATAACGAATGACGCATATCGCATAACGCATAACGCTTAACGAATAACGCATAACGCATAACGCATAACGCATAACGCATAACGGATAACGCATAACGGATAACGCATGACGCATAACGCATAACGCATAACGCATAACGCATAACGCATAACGCATAACGCATAACGCATAACGCATAACGCATAACGCATAACGCATAACGCATAACGCATAACGCATAACGCATAACGCATAACGCATAACGCATAACGCATAACGCATAACGCATAACGCATAACGCATAACGCATAACGCATAACGCATAACGCATAACGCATAACGCATAACGCATAACGCATAACGCATAACGCATAACGCATAACGCATAACGCATAACGCATAACGCATAACGCATAACGCATAACGCATAACGCATAACGCATAACGCATAACGCATAACGCATAACGCATAACGCATAACGCATAACGCATAACGCATAACGCATAACGCATAACGCATAACGCATAACGCATAACGCATAACGCATAACGCATAACGCATAACGCATAACGCATAACGCATAACGCATAACGCATAACGCATAACGCATAACGCATAACGCATAACGCATAACGCATAACGCATAACGCATAACGCATAACGCATAACGCATAACGCATAACGCATAACCTATAACGCATAACGCATAACGCATAACGCATAACGCATAACGCATAACGCATAACGCATAACGCATAACGCATAACGCATAACGCATAACGCATAACGCATAACGCATAACGCATAACGCATAACGCATAACGCATAACGCATATCGCATAACGCATAACGCATAACGCATAACGCATAACGCTTAACGAATAACGCATAACGCATAACGCATAACGCATATCGCATAACGCATAACGCATAACGCATAACCCATAACGCATAACGCATAACGCATAACGCATAACGCATAACGCATAACGAATGACGCATATCGCATAACGCATAACGCATAACGCATAACGTATAACGCATAACGAATGACGCATATCGCATAACGCATAACGCTTAACGAATAACGCATAACGCATAACGCATAACGCATAACGCATAACGCATAACGCATAACGCATAACGCATAACGCATAACGCATAACGCATAACGCATAACGCATAACGCATAACGCATAACGCATAACGCATAACGCATAACGCATAACGCATAACGCATAACGCATAACGCATAACGCATAACGCATAACGCATAACGCATAACGCATAACGCATAACGCATAACGCATAACGCATAACGCATAACGCATAACGCATAACGCATAACGCATAACGCATAACGCATAACGCATAACGCATAACGCATAACGCATAACGCATAACGCATAACGCATAACGCATAACGCATAACGCATAACGCATAACGCATAACGCATAACGCATAACCCATAACGCATAACGCATAACGCATAACGCATAACCCATAACGCATAACGCATAACGCATAACGCATAACGCATAACGCATAACGCATAACGCATAACGCATAACGCATAACGCATAACGCATAACGCATAACGCATAACGCATAACGCATAACGCATAACGCATAACGCATAACGCATAACGCATAACGCATAACGCATAACGCATAACGCATAACGCATAACGCATAACGCATAACGCATAACGCATAACGCATAACGCATAACGCATAACGCATAACGCATAACGCATATCGCATAACGCATAACCCATAACGCATAACGCATGACACATTACTCATAACGCATTACGCATAACGCATAACGCATAATGCATAACGCATTACGCATAACGCATAACGCTCAATGAAAAAGTCATAACGCATAACGCATATCGCATAACCCGTAAAGCACAACGCATAACACATAACGCATAACGCATAACGCATAACGCATAACGGATAACGCATAACGCATAACGCAAAATGCATAACGCATAACGCATAACGCTTAACGAATAACGCATAACGCATAACGCATAACGCATAACGCATAACGCATAACGCATAACGCATAACGCATAACGCATAACGCATAACGCATAACGCATAACGCATAACGCATAACGCATAACGAATGACGCATATCGCATAACGCATAACGCATAACGCATAACGCTTAACGAATAACGCATAACGCATAACGCATAACGCATAACGCATAACGCATAACCCATAACGCATAACGCATAACGCATAACGCATAACGCATAACGCTTAACGAATAACGCATAACGCATAACGCATAACGCATAACGCATAACGCATAACGCATAACGAATGACGCATATCGCATAACGCATAACGCATAACGCATAACGAATGACGCATATCGCATAACGCATAACGCTTAACGAATAACGCATAACGCATAACGCATAACGCATAACGGATAACGCATAACGAATGACGCATATCGCATAACGCATAACGCATAACGCATAACGAATGACGCATATCGCTTAACGCATAACGCTTAACGAATAACGCATAACGCATAACGCATAACGCATAACGCATAACGCATAACGGATAACGCATAACGGATAACGCATGACGCATAACGCATAACGCATAACGCATAACGAATGACGCATATCGCTTAACGCATAACGCATAACGCATAACGCATAACGCATAACGCATAACCCATAACGCATAACGCATAACGCATAACGCATAACGCATAACGCATAACGCTTAACGAATAACGCATAACGCATAACGCATAACGCATAACGCATAACGCATAACGCATAACGCATAACCCATAACGCATAACGCATAACGCAAAACGCATAACGCATAACGCTTAACGAATAACGCATAACGCATAACGCATAACGCATAACGCATAACGCATAACGCATGACGCATAACGCATAACGCATAACGCATAACGGATAACGCATAACGGATAACGCATGACGCATAACGCATAACGCATAACGCATAACGCTTAACGCATGACGCATATCGCATAACGCATAACGCATAACGCATAGCGCATAACGCATAACGCATAACGCATAACGCATAACCCATAACGCATAACGCATAACGCATAACCCATAACGCATAACGCTTAACGCATAACGCATAACGCATAACGCATAACGCATAACGCTTAACGAATAACGCATAACGCATAACGCATAACGCATAACGCATAACGGATAACGCATAACGGATAACGCATGACGCATAACGCATAACGCATAACGCATAACGCATAACGCATAACGCATAACGCATAACGCATAACGCATAACGCATAACGCATAACGCATAACGCATAACGCATAACGCATAACGCATAACGCATAACGCATAACGCATAACGCATAACGCATAACGCATAACGCATAACGCATAACGCATAACGCATAACGCATAACGCATAACGCATAACGCATAACGCATAACGCATAACGCATAACGCATAACGCATAACGCATAACGCATAACGCATAACGCATAACGCATAACGCATAACGCATAACGCATAACGCATAACGCATAACGCATAACGCATAACGCATAACGCATAACGCATAACGCATAACGCATAACGCATAACGCATAACGCATAACGCATAACGCATAACGCATAACGCATAACGCATAACGCATAACGCATAACGCATAACGCATAACGCATAACGCATAACGCATAACGCATAACGCATAACGCATAACGCATAACGCATAACGCATAACGCATAACGCATAACGCATAACGCATAACGCATAACGCATAACGCATAACGCATAACGCATAACGCATAACGCATAACGCATAACGCATAACGCATAACGCATAACGCATAACGCATAACGCATAACGCATAACGCATAACGCATAACGCATAACGCATAACGCATAACGCATAACGCATAACGCATAACGCATAACGCATAACGCATAACGCATAACGCATAACGCATAACGCATAACGCATAACGCATAACGCATAACGCATAACGCATATCGCATATCGCATAACGTTCAATGAAAAAGTCATAACGCATAACGCATATCGCATAACCCGTAAAGCACAACGCATAACACATAACGCATAACGCATAACGCATAACGCATAACGCATAACGCATAACGCATAACGCATAACGCATAACGCATAACGCATAACGCATAACGCATAACGCATAACGCATAACGCATAACGCATAACGCATAACGCATAACGCATAACGCATAACGCATAACGCATAACGCATAACGCATAACGCATAACGCATAACGCATAACGCATAACGCATAACGCATAACGCATAACGCATAACGCATAACGCATAACGCATAACGCATAACGCATAACGCATAACGCATAACGCATAACGCATAACGCATAACGCATAACGCATAACGCATAACGCATAACGCATAACGCATAACGCATAACGCATAACGCATAACGCATAACGCATAACGCATATCGCATAACGCATAACGCATAACGCATAACGCATAACGCATAACGCATATCGCATAACGTATAACGCTTAACGCATAACGCATAACGCATAACGCATAACGCATAACGCATAACCCATAACGCATAACGCATAACCCATAACGAATAACGCATAACGCTCAATGGAAAAGTCATAACGCATAACGCTCAATGAAAAAGTCATAATGCTTAACGCATAACGCATAACGCTCAATGGAAAAGTCATAACGCATAACGCTCAATGAAAAAGTCATAATGCTTAACGCATAACGCATAACGCATAACGCATAACGCACATCGCATAACGCATAACGCATAACGCACATCGCATAACGCATAACGCATAACGCATAACGCATAACGCATAACGCATAACGCATAACGCATAACGCATAACGCATAACGCATAACGCATAACGCATAACGCATAACGCATAACGCATAACGGATAACGCATGACGCATAACGCATAACGCATAACGCATAACGCGTAAAGCATAACGGATAACGCATAACGCATAACCCATAACGCGTAACGCGTAACGCATAACGGATAACGGATAACGCATAACGCATAACGCATAACGCATAACGCATAACGAATAACGCATATCGCATAACGCATAACGGATAACGCATAACGCATAACGCATAACGCATAACGCATAACGCATAACGCATAACGCATAACGCATAACGCATAACGCATAACGCATAACGCATAACGCATAACGCATAACGCATAACGCATAACGCATAACGCATAACGCATAACGCATAACGCATAACGCATAACGCATAACGCATAACGCATAACGCATAACGCATAACGCATAACGCATAACGCATAACGCATAACGCATAACGCATAACGCATAACGCATAACGCATAACGCATAACGCATAACGCATAACGCATAACGCATAACGCATAACGCATAACGCATAACGCATAACGCATAACGCATAACGCATAACGCATAACGCATAACGCATAACGCATAACGCATAACGCATAACGCATAACGCATAACGCATAACGCATAACGCATAACGCATAACGCATAACGCATAACGCATAACGCATAACGCATAACGCATAACGCATAACGCATAACGCATAACGCATAACGCATAACGCATAACGCATAACGCATAACGCATAACGCATAACGCATAACGCATAACGCATAACGCATAACGCATAACGCATAACGCATAACGCATAACGCATAACGCATAACGCATAACGCATAACGCATAACGCATAACGCATAACGCATAACGCATAACGCATAACGCATAACGCATAACGCATAACGCATATCGCATAACGCATAACGCATAACGCATAACGCATAACGCATAACGCATAACGCATATCGCATATCGCATAACGTTCAATGAAAAAGTCATAACGCATAACGCATATCGCATAACCCGTAAAGCACAACGCATAACACATAACGCATAACGCATAACGCATAACGCATAACGCATAACGCATAACGCATAACGCATAACGCATAACGCATAACGCATAACGCATAACGCATAACGCATAACGCATAACGCATAACGCATAACGCATAACGCATAACGCATAACGCATAACGCATAACGCATAACGCATAACGCATAACGCATAACGCATAACGCATAACGCATAACGCATAACGCATAACGCATAACGCATAACGCATAACGCATAACGCATAACGCATAACGCATAACGCATAACGCATAACGCATAACGCATAACGCATAACGCATAACGCATAACGCATAACGCATAACGCATAACGCATAACGCATAACGCATAACGCATAACGCATAACGCATAACGCATAACGCATAACGCATATCGCATAACGCATAACGCATAACGAATAACGCATATCGCATAACGTATAACGCTTAACGCATAACGCATAACGCATAACGCATAACGCATAACGCATAACGCATAACGCATAACGCATAACGCATAACGCATAACGCATAACGCATAACGCATAACGCATAACGCATAACGCATAACGCATAACGCATAACGCATAACGCATAACGCATAACGCATAACGCATAACGCATAACGCATAACGCATAACGCATAACGCATAACGCATAACGCATAACGCATAACGCATAACGCATAACGCATAACGCATAACGCATAACGCATAACGCATAACGCATAACGCATAACGCATAACGCATAACGCATATCGCATAACGCATAACGCATAACGAATAACGCATATCGCATAACGTATAACGCTTAACGCATAACGCATAACGCATAACGCATAACGCATAACGCATAACGCATAACGCATAACGCATAACGCATAACGCGTAACGCATAACGCATAACGCGTAACGCATAACGCATAACGCATAAGCATAACGCATAACGCATATCGCATAACGCATAACGCATAACGCATAACGCATAACGCATAACGCATATCGCATAACGCATAACGTCCAATGAAAAAGTCATAACGCATAACGCATATCGCATAACCCGTAAAGCACAACGCATAACACATAACGCATAACACATAACGCATAACGCATAACGCATAACGCATAACGCATAACGCATAGCGCATAACGCATAACGCATAACGCATAACGCATAACGCATAACGCATAACGCATAACGCATAACGCATAACGCATAACGCATAACGCATAACGCATAACGCATAACGCATAACGCATAACGCATAACGCATAACGCATAACGCATAACGCATAACGCATAACGCATAACGCATAACGCATAACGCATAACGCATAACGCATAACGCATAACGCATAACGCATAACGCATAACGCATAACGCATAACGGATAACGCATGACGCATAACGCATAACGCATAACGCATAACGCGTAAAGCATAACGGATAACGCATAACGCGTAACGCATAACGCGTAACGCGTAACGCATAACGGATAACGCATGACACATTACTCATAACGCATTACGCATAACGCATAACGCATAACGGATAACGCATAACGCATAATGCATAACGCATAACGCATAACGCATAACGCATAACGCATAACGCATAACCCATAACGCATAACGCATAACCCATAACGAATAACGCATAACGCTCAATGGAAAAGTCATAACGCATAACGCTCAATGAAAAAGTCATAATGCTTAACGCATAACGCATAACGCATAACGCATAACGCATAACGCATAACGCTCAATGGAAAAGTCATAACGCATAACGCTCAATGAAAAAGTCATAATCCTTAACGCATAACGCATAACGCATAACGCATAACGCATAACGCACATCGCATAACGCATAACGCATAACGCATAACGCATAACGCATAACGCATAACGCATAACGCATAACGCATAACGAATAACGCATAACGCATAACGCATAACGCATAACGCATAACGCGTAACGCATAACGCGTAACGCATAACGCATAACGCATAACGCATAACGCATAACGCATATCGCATAACGCATAACGCATAACGCATAACGCATAACGCATAACGCATAACGCATAACGCATAACGCATAACGCATAACGCATATCGCATAACGCATAACGTCCAATGAAAAAGTCATAACGCATAACGCATATCGCATAACCCGTAAAGCACAACGCATAACACATAACGCATAACGCATAACAAATAACGCATAACGCATAACGCATAACGCATAACGCATAACGCATAACGCATAACGCATAACGCATAACGCATAACGCATAACGCATAACGCGTAACGCATAACGCATAACGCATAACGCATAACGCATAACGCATAACGCATAACGCATAACGCATAACGCATAACGCATAACGGATAACGCATGACGCATAACGCATAACGCATGACGCATAACGCATGACGCATAACGCATAACGCATAACGCATAACGCATAACGCATAACGCATAACGCATAACGCATAACGCATAACGCATAACGCATAACGCATAACGCATAACGCATAACGCATAACGCATAACGCATAACGCATAACGCATAACGCATAACGCATAACGCATAACGCATAACGCATAACGCATAACGCATAACGCATAACGCATAACGCATAACGCATAACGCATAACGCATAACGCATAACGCATAACGCATAACGCATAACGCATAACGCATAACGCATAACGCATAACGCATAACGCATAACGCATAACGCATAACGCATAACGCATAACGCATAACGCATAACGCATAACGCATAACGCATAACGCATAACGCATAACGCATAACGCATAACGCATAACGCATAACGCATAACGCATAACGCATAACGCATAACGCATAACGCATAACGCATAACGCATTACGCATAACGCATAACGCATAACGCATAACGCATAACGCATAACGCATAACGCATAACGCATAACGCATAACGCATAACGCATAACGCATAACGCATAACGCATAACGCATAACGCATAACGCATAACGCATAACGCATAACGCATAACGCATAACGCATAACGCATAACGCATAACGCATAACGCATAACGCATAACGCATAACGCATAACGCATAACGCATAACGCATAACGCATAACGCATAACGCATAACGCATATCGCATAACGCATAACGCATAACGAATAACGCATATCGCATAACGTATAACGCTTAACGCATAACGCATAACGCATAACGCATAACGCATAACGCATAACGCATAACGCATAACGCATAAGGCATAACGCATAACGCATAACGCATAACGCATAACGCATAACGCATAACGCATAACGCATAACGCATAACGCATAACGCATAACGCATAACGCATAACGCATAACGCACATCGCATAACGCATAACGCATAACGCATAACGCATAACGCATAACGAATAACGCATAACGCATAACGCATAACGCATAACGCATAACGCATAACGCGTAACGCATAACGCGTAACGCATAACGCATAACGCATAACGCATAACGCATAACGCATAACGCATAACGCATAACGCATAACGCATAACGCATAACGCATAACGCATAACGCATAACGCATAACGCATAACGCATAACGCATAACGCATAACGCATAACGCATAACGCATAACGCATAACGCATAACGCATAACGCATAACGCATAACGCATAACGCATAACGCATAACGCATAACGCATAACGCATAACGCATAACGCATAACGCATAACGCATAACGCATAACGCATAACGCATAACGCATAACGCATAACGCATAACGCATAACGCATTACGCATAACGCATAACGCATAACGCATAACGCATAACGCATAACGCATAACGCATAACGCATAACGCATAACGCATAACGCATAACGCATAACGCATAACGCATAACGCATAACGCATAACGCATAACGCATAACGCATAACGCATAACGCATAACGCATAACGCATAACGCATAACGCATAACGCATAACGCATAACGCATAACGCATAACGCATAACGCATAACGCATAACGCATAACGCATAACGCATAACGCATAACGCAAAACGCATAACGCATAACGCATAACGCATAACGCATAACGAATAACGCATAACGCATAACGCATAACGCATAACGCATAACGGATAACGCATGACGCATAACGCATAACGCATAACGCATAACGAATAACGCATAACGCATAACGCATAACGCATAACGCATAACGCATAACGCATAACGCATAACGCATAACGCATAACGCATAACGCATAACGCATAACGCATAACGCATAACGCATAACGCATAACGCATAACGCATAACGCATAACGCATAACGCATAACGCATAACGCATAACGCATAACGCATAACGCATAACGCATAACGCATAACGCATAACGCATAACGCATAACGCATAACGCATAACGCATAACGCATAACGCATAACGCATAACGCATAACGCATAACGCATAACGCATAACGCATAACGCATAACGCATAACGCATAACGCATAACGCATATCGCATAACGCATAACGTTCAATGAAAAAGTCATAACGCATAACGCATATCGCATAACCCGTAAAGCACAACGCATAACACATAACGCATAACGCATAACACATAACGCATAACGCATAACGCATAACGCATAACGCATAACGCATAACGCATAACGCATAACGCATAACGCATAACGCATAACGCATAACGCATAACGCATAACGCATAACGCATAACGCATAACGCATAACGCATAACGCATAACGCATAACGCATAACGCATAACGCATAACGCATAACGCATAACGCATAACGCATAACGCATAACGCATAACGCATAACGCATAACGCATAACGCATAACGCATAACGCATAACGCATAACGCATAACGCATAACGCATAACGCATAACGCATAACGCATAACGCATAACGCATAACGCATAACGCATATCGCATAACGTATAACGCTTAACGCATAACGCGTAACGCGTAACGCGTAACGCGTAACGCCTAACGCATAACGCATAACGCATAACGCATAACGCATAACGCATGACGCATAACGCAGAACGCATAACGCATAACGCATAACGCATAACGCATAACGCATAACGCATAACGCATAACGCATAACGCATAACGCATAACGCATAACGCATAACGCATAACGCATAACGCATAACGCATAACGCATAACGCATAACGCATAACGCATAACGCATAACGCATAACGCATAACGCATAACGCATAACGCATAACGCATAACGCATAACGCATAACGCATAACGCATAACGCATAACGCATAACGCATAACGCATAACGCATAACGCATAACGCATAACGCATAACGCATAACGCATAACGCATAACGCATAACGCATAACGCATAACGCATAACGCATAACGCATAACGCATAACGCATAACGCATAACGCATAACGCATAACGCATAACGCATAACGCATAACGCATAACGCATAACGCATAACGCATAACGCATAACGCATAACGCATAACGCATTACGCATAACGCATAACGCATAACGCATAACGCATAACGCATAACGCATAACGCATAACGCATAACGCATAACGCATAACGCATAACGCATAACGCATAACGCATAACGCATAACGCATAACTCATAACGCATAACGCATAACGCATAACGCATAACGCATAACGCATAACGCATAACGCATAACGCATAACGCATAACGCATAACGCATAACGCATAACGCATAACGCATAACGCATAACGCATAACGCATAACGCATAACGCATAACGCATAACGCATAACGCATAACGCATAACGCATAACGCATAACGCATAACGCATAACGCATAACGCATAACGCATAACGCATAACGCATAACGCATAACGCATAACGCATAACGCATAACGCATATCGCATAACGCATAACGTTCAATGAAAAAGTCATAACGCATAACGCATATCGCATAACCCGTAAAGCACAACGCATAACACATAACGCATAACGCATAACACATAACGCATAACGCATAACGCATAACGCATAACGCATAACGCATAACGCATAACGCATAACGCATAACGCATAACGCATAACGCATAACGCATAACGCATAACGCATAACGCATAACGCATAACGCATAACGCATAACGCATAACGCATAACGCATAACGCATAACGCATAACGCATTACGCATAACGCATAACGCATAACGCATAACGCATAACGCATAACGCATAACGCATAACGCATAACGCATAACGCATAACGCATAACGCATAACGCATAACGCATAACTCATAACGCATAACGCATAACGCATAACGCATAACGCATAACGCATAACGCATAACGCATAACGCATAACGCATAACGCATAACGCATAACGCATAACGCATAACGCATAACGCATTACGCATAACGCATAACGCATAACGCATAACGCATAACGCATAACGCATAACGCATAACGCATAACGCATAACGCATAACGCATAACGCATAACGCATAACGCATAACGCATAACGCATAACGCATAACGCATAACGCATAACGCATAACGCATATCGCATAACGCATAACGTTCATTGAAAAAGTCATAACGCATAACGCATATCGCATAACCCGTAAAGCACAACGCATAACACATAACGCATAACGCATAACACATAACGCATAACGCATAACGCATAACGCATAACGCATAACGCATAACGCATAACGCATAACGCATAACGCATAACGCATAACGCATAACGCATAACGCATAACGCATAACGCATAACGCATAACGCATAACGCATAACGCATAACGCATAACGCATAACGCATAACGCATAACGCATTACGCATAACGCATAACGCATAACGCATAACGCATAACGCATAACGCATAACGCATAACGCATAACGCATAACGCATAACGCATAACGCATAACGCATAACGCATAACTCATAACGCATAACGCATAACGCATAACGCATAACGCATAACGCATAACGCATAACGCATAACGCATAACGCATAACGCATAACGCATAACGCATAACGCATAACGCATAACGCATAACGCATAACGCATAACGCATAACGCATAACGCATAACGCATTACGCATAACGCATAACGCATAACGCATAACGCATAACGCATAACGCATAACGCATAACGCATAACGCATAACGCATAACGCATAACGCATAACGCATAACGCATAACGCATAACGCATAACGCATAACGCATAACGCATAACGCATAACGCATAACGCATAACGCATAACGCATAACGCATAACGAATAACGCATAACGCATAACGCATAACGCATAACGCATAACGCATAACGCATAACGCATAACGCATAACGCATAACGCATAACGCATAACGCATAACGCATAACGCATAACGCATAACGCGTAACGCATAACGGATAACGCATAACGCATAACGCACAACGCATAACGCATAACGCACATCGCATAACGCATAACGCATAACGCATAACGCATAACGCATGACGAATAACGCATAACGCATAACGCATAACGCATAACGCGTAACGCATAACGCATAACGCATAACGCATAACGCATAACGCATAACGCATAACGCATAACGCATGACACATTACTCATAACGCATTACGCATAACGCATAACGCATAACGGATAACGCATAACGCATAATGCATAACGCATAACGCATAACGCATAACGCATAACGCATAACCCATAACGCATAACGCATAACCCATAACGAATAACGCATAACGCTCAATGGAAAAGTCATAACGCATAACGCTCAATGAAAAAGTCATAATGCTTAACGCATAACGCATAACGCATAACGCATAACGCTCAATGGAAAAGTCATAACGCATAACGCTCAATGAAAAAGTCATAATGCTTAACGCATAACGCATAACGCATAACGCATAACGCACATCGCATAACGCATAACGCATAACGCATAACGCATAACGCATAACGAATAACGCATAACGCATAACGCATAACGCATAACGCATAACGCGTAACGCATAACGCGTAACGCATAACGCATAACGCATAACGCATAACGCATAACGCATAACGCATAACGCATAACGCATAACGCATAACGCATAACGCATAACGCATAACGCATAACGCATAACGCATAACGCATAACGCATAACGCATAACGCATAACGCATAACGCATAACGCATAACGCATAACGCATAACGCATAACGCATAACGCATGACGAATAACGCATAACGCATAACGCATAACGCATAACGCGTAACGCATAACGCATAACGCATAACGCATAACGCATAACGCATAACGCATAACGCATAACGCATGACACATTACTCATAACGCATTACGCATAACGCATAACGCATAACGGATAACGCATAACGCATAATGCATAACGCATGACGCATAACGCATAACGCATAACGCATAACCCATAACGCATAACGCATAACCCATAACGAATAACGCATAACGCTCAATGGAAAAGTCATAACGCATAACGCTCAATGAAAAAGTCATAATGCTTAACGCATAACGCATAACGCATAACGCATAACGCTCAATGGAAAAGTCATAACGCATAACGCTCAATGAAAAAGTCATAATGCTTAACGCATAACGCATAACGCATAACGCATAACGCACATCGCATAACGCATAACGCATAACGCATAACGCATAACGCATAACGCATAACGCATAACGCATAACGCATAACGCATAACGCATAACGCATAACGGATAACGCGTAACGCATAACGCATAACGCATAACGCATAACGCGTAAAGCATAACGGATAACGCATAACGCATAACCCATAACGCGTAACGCGTAACGCATAACGGATAACGGATAACGCATAACGCATAACGCATAACGCATAACGCATAACGAATAACGCATATCGCATAACGCATAACGGATAACGCATAACGCATAACGCATAACGCATAACGCATAACGCATAACGCATAACGCATAACGCATAACGCATAACGCATAACGCATAACGCATAACGCATAACGCATAACGCATAACGCATAACGCATAACGCATAACGCATAACGCATAACGCATAACGCATAACGCATAACGCATAACGCATAACGCATAACGCATAACGCATAACGCATAACGCATAACGCATAACGCATAACGCATAACGCATAACGCATAACGCATAACGCATAACGCATAACGCATAACGCATAACGCATAACGCATAACGCATAACGCATAACGCATAACGCATAACGCATAACGCATAACGCATAACGCATAACGCATAACGCATAACGCATAACGCATAACGCATAACGCATAACGCATAACGCATAACGCATAACGCATAACGCATAACGCATAACGCATAACGCATAACGCATAACGCATAACGCATAACGCATAACGCATAACGCATAACGCATAACGCATAACGCATAACGCATAACGCATAACGCATAACGCATAACGCATAACGCATAACGCATAACGCATAACGCATAACGCATAACGCATAACGCATATCGCATATCGCATAACGTTCAATGAAAAAGTCATAACGCATAACGCATATCGCATAACCCGTAAAGCACAACGCATAACACATAACGCATAACGCATAACGCATAACGCATAACGCATAACGCATAACGCATAACGCATAACGCATAACGCATAACGCATAACGCATAACGCATAACGCATAACGCATAACGCATAACGCATAACGCATAACGCATAACGCATAACGCATAACGCATAACGCATAACGCATAACGCATAACGCATAACGCATAACGCATAACGCATAACGCATAACGCATAACGCATAACGCATAACGCATAACGCATAACGCATAACGCATAACGCATAACGCATAACGCATAACGCATAACGCATAACGCATAACGCATAACGCATAACGCATAACGCATAACGCATAACGCATAACGCATAACGCATAACGCATATCGCATAACGCATAACGCATAACGAATAACGCATATCGCATAACGTATAACGCTTAACGCATAACGCATAACGCATAACGCATAACGCATAACGCATAACGCATAACGCATAACGCATAACGCATAACGCATAACGCATAACGCATAACGCATAACGCATAACGCATAACGCATAACGCATAACGCATAACGCATAACGCATAACGCATAACGCATAACGCATAACGCATAACGCATAACGCATAACGCATAACGCATAACGCATAACGCATAACGCATAACGCATAACGCATAACGCATAACGCATAACGCATAACGCATAACGCATAACGCATAACGCATAACGCATAACGCATAACGCATAACGCATAACGCATAACGCATAACGCATAACGCATAACGCATAACGCATAACGCATAACGCATAACGCATAACGCATAACGCATAACGCATAACGCATAACGCATAACGCATAACGCATAACGCATAACGCATAACGCATAACGCATAACGCATAACGCATAACGCATAACGAATAACGCATAACGCATAACGCATAACGCATAACGCATAACGCATAACGCATAACGCATAACGCATAACGCATAACGCATAACGCATAACGCATAACGCATAACGCATAACGCATAACGCATAACGCATAACGCATAACGCATAACGCGTAACGCATAACGGATAACGCATAACGCATAACGCACAACGCATAACGCATAACGCACATCGCATAACGCATAACGCATAACGCATAACGCATAACGCATGACGAATAACGCATAACGCATAACGCATAACGCATAACGCTCAATGGAAAAGTCATAACGCATAACGCTCAATGAAAAAGTCATAATGCTTAACGCATAACGCATAACGCATAACGCATAACGCACATCGCATAACGCATAACGCATAACGCATAACGCATAACGCATAACGAATAACGCATAACGCATAACGCATAACGCATAACGCATAACGCATAACGCATAACGCATAACGCATAACGCATAACGCATAACGCATAACGCATAACGCATAACGCATAACGCATAACGCATAACGCATAACGCATAACGCATAACGCATAACGCATAACGCATAACGCGTAACGCATAACGCATAACGCATAACGCATAACGCATAACGCATAACGCATAACGCATAACGCATAACGCATAACGCATAACGCATAACGCATAACGCATAACGCATAACGCATAACGCATAACGCATAACGCATAACGCATAACGCATAACGCATAACGCATAACGCATGACGAATAACGCATAACGCATAACGCATAACGCATAACGCGTAACGCATAACGCATAACGCATAACGCATAACGCATAACGCATAACGCATAACGCATGACACATTACTCATAACGCATTACGCATAACGCATAACGCATAACGGATAACGCATAACGCATAATGCATAACGCATAACGCATAACGCATAACGCATAACGCATAACGCATAACCCATAACGCATAACGCATAACCCATAACGAATAACGCATAACGCTCAATGGAAAAGTCATAACGCATAACGCTCAATGAAAAAGTCATAATGCTTAACGCATAACGCATAACGCTCAATGGAAAAGTCATAACGCATAACGCTCAATGAAAAAGTCATAATGCTTAACGCATAACGCATAACGCATAACGCATAACGCACATCGCATAACGCATAACGCATAACGCATGACGCATAACGCAGAACGCATGACGCATAACGCATGACGCATAACGCATAACGCATAACGCATAACGCATAACGCATAACGCATAACGCATAACTCATAACGCATAACGCATAACGCATAACGCATAACGCATAACGCATAACGCATAACGCATAACGCATAACGCATAACGCATAACGCATAACGCATAACGCATAACGCATAACGCATAACGCATAACGCATAACGCATAACGCATAACGCATAACGCATAACGCATAACGCATAACGCATAACGCATAACGCATAACGCATAACGCATAACGAATAACGCATAACGCATAACGCATAACGCATAACGGATAACGCATGACGCATAACGCATAACGCATAACGCATAACGCATAACGCATAACGCATAACGCATAACGCATAACGCATAACGCATAACGCATAACGCATAACGCATAACGCATAACGCATAACGCATAACGCATAACGCATATCGCATAACGTATAACGCTTAACGCATAACGCATAACGCATAACGCATAACAGATAACGCGTAACGCATAACGGATAACGCATAACGGATAACGCATGGTGCATAACGCATAACGCATAACGCATAACGCATAACGCATAACGCATAACGCATAACGCATAACGCATAAGGCATAACGCATAACGCATAACGCATAACGCATAACGCATAACGCATAACGCATAACGCATAACGCATAACGCATAACGCATAACGTTCAATGAAAAAGTCATAACGCATAACGCATATCGCATAACCCGTAAAGCACAACGCATAACACATAACGCATAACACATAACGCATAACGCATAACGCATAACGCATAACGCATAACGCATAACGCATAACGCATAACGCATAACGCATAACGCATAACGCATAACGCATAACGCATAACGCATAACGCATATCGCATAACCCGTAAAGCACAACGCATAACACATAACGCATAACGCATAACACATAACGCATAACGCATAACGCATAACGCATAACGCATAACGCATAACGCATAACGCATAACGCATAACGCATAACGCATAACGCATAACTCATAACGCATAACGCATAACGCATAACGCATAACGCATAACGCATAACGCATAACGCATAACGCATAACGCATAACGCATAACGCATAACGCATAACGCATAACGCATAACGCATAACGCATAACGCATAACGCATAACGCATAACGCATAACGCATAACGCATAACGCATAACGCATAACGCATAACGCATAACGCATAACGCATAACGCATAACGAATAACGCATAACGCATAACGCATAACGCATAACGGATAACGCATGACGCATAACGCATAACGCATAACGCATAACGCATAACGCATAACGCATAACGCATAACGCATAACGCATAACGCATAACGCATAACGCATAACGCATAACGCATAACGCATAACGCATAACGCATAACGCATAACGCATAACGCATATCGCATAACGTATAACGCTTAACGCATAACGCATAACGCATAACGCATAACGCGTAACGCATAACGGATAACGCATAACGGATAACGCATGGTGCATAACGCATAACGCATAACGCATAACGCATAACGCATAACGCATAACGCATAACGCATAACGCATAAGGCATAACGCATAACGCATAACGCATAACGCATAACGCATAACGCATAACGCATAACGCATAACGCATAACGTTCAATGAAAAAGTCATAACGCATAACGCATATCGCATAACCCGTAAAGCACAACGCATAACACATAACGCATAACACATAACGCATAACGCATAACGCATAACGCATAACGCATAACGCATAACGCATAACGCATAACGCATAACGCATAACGCATAACGCATAACGCATAACGCATAACGCATAACGCATAACGCATAACGCATAACGCATAACGCATAACGCATAACGCATAACACATAACGCATAACGCATATCGCATAACGTATAACGCTTAACGCATAACGCATAACGCGTAACGCGTAACGCATAACGCATAACGCATAACGCATAACGCATAACGCATAACGCATAACGCATAACGCATAACGCATGACGCATAACGCAGAACGCATAACGCATAACGCATAACGCATAACGCATAACGCATAACGCATAACGCATAACGCATAACGCATAACGCATAACGCATAACGCATAACGCATAACGCATAACGCATAACGCATAACGCATAACGCATAACGCATAACGCATAACGCATAACGCATAACGCATAACGCATAACGCATAACGCATAACGCATAACGCATAACGCATAACGCATAACGCATAACGCATAACGCATAACGCATAACGCATAACGCATAACGCATAACGCATAACGCATAACGCATAACGCATAACGCATAACGCATAACGCATAACGCATAACGAATAACGCATAACGCATAACGCATAACGCATAACGCATAACGCATAACGCATAACGCATAACGCATAACGCATAACGCATAACGCATAACGCATAACGCATAACGCATAACGCATAACGCATAACGCATAACGCATAACGCATAACGCGTAACGCATAACGGATAACGCATAACGCATAACGCACAACGCATAACGCATAACGCACATCGCATAACGCATAACGCATAACGCATAACGCATAACGCATGACGAATAACGCATAACGCATAACGCATAACGCATAACGCTCAATGGAAAAGTCATAACGCATAACGCTCAATGAAAAAGTCATAATGCTTAACGCATAACGCATAACGCATAACGCATAACGCACATCGCATAACGCATAACGCATAACGCATAACGCATAACGCATAACGCATAACGAATAACGCATAACGCATAACGCATAACGCATAACGCATAACGCATAACGCATAACGCATAACGCATAACGCATAACGCATAACGCATAACGCATAACGCATAACGCATAACGCATAACGCATAACGCATAACGCATAACGCATAACGCATAACGCATAACGCATAACGCATAACGCATAACGCATAACGCATAACGCATAACGCATAACGCGTAACGCATAACGCATAACGCATAACGCATAACGCATAACGCATAACGCATAACGCATAACGCATAACGCATAACGCATAACGCATAACGCATAACGCATAACGCATAACGCATAACGCATAACGCATAACGCATAACGCATAACGCATAACGCATAACGCATAACGCATGACGAATAACGCATAACGCATAACGCATAACGCATAACGCGTAACGCATAACGCATAACGCATAACGCATAACGCATAACGCATAACGCGTAACGCATGACACATTACTCATAACGCATTACGCATAACGCATAACGCATAACGGATAACGCATAACGCATAATGCATAACGCATAACGCATAACGCATAACGCATAACGCATAACCCATAACGCATAACGCATAACCCATAACGAATAACGCATAACGCTCAATGGAAAAGTCATAACGCATAACGCTCAATGAAAAAGTCATAATGCTTAACGCATAACGCATAACGCTCAATGGAAAAGTCATAACGCATAACGCTCAATGAAAAAGTCATAATGCTTAACGCATAACGCATAACGCATAACGCATAACGCACATCGCATAACGCATAACGCATAACGCACATCGCATAACGCATAACGCATAACGCATAACGCATAACGCATAACGCATAACGCATAACGCATAACGCATAACGCATAACGCATAACGCATAACGCATAACGCATAACGCATAACGCATAACGCATAACGGATAACGCATGACGCATAACGCATAACGCATAACGCATAACGCGTAAAGCATAACGGATAACGCATAACGCATAACCCATAACGCGTAACGCGTAACGCATAACGGATAACGGATAACGCATAACGCATAACGCATAACGCATAACGCATAACGAATAACGCATATCGCATAACGCATAACGGATAACGCATAACGCATAACGCATAACGCATAACGCATAACGCATAACGCATAACGCATAACGCATAACGCATAACGCATAACGCATAACGCATAACGCATAACGCATAACGCATAACGCATAACGCATAACGCATAACGCATAACGCATAACGCATAACGCATAACGCATAACGCATAACGCATAACGCATAACGCATAACGCATAACGCATAACGCATAACGCATAACGCATAACGCATAACGCATAACGCATAACGCATAACGCATAACGCATAACGCATAACGCATAACGCATAACGCATAACGCATAACGCATAACGCATAACGCATAACGCATAACGCATGACGAATAACGCATAACGCATAACGCATAACGCATAACGCGTAACGCATAACGCATAACGCATAACGCATAACGCATAACGCATAACGCGTAACGCATGACACATTACTCATAACGCATTACGCATAACGCATAACGCATAACGGATAACGCATAACGCATAATGCATAACGCATAACGCATAACGCATAACGCATAACGCATAACCCATAACGCATAACGCATAACCCATAACGAATAACGCATAACGCTCAATGGAAAAGTCATAACGCATAACGCTCAATGAAAAAGTCATAATGCTTAACGCATAACGCATAACGCTCAATGGAAAAGTCATAACGCATAACGCTCAATGAAAAAGTCATAATGCTTAACGCATAACGCATAACGCATAACGCATAACGCACATCGCATAACGCATAACGCATAACGCACATCGCATAACGCATAACGCATAACGCATAACGCATAACGCATAACGCATAACGCATAACGCATAACGCATAACGCATAACGCATAACGCATAACGCATAACGCATAACGCATAACGCATAACGCATAACGGATAACGCATGACGCATAACGCATAACGCATAACGCATAACGCGTAAAGCATAACGGATAACGCATAACGCATAACCCATAACGCGTAACGCGTAACGCATAACGGATAACGGATAACGCATAACGCATAACGCATAACGCATAACGCATAACGAATAACGCATATCGCATAACGCATAACGGATAACGCATAACGCATAACGCATAACGCATAACGCATAACGCATAACGCATAACGCATAACGCATAACGCATAACGCATAACGCATAACGCATAACGCATAACGCATAACGCATAACGCATAACGCATAACGCATAACGCATAACGCATAACGCATAACGCATAACGCATAACGCATAACGCATAACGCATAACGCATAACGCATAACGCATAACGCATAACGCATAACGCATAACGCATAACGCATAACGCATAACGCATAACGCATAACGCATAACGCATAACGCATAACGCATAACGCATAACGCATAACGCATAACGCATAACGCATAACGCATAACGCATAACGCATAACGCATAACGCATAACGCATAACGCATAACGCATAACGCATAACGCATAACGCATAACGCATAACGCATAACGCATAACGCATAACGCATAACGCATAACGCATAACGCATAACGCATAACGCATAACGCATAACGCATAACGCATAACGCATAACGCATAACGCATAACGCATAACGCATAACGCATAACGCATAACGCATAACGCATAACGCATAACGCATAACGCATAACGCATAACGCATAACGCATAACGCATAACGCATAACGCATAACGCATAACGCATAACGCATAACGCATAACGCATAACGCATAACGCATAACGCATAACGCATAACGCATAACGCATAACGCATATCGCATAACGCATAACGCATAACGCATAACGCATAACGCATAACGCATAACGCATATCGCATATCGCATAACGTTCAATGAAAAAGTCATAACGCATAACGCATATCGCATAACCCGTAAAGCACAACGCATAACACATAACGCATAACGCATAACGCATAACGCATAACGCATAACGCATAACGCATAACGCATAACGCATAACGCATAACGCATAACGCATAACGCATAACGCATAACGCATAACGCATAACGCATAACGCATAACGCATAACGCATAACGCATAACGCATAACGCATAACGCATAACGCATAACGCATAACGCATAACGCATAACGCATAACGCATAACGCATAACGCATAACGCATAACGCATAACGCATAACGCATAACGCATAACGCATAACGCATAACGCATAACGCATAACGCATAACGCATAACGCATAACGCATAACGCATAACGCATAACGCATAACGCATAACGCATAACGCATAACGCATAACGCATAACGCATAACGCATAACGCATAACGCATAACGCATAACGCATAACGCATAACGGATAACGCATGACGCATAACGCATAACGCATAACGCATAACGCGTAAAGCATAACGGATAACGCATAACGCATAACGCATAACGAATAACGCATATCGCATAACGTATAACGCTTAACGCATAACGCATAACGCATAACGCATAACGCATAACGCATAACGCATAACGCATAACGCATAACGCATAACGCATAACGCATAACGCATAACGCATAACGCATAACGCATAACGCATAACGCATAACGCATAACGCATAACGCATAACGCATAACGCATAACGCATAACGCATAACGCATAACGCATAACGCATAACGCATAACGCATAACGCATAACGCATAACGCATAACGCATAACGCATAACGCATAACGCATAACGCATAACGCATAACGCATATCGCATAACGCATAACGCATAACGAATAACGCATATCGCATAACGTATAACGCTTAACGCATAACGCATAACGCATAACGCATAACGCATAACGCATAACGCATAACGCATAACGCATAACGCATAACGCGTAACGCATAACGCATAACGCGTAACGCATAACGCATAACGCATAAGCATAACGCATAACGCATATCGCATAACGCATAACGCATAACGCATAACGCATAACGCATAACGCATATCGCATAACGCATAACGTCCAATGAAAAAGTCATAACGCATAACGCATATCGCATAACCCGTAAAGCACAACGCATAACACATAACGCATAACGCATAACACATAACGCATAACGCATAACGCATAACGCATAACGCATAACGCATAGCGCATAACGCATAACGCATAACGCATAACGCATAACGCATAACGCATAACGCATAACGCATAACGCATAACGCATAACGCATAACGCATAACGCATAACGCATAACGCATAACGCATAACGCATAACGCATAACGCATAACGCATAACGCATAACGCATAACGCATAACGCATAACGCATAACGCATAACGCATAACGCATAACGCATAACGCATAACGCATAACGCATAACGCATAACGCATAACGGATAACGCATGACGCATAACGCATAACGCATAACGCATAACGCGTAAAGCATAACGGATAACGCATAACGCGTAACGCATAACGCGTAACGCGTAACGCATAACGGATAACGCATGACACATTACTCATAACGCATTACGCATAACGCATAACGCATAACGGATAACGCATAACGCATAATGCATAACGCATAACGCATAACGCATAACGCATAACGCATAACCCATAACGCATAACGCATAACCCATAACGAATAACGCATAACGCTCAATGGAAAAGTCATAACGCATAACGCTCAATGAAAAAGTCATAATGCTTAACGCATAACGCATAACGCATAACGCATAACGCA
This sequence comes from Lasioglossum baleicum, assembly GCF_051020765.1. Taxonomy (NCBI): domain Eukaryota; kingdom Metazoa; phylum Arthropoda; class Insecta; order Hymenoptera; family Halictidae; genus Lasioglossum; species Lasioglossum baleicum. The sequence continues at coordinate 301,965 of NW_027469098.1, read as the reverse complement.
TAACGCTCAATGGAAAAGTCATAACGCATAACGCTCAATGAAAAAGTCATAATCCTTAACGCATAACGCATAACGCATAACGCATAACGCATAACGCACATCGCATAACGCATAACGCATAACGCATAACGCATAACGCATAACGCATAACGCATAACGCATAACGAATAACGCATAACGCATAACGCATAACGCATAACGCATAACGCGTAACGCATAACGCGTAACGCATAACGCATAACGCATAACGCATAACGCATAACGCATATCGCATAACGCATAACGCATAACGCATAACGCATAACGCATAACGCATAACGCATAACGCATAACGCATAACGCATAACGCATATCGCATAACGCATAACGTCCAATGAAAAAGTCATAACGCATAACGCATATCGCATAACCCGTAAAGCACAACGCATAACACATAACGCATAACGCATAACAAATAACGCATAACGCATAACGCATAACGCATAACGCATAACGCATAACGCATAACGCATAACGCATAACGCATAACGCATAACGCATAACGCGTAACGCATAACGCATAACGCATAACGCATAACGCATAACGCATAACGCATAACGCATAACGCATAACGCATAACGCATAACGGATAACGCATGACGCATAACGCATAACGCATGACGCATAACGCATGACGCATAACGCATAACGCATAACGCATAACGCATAACGCATAACGCATAACGCATAACGCATAACGCATAACGCATAACGCATAACGCATAACGCATAACGCATAACGCATAACGCATAACGCATAACGCATAACGCATAACGCATAACGCATAACGCATAACGCATAACGCATAACGCATAACGCATAACGCATAACGCATAACGCATAACGCATAACGCATAACGCATAACGCATAACGCATAACGCATAACGCATAACGCATAACGCATAACGCATAACGCATAACGCATAACGCATAACGCATAACGCATAACGCATAACGCATAACGCATAACGCATAACGCATAACGCATAACGCATAACGCATAACGCATAACGCATAACGCATAACGCATAACGCATAACGCATAACGCATAACGCATAACGCATAACGCATAACGCATAACGCATAACGCATAACGCATAACGCATTACGCATAACGCATAACGCATAACGCATAACGCATAACGCATAACCCATAACGCATAACGCATAACGCATAACGCATAACGCATAACGCATAACGCATAACGCATAACGCATAACGCATAACGCATAACGCATAACGCATAACGCATAACGCATAACGCATAACGCATAACGCATAACGCATAACGCATAACGCATAACGCATAACGCATAACGCATAACGCATAACGCATAACGCATAACGCATAACGCATAACGCATAACGCATAACGCATAACGCATAACGCATAACGCATAACGCATAACGCATAACGCATAACGCATAACGCATTACGCATAACGCATAACGCATAACGCATAACGCATAACGCATAACGCATAACGCATAACGCATAACGCATAACGCATAACGCATAACGCATAACGCATAACGCATAACGCATAACGCATAACGCATAACGCATAACGCATAACGCATAACGCATAACGCATAACGCATAACGCATAACGCATAACGCATAACGCATAACGCATAACGCATAACGCATAACGCATAACGCATAACGCATAACGCATAACGCATAACGCATAACGCATAACGCATAACGCATAACGCATAACGCATAACGCATAACGCATAACGCATAACGCATAACGCATAACGCATAACGCAAAACGCATAACGCATAACGCATAACGCATAACGCATAACGAATAACGCATAACGCATAACGCATAACGCATAACGCATAACGGATAACGCATGACGCATAACGCACAACGCATAACGCATAACGAATAACGCATAACGCATAACGCATAACGCATAACGCATAACGCATAACGCATAACGCATAACGCATAACGCATAACGCATAACGCATAACGCATAACGCATAACGCATAACGCATAACGCATAACGCATAACGCATAACGCATAACGCATAACGCATAACGCATAACGCATAACGCATAACGCATAACGCATAACGCATAACGCATAACGCATAACGCATAACGCATAACGCATAACGCATAACGCATAACGCATAACGCATAACGCATAACGCATAACGCATAACGCATAACGCATAACGCATAACGCATAACGCATAACGCATAACGCATAACGCATAACGCATAACGCATAACGCATAACGCATAACGCATAACGCATAACGCATATCGCATAACGCATAACGTTCAATGAAAAAGTCATAACGCATAACGCATATCGCATAACCCGTAAAGCACAACGCATAACACATAACGCATAACGCATAACACATAACGCATAACGCATAACGCATAACGCATAACGCATAACGCATAACGCATAACGCATAACGCATAACGCATAACGCATAACGCATAACGCATAACGCATAACGCATAACGCATAACGCATAACGCATAACGCATAACGCATAACGCATAACGCATAACGCATAACGCATAACGCATAACGCATAACGCATAACGCATAACGCATAACGCATAACGCATTACGCATAACGCATAACGCATAACGCATAACGCATAACGCATAACGCATAACGCATAACGCATAACGCATAACGCATAACGCATAACGCATAACTCATAACGCATAACGCATAACGCATAACGCATAACGCATAACGCATAACGCATAACGCATAACGCATAACGCATAACGCATAACGCATAACGCATAACGCATAACGCATAACGCATTACGCATAACGCATAACGCATAACGCATAACGCATAACGCATAACGCATAACGCATAACGCATAACGCATAACGCATAACGCATAACGCATAACGCATAACGCATAACGCATAACGCATAACGCATAAAGCATAACGCATAACGCATAACGCATAACGCATAACGCATAACGCATAACGCATAACGCATAACGCATAACGCATAACGCATAACGCATAACGCATAACGCATAACGCATAACGCATAACGCATAACGCATAACGCATAACGCATAACGCATAACGCATAACGCATAACGCATAACGCATAACGCATAACGCATAACTCATAACGCATAACGCATAACGCATAACGCATAACGCATAACGAATAACGCATAACGCATAACGCATAACGCATAACGCATAACGCATAACGCATAACGCATAACGCATAACGCATAACGCATAACGCATAACGCATAACGCATAACGCATAACGCATAACGCATAACGCATAACGCATAACGCATAACGCATAACGCATAACGCATAACGCATAACGCATAACGCATAACGCATAACGCATAACGCATAACGCATAACGCATAACGCATAACGCATAACGCATAACGCATAACGCATAACGCATAACGCATAACGCATAACGCATAACGCATAACGCATAACGCATAACGCATAACGCATAACGCATAACGCATAACGCATAACGCATAACGCATAACGCATAACGCATAACGCATATCGCATAACGTATAACGCTTAACGCGTAACGCGTAACGCGTAACGCGTAACGCGTAACGCCTAACGCATAACGCATAACGCATAACGCATAACGCATAACGCATGACGCATAACGCAGAACGCATAACGCATAACGCATAACGCATAACGCATAACGCATAACGCATAACGCATAACGCATAACGCATAACGCATAACGCATAACGCATAACGCATAACGCATAACGCATAACGCATAACGCATAACGCATAACGCATAACGCATAACGCATAACGCATAACGCATAACGCATAACGCATAACGCATAACGCATAACGCATAACGCATAACGCATAACGCATAACGCATAACGCATAACGCATAACGCATAACGCATAACGCATAACGCATAACGCATAACGCATAACGCATAACGCATAACGCATAACGCATAACGCATAACGCATAACGCATAACGCATAACGCATAACGCATAACGCATAACGCATAACGCATAACGCATAACGCATTACGCATAACGCATAACGCATAACGCATAACGCATAACGCATAACGCATAACGCATAACGCATAACGCATAACGCATAACGCATAACGCATAACGCATAACGCATAACGCATAACGCATAACGCATAACTCATAACGCATAACGCATAACGCATAACGCATAACGCATAACGCATAACGCATAACGCATAACGCATAACGCATAACGCATAACGCATAACGCATAACGCATAACGCATAACGCATAACGCATAACGCATAACGCATAACGCATAACGCATAACGCATAACGCATAACGCATAACGCATAACGCATAACGCATAACGCATAACGCATAACGCATAACGCATAACGCATAACGCATAACGCATATCGCATAACGCATAACGTTCAATGAAAAAGTCATAACGCATAACGCATATCGCATAACCCGTAAAGCACAACGCATAACACATAACGCATAACGCATAACACATAACGCATAACGCATAACGCATAACGCATAACGCATAACGCATAACGCATAACGCATAACGCATAACGCATAACGCATAACGCATAACGCATAACGCATAACGCATAACGCATAACGCATAACGCATAACGCATAACGCATAACGCATAACGCATAACGCATAACGCATAACGCATAACGCATAACGCATAACGCATAACGCATAACGCATAACGCATAACGCATAACGCATTACGCATAACGCATAACGCATAACGCATAACGCATAACGCATAACGCATAACGCATAACGCATAACGCATAACGCATAACGCATAACGCATAACTCATAACGCATAACGCATAACGCATAACGCATAACGCATAACGCATAACGCATAACGCATAACGCATAACGCATAACGCATAACGCATAACGCATAACGCATAACGCATAACGCATTACGCATAACGCATAACGCATAACGCATAACGCATAACGCATAACGCATAACGCATAACGCATAACGCATAACGCATAACGCATAACGCATAACGCATAACGCATAACGCATAACGCATAAAGCATAACGCATAACGCATAACGCATAACGCATAACGCATAACGCATAACGCATAACGCATAACGCATAACGCATAACGCATAACGCATAACGCATAACGCATAACGCATAACGCATAACGCATAACGCATAACGCATAACGCATAACGCATAACGCATAACGCATAACGCATAACGCATAACGCATAACTCATAACGCATAACGCATAACGCATAACGCATAACGCATAACGAATAACGCATAACGCATAACGCATAACGCATAACGCATAACGCATAACGCATAACGCATAACGCATAACGCATAACGCATAACGCATAACGCATAACGCATAACGCATAACGCATAACGCATAACGCATAACGCATAACGCATAACGCATAACGCATAACGCATAACGCATAACGCATAACGCATAACGCATAACGCATAACGCATAACGCATAACGCATAACGCATAACGCATAACGCATAACGCATAACGCATAACGCATAACGCATAACGCATAACGCATAACGCATAACGCATAACGCATAACGCATAACGCATAACGCATAACGCATAACGCATAACGCATAACGCATAACGCATAACGCATAACGCATAACGCATAACGCATATCGCATAACGTATAACGCTTAACGCATAACGCGTAACGCGTAACGCGTAACGCGTAACGCCTAACGCATAACGCATAACGCATAACGCATAACGCATAACGCATGACGCATAACGCAGAACGCATAACGCATAACGCATAACGCATAACGCATAACGCATAACGCATAACGCATAACGCATAACGCATAACGCATAACGCATAACGCATAACGCATAACGCATAACGCATAACGCATAACGCATAACGCATAACGCATAACGCATAACGCATAACGCATAACGCATAACGCATAACGCATAACGCATAACGCATAACGCATAACGCATAACGCATAACGCATAACGCATAACGCATAACGCATAACGCATAACGCATAACGCATAACGCATAACGCATAACGCATAACGCATAACGCATAACGCATAACGCATAACGCATAACGCATAACGCATAACGCATAACGCATAACGCATAACGCATAACGCATAACGCATAACGCATAACGCATTACGCATAACGCATAACGCATAACGCATAACGCATAACGCATAACGCATAACGCATAACGCATAACGCATAACGCATAACGCATAACGCATAACGCATAACGCATAACGCATAACGCATAACGCATAACTCATAACGCATAACGCATAACGCATAACGCATAACGCATAACGCATAACGCATAACGCATAACGCATAACGCATAACGCATAACGCATAACGCATAACGCATAACGCATAACGCATAACGCATAACGCATAACGCATAACGCATAACGCATAACGCATAACGCATAACGCATAACGCATAACGCATAACGCATAACGCATAACGCATAACGCATAACGCATAACGCATAACGCATAACGCATAACGCATAACGCATAACGCATAACGCATAACGCATAACGCATAACGCATATCGCATAACGCATAACGTTCAATGAAAAAGTCATAACGCATAACGCATATCGCATAACCCGTAAAGCACAACGCATAACACATAACGCATAACGCATAACACATAACGCATAACGCATAACGCATAACGCATAACGCATAACGCATAACGCATAACGCATAACGCATAACGCATAACGCATAACGCATAACGCATAACGCATAACGCATAACGCATAACGCATAACGCATAACGCATAACGCATAACGCATAACGCATAACGCATTACGCATAACGCATAACGCATAACGCATAACGCATAACGCATAACGCATAACGCATAACGCATAACGCATAACGCATAACGCATAACGCATAACGCATAACGCATAACGCATAACTCATAACGCATAACGCATAACGCATAACGCATAACGCATAACGCATAACGCATAACGCATAACGCATAACGCATAACGCATAACGCATAACGCATAACGCATAACGCATAACGCATAACGCATTACGCATAACGCATAACGCATAACGCATAACGCATAACGCATAACGCATAACGCATAACGCATAACGCATAACGCATAACGCATAACGCATAACGCATAACGCATAACGCATAACGCATAACGCATAACGCATAACGCATAACGCATATCGCATAACGCATAACGTTCATTGAAAAAGTCATAACGCATAACGCATAACGCATAACGCATATCGCATAACCCGTAAAGCACAACGCATAACACATAACGCATAACGCATAACACATAACGCATAACGCATAACGCATAACGCATAACGCATAACGCATAACGCATAACGCATAACGCATAACGCATAACGCATAACGCATAACGCATAACGCATAACGCATAACGCATAACGCATAACGCATAACGCATAACGCATAACGCATAACGCATAACGCATAACGCATAACGCATAACGCATAACGCATTACGCATAACGCATAACGCATAACGCATAACGCATAACGCATAACGCATAACGCATAACGCATAACGCATAACGCATAACGCATAACGCATAACGCATAACGCATAACGCATAACGCATAACGCATAACGCATAACGCATAACGCATAACGCATATCGCATAACGCATAACGTTCAATGAAAAAGTCATAACGCATAACGCATATCGCATAACCCGTAAAGCACAACGCATAACACATAACGCATAACGCATAACACATAACGCATAACGCATAACGCATAACGCATAACGCATAACGCATAACGCATAACGCATAACGCATAACGCATAACGCATAACGCATAACGCATAACGCATAACGCATAACGCATAACGCATAACGCATAACGCATAACGCATAACGCATAACGCATAACGCATAACGCATAACGCATAACGCATAACGCATAACGCATAACGCATAACGCATAACGCATAACGCATAACGCATTACGCATAACGCATAACGCATAACGCATAACGCATAACGCATAACGCATAACGCATAACGCATAACGCATAACGCATAACGCATAACGCATAACGCATAACTCATAACGCATAACGCATAACGCATAACGCATAACGCATAACGCATAACGCATAACGCATAACGCATAACGCATAACGCATAACACATAACGCATAACGCATAACGCATAACGCATAACGCATTACGCATAACGCATAACGCATAACGCATAACGCATAACGCATAACGCATAACGCATAACGCATAACGCATAACGCATAACGCATAACGCATAACGCATAACGCATAACGCATAACGCATAACGCATAACGCATAACGCATAACGCATAACGCATATCGCATAACGCATAACGTTCAATGAAAAAGTCATAACGCATAACGCATATCGCATAACCCGTAAAGCACAACGCATAACACATAACGCATAACGCATAACACATAACGCATAATGCATAACGCATAACGCATAACGCATAACGCATAACGCATAACGCATAACGCATAACGCATAACGCATAACGCATAACGCATAACGCATAACGCATAACGCATAACGCATAACGCATAACGCATAACGCATAACGCATAACGCATAACGCATAACGCATAACGCATAACGCATAACGCATAACGCATAACGCATAACGCATAACGCATAACGCATAACGCATAACGCATAACGCATAACGCATAACGCATAACGCATAACGCATAACGCATAACGCATAACGCATAACGCATAACGCATAACGCATAACGCATAACGCATAACGCATAACGAATAACGCATAACGCATAACGCATAACGCATAACGCATAACGCATAACGGATAACGCATGACGCATAACGCATAACGCATGACGCATAACGCATAACGCATAACGCATAACGCATAACGCATAACGCATGACGCATAACGCATAACGCATAACGCATAACGCATAACGCATAACGCATAACGCATAACGCATAACGCATAACGCATAACGCATAACGCATAACGCATAACGCATAACGCATAACGCATAACGCATAACGCATAACGCATAACGCATAACGCATAACGCATAACGCATAACGCATAACGCATAACGCATAACGCATAACGCATAACGCATAACGCATAACGCATAACGCATAACGCATAACGCATAACGCATAACGCATAACGCATAACGCATAACGCATAACGCATAACGCATAACGCATAACGCATAACGCATAACGCATAACGCATTACGCATAACGCATAACGCATAACGCATAACGCATATCGCATAACGCATAACGCGTAACGCATAACGGATAACGCATAACGGATAACGCATGGTGCATAACGCATAACGCATAACGCATAACGCATAACGCATAACGCATAACGCATAAGGCATAACGCATAACGCATAACGCATAACGCATAACGCATAACGCATAACGCATAACGCATAACGCATAACGCATAACGCATAACGCATAACGCATAACGCATAACGCATAACGCATAACGCATAACGCATAACGCATAACGCATAACGCATAACGCATAACGCATAACGCATAACGCATAACGCGTAACGCATAACGCGTAACGCATAACGCATAACGCATAACGCATAACGCATAACGCATAACGCATAACGCATAACGCATAACACATAACGCATAACGGATAACGCATGACGCATAACGCATAACGCATAACGCATAACGCATAACACATAACGCATAACGGATAACGCATGACGCATAACGCATAACGCATAACGCATAACGCATAACGCATAACGCATAACGCATAACGCATAACGCATAACGCATAACGCATAACGCATAACGCATAACGCATAACGCATAACGCATAACGCATAACGCATAACGCATAACGCATAACGCATAACGCATAAGGCATAACGCATAACGCATAACGCATAACGCATAACGCATAACGCATAACGCATAACGCATAACGCATAACGCATAACGCATAACGCATAACGCATAACGCATAACGCATAACGCATAACGCATAACGCATAACGCATAACGCATAACGCATAACGTTCAATGAAAAAGTCATAACGCATAACGCATATCGCATAACCCGTAACGCACAACGCATAACACATAACGCATAACACATAACGCATAAAGCATAACGCATGGTGCATAACGCATAACGCATAACGCATAACGCATAACGCATAACGCATAACGCATAACGCATAACGCATAACGCATAACGCATAACGCATAACGCATAACGCATAACGCATAACGCATAACGCATAACGCATAACGCATAACGCATAACGCATATCGCATAACGTATAACGCTTAACGCATAACGCATAACGCATAACGCATAACGCATAACGCATAACGCATAACGCATAACGCATAACGCATAACGCATAACGCATAACGCATAACGCATAACGCATAACGCATAACGCATAACGCATAACGCATAACGCATAACGCATAACGCATAACGCATAACGCATAACGCATAACGCATAACGCATAACGCATAACGCATAACGCATAACGCATAACGCATAACGCATAACGCATAACGCATAACGCATAACGCATAACGCATAACGCATAACGCATAACGCATAACGCATAACGCATAACGCATAACGCATAACGCATAACGCATAACGCATTACGCATAACGCATAACGCATAACGCATAACGCATATCGCATAACGCATAACGCGTAACGCATAACGGATAACGCATAACGGATAACGCATGGTGCATAACGCATAACGCATAACGCATAACGCATAACGCATAACGCATAACGCATAAGGCATAACGCATAACGCATAACGCATAACGCATAACGCATAACGCATAACGCATAACGCATAACGCATAACGCATAACGCATAACGCATAACGCATAACGCATAACGCATAACGCATAACGCATAACGCATAACGCATAACGCATAACGCATAACGCATAACGCATAACGCGTAACGCATAACGCGTAACGCATAACGCATAACGCATAACGCATAACGCATAACGCATAACGCATAACGCATAACGCATAACACATAACGCATAACGGATAACGCATGACGCATAACGCATAACGCATAACGCATAACGCATAACGCATAACGCATAACGCATAACGCATAACGCATAACGCATAACGCATAACGCATAACGCATAACGCATAACGCATAACGCATAACGCATAACGCATAACGCATAACGCATAACGCATAACGCATAACGCATAACGCATAACGCATAACGCATAACGCATAACGCATAACGCATAACGCATAACGCATAACGCATAACGCATATCGCATAACGTATAACGCGTAACGCATAACGGATAACGCATAACGGATAACGCATGGTGCATAACGCATAACGCATAACGCATAACGCATAACGCATAACGCATAACGCATAAGGCATAACGCATAACGCATAACGCATAACGCATAACGCATAACGCATAACGCATAACGCATAACGCATAACGCATAACGCATAACGCATAACGCATAACGCATAACGCATAACGCATAACGCATAACGCATAACGCATAACGCATAACGCATAACGCATAACGCATAACGCGTAACGCATAACGCGTAACGCATAACGCATAACGCATAACGCATAACGCATAACGCATAACGCATAACGCATAACGCATAACACATAACGCATAACGGATAACGCATGACGCATAACGCATAACGCATAACGCATAACGCATAACGCATAACGCATAACGCATAACGCATAACGCATAACGCATAACGCATAACGCATAACGCATAACGCATAACGTTCAATGAAAAAGTCATAACGCATAACGCATATCGCATAACCCGTAACGCACAACGCATAACACATAACGCATAACACATAACGCATAACGCATAACGCATGGTGCATAACGCATAACGCATAACGCATAACGCATAACGCATAACGCATAACGCATAACGCATAACGCATAACGCATAACGCATAACGCATAACGCATAACGCATAACGCATAACGCATAACGCATAACGCATAACGCATAACGCATAACGCATATCGCATAACGTATAACGCTTAACGCATAACGCATAACGCATAACGCATAACGCATAACGCATAACGCATAACGCATAACGCATAACGCATAACGCATAACGCATAACGCATAACGCATAACGCATAACGCATAACGCATAACGCATAACGCATAACGCATAACGCATAACGCATAACGCATAACGCATAACGCATAACGCATAACGCATAACGCATAACGCATAACGCATAACGCATAACGCATAACGCATAACGCATAACGCATAACGCATAACGCATAACGCATAACGCATAACGCATAACGCATAACGCATAACGCATAACGCATAACGCATAACGCATAACGCATAACGCATAACGCATAACGCATAACGCATAACGCATAACGCATAACGCATAACGCATAACGCATAACGCATAACGCATAACGCATAACGCATAACGCATAACGCATAACGCATAACGCATAACGCATAACGCATAACGCATAACGCATAACGCATAACGCATAACGCATAACGCATAACGCATAACGCATAACGCATAACGCATAACGCATAACGCATAAGGCATAACGCATAACGCATAACGCATAACGCATAACGCATAACGCATAACGCATAACGCATAACGCATAACGCATAACGCATAACGCATAACGCATAACGTTCAATGAAAAAGTCATAACGCATAACGCATATCGCATAACCCGTAACGCACAACGCATAACACATAACGCATAACACATAACGCATAACGCATAACGCATAACGCATGGTGCATAACGCATAACGCATAACGCATAACGCATAACGCATAACGCATAACGCATAACGCATAAGGCATAACGCATAACGCATAACGCATAACGCATAACTCATAACGCATAACGCATAACGCATTACGCATAACGCATAACGCATAACGCATAACGCATAACGCATAACGCATAACGCATAACGCATAACGCATAACGCATAACGCATAACGCATAACGCATAACGCATAACTCATAACGCATAACGCATAACGCATAACGCATAACGCATAACGCATAACGCATAACGCATAACGCATAACGCATAACGCATAACGCATAACGCATAACGCATAACGCATAACGCATAACGCATTACGCATAACGCATAACGCATAACGCATAACGCATAACGCATAACGCATAACGCATAACGCATAACGCATAACGCATAACGCATAACGCATAACGCATAACGCATAACGCATAACGCATAACGCATAACGCATAACGCATAACGCATATCGCATAACGCATAACGTTCATTGAAAAAGTCATAACGCATAACGCATATCGCATAACCCGTAAAGCACAACGCATAACACATAACGCATAACGCATAACACATAACGCATAACGCATAACGCATAACGCATAACGCATAACGCATAACGCATAACGCATAACGCATAACGCATAACGCATAACGCATAACGCATAACGCATAACGCATAACGCATAACGCATAACGCATAACGCATAACGCATAACGCATAACGCATAACGCATAACGCATAACGCATAACGCATTACGCATAACGCATAACGCATAACGCATAACGCATAACGCATAACGCATAACGCATAACGCATAACGCATAACGCATAACGCATAACGCATAACGCATAACGCATAACGCATAACGCATAACGCATAACGCATAACGCATAACGCATAACGCATAACGCATATCGCATAACGCATAACGTTCAATGAAAAAGTCATAACGCATAACGCATATCGCATAACCCGTAAAGCACAACGCATAACACATAACGCATAACGCATAACACATAACGCATAACGCATAACGCATAACGCATAACGCATAACGCATAACGCATAACGCATAACGCATAACGCATAACGCATAACGCATAACGCATAACGCATAACGCATAACGCATAACGCATAACGCATAACGCATAACGCATAACGCATAACGCATAACGCATAACGCATAACGCATAACGCATAACGCATAACGCATAACGCATAACGCATAACGCATAACGCATTACGCATAACGCATAACGCATAACGCATAACGCATAACGCATAACGCATAACGCATAACGCATAACGCATAACGCATAACGCATAACGCATAACGCATAACGCATAACTCATAACGCATAACGCATAACGCATAACGCATAACGCATAACGCATAACGCATAACGCATAACGCATAACGCATAACGCATAACGCATAACGCATAACGCATAACGCATAACGCATAACGCATTACGCATAACGCATAACGCATAACGCATAACGCATAACGCATAACGCATAACGCATAACGCATAACGCATAACGCATAACGCATAACGCATAACGCATAACGCATAACGCATAACGCATAACGCATAACGCATAACGCATAACGCATAACGCATATCGCATAACGCATAACGTTCAATGAAAAAGTCATAACGCATAACGCATATCGCATAACCCGTAAAGCACAACGCATAACACATAACGCATAACGCATAACACATAACGCATAATGCATAACGCATAACGCATAACGCATAACGCATAACGCATAACGCATAACGCATAACGCATAACGCATAACGCATAACGCATAACGCATAACGCATAACGCATAACGCATAACGCATAACGCATAACGCATAACGCATAACGCATAACGCATAACGCATAACGCATAACGCATAACGCATAACGCATAACGCATAACGCATAACGCATAACGCATAACGCATAACGCATAACGCATAACGCATAACGCATAACGCATAACGCATAACGCATAACGCATAACGCATAACGAATAACGCATAACGCATAACGCATAACGCATAACGCATAACGCATAACGGATAACGCATGACGCATAACGCATAACGCATGACGCATAACGCATAACGCATAACGCATAACGCATAACGCATAACGCATGACGCATAACGCATAACGCATAACGCATAACGCATAACGCATAACGCATAACGCATAACGCATAACGCATAACGCATAACGCATAACGCATAACGCATAACGCATAACGCATAACGCATAACGCATAACGCATAACGCATAACGCATAACGCATAACGCATAACGCATAACGCATAACGCATAACGCATAACGCATAACGCATAACGCATAACGCATAACGCATAACGCATAACGCATAACGCATAACGCATAACGCATAACGCATAACGCATAACGCATAACGCATAACGCATAACGCATAACGCATAACGCATAACGCATAACGCATAACGCATAACGCATTACGCATAACGCATAACGCATAACGCATAACGCATATCGCATAACGCATAACGCGTAACGCATAACGGATAACGCATAACGGATAACGCATGGTGGATAACGCATAACGCATAACGCATAACGCATAACGCATAACGCATAACGCATAAGGCATAACGCATAACGCATAACGCATAACGCATAACGCATAACGCATAACGCATAACGCATAACGCATAACGCATAACGCATAACGCATAACGCATAACGCATAACGCATAACGCATAACGCATAACGCATAACGCATAACGCATAACGCATAACGCATAACGCATAACGCATAACGCGTAACGCATAACGCGTAACGCATAACGCATAACGCATAACGCATAACGCATAACGCATAACGCATAACGCATAACGCATAACACATAACGCATAACGGATAACGCATGACGCATAACGCATAACGCATAACGCATAACGCATAACACATAACGCATAACGGATAACGCATGACGCATAACGCATAACGCATAACGCATAACGCATAACGCATAACGCATAACGCATAACGCATAACGCATAACGCATAACGCATAACGCATAACGCATAACGCATAACGCATAACGCATAACGCATAACGCATAACGCATAACGCATAACGCATAACGCATAAGGCATAACGCATAACGCATAACGCATAACGCATAACGCATAACGCATAACGCATAACGCATAACGCATAACGCATAACGCATAACGCATAACGCATAACGCATAACGCATAACGCATAACGCATAACGCATAACGCATAACGCATAACGCATAACGCATAACGTTCAATGAAAAAGTCATAACGCATAACGCATATCGCATAACCCGTAACGCACAACGCATAACACATAACGCATAACACATAACGCATAAAGCATAACGCATGGTGCATAACGCATAACGCATAACGCATAACGCATAACGCATAACGCATAACGCATAACGCATAACGCATAACGCATAACGCATAACGCATAACGCATAACGCATAACGCATAACGCATAACGCATAACGCATAACGCATAACGCATAACGCATAACGCATAACGCATATCGCATAACGTATAACGCTTAACGCATAACGCATAACGCATAACGCATAACGCATAACGCATAACGCATAACGCATAACGCATAACGCATAACGCATAACGCATAACGCATAACGCATAACGCATAACGCATAACGCATAACGCATAACGCATAACGCATAACGCATAACGCATAACGCATAACGCATAACGCATAACGCATAACGCATAACGCATAACGCATAACGCATAACGCATAACGCATAACGCATAACGCATAACGCATAACGCATAACGCATAACGCATAACGCATAACGCATAACGCATAACGCATTACGCATAACGCATAACGCATAACGCATAACGCATATCGCATAACGCATAACGCGTAACGCATAACGGATAACGCATAACGGATAACGCATGGTGCATAACGCATAACGCATAACGCATAACGCATAACGCATAACGCATAACGCATAAGGCATAACGCATAACGCATAACGCATAACGCATAACGCATAACGCATAACGCATAACGCATAACGCATAACGCATAACGCATAACGCATAACGCATAACGCATAACGCATAACGCATAACGCATAACGCATAACGCATAACGCATAACGCATAACGCATAACGCATAACGCATAACGCATAACGCGTAACGCATAACGCGTAACGCATAACGCATAACGCATAACGCATAACGCATAACGCATAACGCATAACGCATAACGCATAACACATAACGCATAACGGATAACGCATGACGCATAACGCATAACGCATAACGCATAACGCATAACGCATAACGCATAACGCATAACGCATAACGCATAACGCATAACGCATAACGCATAACGCATAACGCATAACGCATAACGCATAACGCATAACGCATAACGCATAACGCATAACGCATAACGCATAACGCATAACGCATAACGCATAACGCATAACGCATAACGCATAACGCATAACGCATAACGCATAACGCATAACGCATAACGCATATCGCATAACGTATAACGCGTAACGCATAACGGATAACGCATAACGGATAACGCATGGTGCATAACGCATAACGCATAACGCATAACGCATAACGCATAACGCATAACGCATAAGGCATAACGCATAACGCATAACGCATAACGCATAACGCATAACGCATAACGCATAACGCATAACGCATAACGCATAACGCATAACGCATAACGCATAACGCATAACGCATAACGCATAACGCATAACGCATAACGCATAACGCATAACGCATAACGCATAACGCATAACGCATAACGCGTAACGCATAACGCGTAACGCATAACGCATAACGCATAACGCATAACGCATAACGCATAACGCATAACGCATAACGCATAACACATAACGCATAACGGATAACGCATGACGCATAACGCATAACGCATAACGCATAACGCATAACGCATAACGCATAACGCATAACGCATAACGCATAACGCATAACGCATAACGCATAACGCATAACGCATAACGCATAACGCATAACGCATAACGCATAACGCATAACGCATAACGCATAACGCATAACGCATAACGCATAACGCATAACGCATAACGCATAACGCATAACGCATAACGCATAACGCATAACGCATAACGCATATCGCATAACGTATAACGCTTAACGCATAACGCATAACGCATAACGCATAACGCATAACGCATAACGCATAACGCATAACGCATAACGCATAACGCATAACGCATAACGCATAACGCATAACGCATAACGCATAACGCATAACGCATAACGCATAACGCATAACGCATAACGCATAACGCATAACGCATAACGCATAACGCATAACGCATAACGCATAACGCATAACGCATAACGCATAACGCATAACGCATAACGCATAAGGCATAACGCATAACGCATAACGCATAACGCATAACGCATAACGCATAACGCATAACGCATAACGCATAACGCATAACGCATAACGCATAACGCATAACGCATAACGCATAACGCATAACGCATAACGCATAACGCATAACGCATAACGTTCAATGAAAAAGTCATAACGCATAACGCATATCGCATAACCCGTAACGCACAACGCATAACACATAACGCATAACACATAACGCATAACGCATAACGCATGGTGCATAACGCATAACGCATAACGCATAACGCATAACGCATAACGCATAACGCATAACGCATAACGCATAACGCATAACGCATAACGCATAACGCATAACGCATAACGCATAACGCATAACGCATAACGCATAACGCATAACGCATAACGCATATCGCATAACGTATAACGCTTAACGCATAACGCATAACGCATAACGCATAACGCATAACGCATAACGCATAACGCATAACGCATAACGCATAACGCATAACGCATAACGCATAACGCATAACGCATAACGCATAACGCATAACGCATAACGCATAACGCATAACGCATAACGCATAACGCATAACGCATAACGCATAACGCATAACGCATAACGCATAACGCATAACGCATAACGCATAACGCATAACGCATAACGCATAACGCATAACGCATAACGCATAACGCATAACGCATAACGCATAACGCATAACGCATAACGCATAACGCATAACGCATAACGCATAACGCATAACGCATAACGCATAACGCATAACGCATAACGCATAACGCATAACGCATAACGCATAACGCATAACGCATAACGCATAACGCATAACGCATAACGCATAACGCATAACGCATAACGCATAACGCATAACGCATAACGCATAACGCATAACGCATAACGCATAACGCATAACGCATAACGCATAACGCATAACGCATAACGCATAACGCATAAGGCATAACGCATAACGCATAACGCATAACGCATAACGCATAACGCATAACGCATAACGCATAACGCATAACGCATAACGCATAACGCATAACGCATAACGTTCAATGAAAAAGTCATAACGCATAACGCATATCGCATAACCCGTAACGCACAACGCATAACACATAACGCATAACACATAACGCATAACGCATAACGCATAACGCATGGTGCATAACGCATAACGCATAACGCATAACGCATAACGCATAACGCATAACGCATAACGCATAAGGCATAACGCATAACGCATAACGCATAACGCATAACTCATAACGCATAACGCATAACGCATAACGCATAACGCATAACGCATAACGCATAACGCATAACGCATAACGCATAACGCATAACGCATAACGCATAACGCATAACGCATAACGCATAACGCATAACGCATAACGCATAACGCATAACGCATAACGCATAACGCATAACGCATAACGCATAACGCATAACGCATAACGCATAACGCATAACGCATAACGCATAACGCATAACGCATAACGCATAACGCATAACGCATAACGCATAACGCATAACGCATAACGCATAACGCATAACGCATAACGCATAACGCATAACGCATAACGCATAACGCATAACGCATAACGCATAACGCATAACGCATAACGCATAACGCATAACGCATAACGCATAACGGATAACGCATGACGCATAACGCATAACGCATAACGCATAACGCATAACGCATAACGCATAACGCATAACGCATAACGCATAACGCATAACGCATAACGCATAACGCATAACGCATAACGCATAACGCATAACGCATAACGCATAACGCATAACGCATAACGCATAACGCATAACGCATAACGCATAACGCATAACGCATAACGCATAACGCATAACGCATAACGCATAACGCATAACGCATAACGCATAACGCATAACGCATAACGCATAACGCATAACGCATAACGCATAACGCATAACGCATAACGCATAACGCATAACGCATAACGCATAACGCATAACGCATAACGCATAACGCATAACGCATAACGCATAACGCATAACGCATAACGCATAACGCATATCGCATAACGTATAACGCTTAACGCATAACGCATAACGCATAACGCATAACGCATAACGCATAACGCATAACGCATAACGCATAACGCATAACGCATAACGCATAACGCATAACGCATAACGCATAACGCATAACGCATAACGCATAACGCATAACGCATAACGCATAACGCATAACGCATAACGCATAACGCATAACGCATAACGCATAACGCATAACGCATAACGCATAACGCATAACGCATAACGCATAACGCATAACGCATAACGCATAACGCATAACGCATAACGCATAACGCATAACGCATAACGCATAACGCATAACGCATAACGCATAACGCATAACGCATAACGCATAACGCATATCGCATAACGCATAACGCATAACGCATAACGCATAACGCATATCGCATAACGTATAACGCTTAACGCATAACGCATAACGCATAACGCATAACGCATAACGCATAACGCATAACGCATAACGCATAACGCATAACGCATAACGCATAACGCATAACGCATAACGCATAACGCATAACGCATAACGCATAACGCATAACGCATAACGCATAACGCATAACGCATAACGCATAACGCATAACGCATAACGCATAACGCATAACGCATAACGCATAACGCATAACGCATAACGCATAACGCATAACGCATATCGCATAACGCATAACGCATAACGCATAACGCATAACGCATATCGCATAACGTATAACGCTTAACGCATAACGCATAACGCATAACGCATAACGCATAACGCATAACGCATAACGCGTAACGCGTAACGCGTAACGCATAACGCGTAACGCATAACGCATAACGCATAACGCATAACGCATAACGCATAACGCATAACGCATAACGCATAACGCATAACGCATAACGCATAACGCATAACGCATATCGCATAACGTATAACGCTTAACGCATAACGCATAACGCATAACGCATAACGCATAACGCATAACGCATAACGCATAACGCATAACGCATAACGCATATCGCATAACGCATAACGCGTAACGCATAACGGATAACGCATAACGGATAACGCATGGTGCATAACGCATAACGCATAACGCATAACGCATAACGCATAACGCATAACGCATAACGCATAAGGCATAACGCATAACGCATAACGCATAACGCATAACGCATAACGCATAACGCATAACGCATAACGCATAACGCATAACGCATAACGCATAACGCATAACGCATAACGCATAACGCATAACGCATAACGCATAACGCATAACGCATAACGCATAACGCATAACGCATAACGCATAACGCGTAACGCATAACGCGTAACGCATAACGCATAACGCATAACGCATAACGCATAACGCATAACGCATAACGCATAACGCATAACACATAACGCATAACGGATAACGCATGACGCATAACGCATAACGCATAACGCATAACGCATAACGCATAACGCATAACGCATAACGCATAACGCATAACGCATAACGCATAACGCATAACGCATAACGCATAACGCATAACGCATAACGCATAACGCATAACGCATAACGCATAACGCATAACGCATAACGTTCAATGAAAAAGTCATAACGCATAACGCATATCGCATAACCCGTAACGCACAACGCATAACACATAACGCATAACACATAACGCATAACGCATAACGCATGGTGCATAACGCATAACGCATAACGCATAACGCATAACGCATAACGCATAACGCATAACGCATAACGCATAACGCATAACGCATAACGCGTAACGCATAACGGATAACGCATAACGGATAACGCATGGTGCATAACGCATAACGCATAACGCATAACGCATAACGCATAACGCATAACGCATAACGCATAACGCATAAGGCATAACGCATAACGCATAACGCATAACGCATAACGCATAACGCATAACGCATAACGCATAACGCATAACGCATAACGCATAACGCATAACGCATAACGCATAACGCATAACGCATAACGCATAACGCATAACGCATAACGCATAACGCATAACGCATAACGCATAACGCATAACGCATAACGCATAACGCATAACGCATAACGCATAACGCATAACGTTCAATGAAAAAGTCATAACGCATAACGCATATCGCATAACCCGTAACGCACAACGCATAACACATAACGCATAACACATAACGCATAACGCATAACGCATAACGCATGGTGCATAACGCATATCGCATAACGTATAACGCTTAACGCATAACGCATAACGCATAACGCATAACGCATAATGCATAACGCATAACGCGTAACGCGTAACGCGTAACGCATAACGCGTAACGCATAACGCATAACGCATAACGCATAACGCATAACGCATAACGCATAACGCATAACGCATAACGCATAACGCATAACGCATAACGCATAACGCATAACGCATAACGCATATCGCATAACGTATAACGCTTAACGCATAACGCATAACGCATATCGCATAACCCGTAACGCACAACGCATAACACATAACGCATAACACATAACGCATAACGCATAACGCATGGTGCATAACGCATAACGCATAACGCATAACGCATAACGCATAACGCATAACGCATAACGCATAAGGCATAACGCATAACGCATAACGCATAACGCATAACGCATAACGCATAACGCATAACGCATAACGCATAACGCATAACGCATAACGCATAACGCATAACGCATAACGCATAACGCATAACGCATAACGCATAACGCATAACGCATAACGCATAACGCATAACGCATATCGCATAACGTATAACGCTTAACGCATAACGCATAACGCATAACGCATAACGCATAACGCATAACGCATAACGCATAACGCATAACGCATAACGCATAACGCATAACGCATAACGCATAACGCATAACGCATAACGCATAACGCATAACGCATAACGCATAACGCATAACGCATAACGCATAACGCATAACGCATAACGCATAACGCATAACGCATAACGCATAACGCATAACGCATAACGCATAACGCATAACGCATAACGCATAACGCATAACGCATAACGCATAACGCATAACGCATAACGCATAACGCATAACGCATAACGCATAACGCATAACGCATAACGCATAACGCATAACGCATAACGCATAACGCATAACGCATAACGCATAACGCATAACGCATAACGCATAACGCATAACGCATATCGCATAACGCATAACGCATAACGCATAACGCATAACGCATATCGCATAACGTATAACGCTTAACGCATAACGCATAACGCATAACGCATAACGCATAACGCATAACGCGTAACGCGTAACGCGTAACGCATAACGCGTAACGCATAACGCATAACGCATAACGCATAACGCATAACGCATAACGCATAACGCATAACGCATAACGCATAACGCATAACGCATAACGCATAACGCATATCGCATAACGTATAACGCTTAACGCATAACGCATAACGCATAACGCATAACGCATAACGCATAACGCATAACGCATAACGCATAACGCATAACGCATATCGCATAACGCATAACGCGTAACGCATAACGGATAACGCATAACGGATAACGCATGGTGCATAACGCATAACGCATAACGCATAACGCATAACGCATAACGCATAACGCATAACGCATAACGCATAAGGCATAACGCATAACGCATAACGCATAACGCATAACGCATAACGCATAACGCATAACGCATAACGCATAACGCATAACGCATAACGCATAACGCATAACGCATAACGCATAACGCATAACGCATAACGCATAACGCATAACGCATAACGCATAACGCATAACGCATAACGCATAACGCGTAACGCATAACGCGTAACGCATAACGCATAACGCATAACGCATAACGCATAACGCATAACGCATAACGCATAACGCATAACACATAACGCATAACGGATAACGCATGACGCATAACGCATAACGCATAACGCATAACGCATAACGCATAACGCATAACGCATAACGCATAACGCATAACGCATAACGCATAACGCATAACGCATAACGCATAACGCATAACGCATAACGCATAACGTTCAATGAAAAAGTCATAACGCATAACGCATATCGCATAACCCGTAACGCACAACGCATAACACATAACGCATAACACATAACGCATAACGCATAACGCATGGTGCATAACGCATAACGCATAACGCATAACGCATAACGCATAACGCATAACGCATAAGGCATAACGCATAACGCATAACGCATAACGCATAACGCATAACGCATAACGCATAACGCATAACGCATAACGCATAACGCATAACGCATAACGCATAACGCATAACGCGTAACGCATAACGCATAACGCATAACGCATAACGCATAACGCATAACGCATAACGCATAACGCATAACGCATAACGCATAACGCATAACACATAACGCATAACGGATAACGCATGACGCATAACGCATAACGCATAACGCATAACGCATAACGCATAACGCATAACGCATAACGCATAACGCATAACGCATAACGCATAACGCATAACGCATAACGCATAACGCATAACGCATAACGCATAACGCATAACGCATAACGCATAACGCATAACGCATAACGCATAACGCATAACGCATAACGCATAACGCATAACGCATAACGCATATCGCATAACGTATAACGTATAACGCTTAACGCATAACGCATAACGCATAACGCATAACGCATAACGCATAACGCATAACGCATAACGCATAACGCATAACGCATAACGCATAACGCATAACGCATAACGCATAACGCATAACGCATAACGCATAACGCATAACGCATAACGCATAACGCATAACGCATAACGCATAACGCATAACGCATAACGCATAACGCATAACGCATAACGCATAACGCATAACGCATAACGCATAACGCATAACGCATAACGCATAACGCATAACGCATAACGCATAACGCATAACGCATAACGCATAACGCATAACGCATAACGCATAACGCGTAACGCATAACGCGAAACGCATAACGCGTAACGCATAACGCATAACGCATAACGCATAACGCATAACGCATAACGCATAACGCATAACGCATATCGCATAACGCATAACGCTTAACGCATAACGCATAACGCATAACGCATAACGCATAACGCATAACGCATAACGCATAACGCATAACGCATAACGCATAACGCATAACGCATAACGCATAACGCATAACGCATAACGCATAACGCATAACGCATAACGCATAACGCATAACGCATAACGCATAACGCATAACGCATAACGCATAACGCATAACGCATAACGCATAACGCATAACGCATAACGCATAACGCATAACGCATAACGCATAACGCATAACGCATAACGCATAACGCATAACGCATAACGCATAACGCATAACGCATAACGCATAACGCATAACGCATAACGCATAACGCATAACGCATAACGCATAACGCATAACGCATAACGCATAACGCATAACGCATAACGCATAACGCATAACGCATAACGCATAACGCATAACGCATAACGCATAACGCATAACGCATAACGCATAACGCATAACGCATAACGCATAACGCATAACGCATATCGCATAACGCATAACGCATAACGCATAACGCATAACGCATAACGCATAACGCATAACGCATAACGCATAACGCATAACGCATAACGCATAACGCATAACGCATAACGCATAACGCATAACGCATAACGCATAACGCATAACGCATAACGCATAACGCATAACGCATAACGCATAACGCATAACGCATAACGCATAACGCATAACGCATAACGCATAACGCATAACGCATAACGCATAACGCATAACGCATAACGCATAACGCATAACGCATAACGCATAACGCATAACGCATAACGCATAACGCATAACGCATAACGCATAACGCATAACGTTCAATGAAAAAGTCATAACGCATAACGCATATCGCATAACCCGTAACGCACAACGCATAACACATAACGCATAACACATAACGCATAACGCATAACGCATAACGCATGGTGCATAACGCATAACGCATAACGCATAACGCATAACGCATAACGCATAACGCATAACGCATAACGCATAAGGCATAACGCATAACGCATAACGCATAACGCATAACGCATAACGCATAACGCATAACGCATAACGCATAACGCATAACGCATAACGCATAACGCATAACGCATAACGCATAACGCATAACGCATAACGCATAACGCATAACGCATAACGCATAACGCATAACGCATAACGCATAACGCATAACGCATAACGCATAACGCATAACGCATAACGCATAACGCATAACGCATAACGCATAACGCATAACGCATAACGCATAACGCATAACGCATAACGCATAACGCATAACGCATAACGCATAACGTTCAATGAAAAAGTCATAACGCATAACGCATATCGCATAACCCGTAACGCACAACGCATAACACATAACGCATAACACATAACGCATAACGCATAACGCGTAACGCATAACGCATAACGCTTAACGCATAACGCATAACGCATAACGCATAACGCATAACGCATAACACATAACGCATAACGGATAACGCATGACGCATAACGCATAACGCATAACGCATAACGCATAACGCATAACGCATAACGCATAACGCATAACGCATATCGCATAACGTATAACGCTTAACGCATAACGCATAACGCATAACGCATAACGCATAACGCATGACGCATAACGCATAACGCATAACGCATAACGCATAACGCATAACGCATAACGCATAACGCATAACGCATAACGCATAACGCATAACGCATAACGCATAACGCATAACGCATAACGCATAACGCATAACGCATAACGCATATCGCATAACGTATAACGCTTAACGCATAACGCATAACGCATAACGCATAACGCGTAACGCACAACGGATAACGCATAACGGATAACGCATGGTGCATAACGCATAACGCATAACGCATAACGCATAACGCATAACGCATAACGCATAACGCATAAGGCATAACGCATAACGCATAACGCATAACGCATAACGCATAACGCATAACGCATAACGCATAACGCATAACGTTCAATGAAAAAGTCATAACGCATAACGTATATCGCATAACCCGTAACGCACAACGCATAACACATAACGCATAACACATAACGCATAACGCATAACGGATAACGCATGACGCATAACGCATAACGCATAACGCATAACGCATAACGCATAACGCATAACGCATAACGCATAACGCATAACGCATAACGCATAACGCATAACGCATAACGCATAACGCATAACGCATAACGCATAACGCATAACGCATAACGCATAACGCATAACGCATAACGCATAACGCATAACGCATAACGCATAACGCATAACGCATAACGCATAACGCATAACGCATAACGCATAACGCATAACGCATAACGCATAACGCATAACGCATAACGCATAACGCATAACGCATAACGCATAACGCATAACGCATAACGCATAACGCATAACGCATAACGCATAACGCATAACGCATAACGCATAACGCATAACGCATAACGCATAACGCATAACGCATAACGCATAACGCATAACGCATAACGCATAACGCATAACGCATAACGCATAACGCATAACGCATAACGCATAACGCATAACGCATAACGCATAACGCATAACGCATAACGCATAACGCGTAACGCATAACGCGTAACGCATAACGCATAACGCATAACGCATAACGCATAACGCATAACGCATAACGCATAACGCATAACGCATAACGCATAACGCATAACGCATAACGCATAACGCATAACGCATAACGCGTACCGCATAACGCATAACGCTTAACGCATAACGCATAACGCATAACGCATAACGCATAACGCATAACGCATAACGCATAACGCATAACGCATAACGCATAACACATAACGCATAACGGATAACGCATGACGCATAACGCATAACGCATAACGCATAACGCATAACGCATAACGCATAACGCATAACGCATAACGCATAACGCATAACGCATAACGCATAACGCATAACGCATAACGCATAACGCATAACGCATAACGCATAACGCATAACGCATAACGCATATCGCATAACGCATAACGCATAACGCATAACGCATAACGCATAACGCATAACGCATAACGCATAACGCATAACGCATAACGCATAACGCATAACGCATAACGCATAACGCATAACGCATAACGCATAACGCATAACGCATAACGCATAACGCATAACGCATAACGCATAACGCATAACGCATAACGCATAACGCATATCGCATAACGTATAACGCTTAACGCATAACGCATAACGCATAACGCATAACGCATAACGCATAACGCATAACGCGTAACGCACAACGGATAACGCATAACGGATAACGCATGGTGCATAACGCATAACGCATAACGCATAACGCATAACGCATAACGCATAACGCATAAGGCATAACGCATAACGCATAACGCATAACGCATAACGCATAACGCATAACGCATAACGCATAACGCATAACGCATAACGCATAACGCATAACGCATAACGCATAACGCATAACGCATAACGCATAACGCATAACGCATAACGCATAACGCATAACGCATAACGCATAACGCATAACGCATAACGCATAACGCATAACGCATAACGCATAACGCATAACGCATAACGCATAACGGATAACGCATAACGTTCAATGAAAAAGTCATAACGCATAACGCATATCGCATAACCCGTAAAGCACAACACATAACGCATAACACATAACGCATAACGCATAACGCATAACGCATAACGCATAACGCATAACGCATAACGCATAACGCATAACGCATAACGCATAACGCATAACGCATAACGCATAACGCATAACGCATAACGCATAACACATAACGCATAACGCATATCGCATAACGCATAACGCTTAACGCATAACGCATAACGCGTAACGCGTAACGCATAACGCATAACGCATAACGCATAACGCATAACGCATAACGCATAACGCATAACGCATAACGCATAACGCATGACGCATAACGCAGAACGCATAACGCATAACGCATAACGCATAACGCATAACGCATAACGCATAACGCATAACGCATAACGCATAACGCATAACGCATAACGCATAACGCATAACGCATAACGCATAAGGCATAACGCATAACGCATAACGCATAACGCATAACGCATAACGCATAACGCATAACGCATAACGCATAACGCATAACGCATAACGCATAACGCATAACGCATAACGCATAACGCATAACGCATAACGCATAACGCATAACGCATAACGCATAACGCATAACGCATAACGCATAACGCATAACGCATAACGCATAACGCATAACGCATAACGCATAACGCATAACGCATAACGCATAACGCATAACGCATAACGCATAACGCATAACGCATAACGCATAACGCATAACGCATAACGCATAACGCATAACACATAACGCATAACGCATATCGCATAACGCATAACGCTTAACGCATAACGCGTAACGCGTAACGCGTAACGCATAACGCATAACGCATAACGCATAACGCATAACGCATAACGCATAACGCATAACGCATAACGCATAACGCATAACGCATAACGCATAACGCATAACGCATAACGCATAACGCATAACGCATAACGCATAACGCATAACGCATAACGCATAACGCATAACGCATAACGCATAACGCATAACGCATAACGCATAACGCATAACGCATAACGCATAACGCATAACGCATAACGCATAACGCATAACGCATAACGCATAACGCATAACGCATAACGCATAACGCATAACGCATAACGCATAACGCATAACGCATAACGCATAACGCATAACGCATAACGCATAACGCATAACGCATAACGCATAACGCATAACGCATAACGCATAACGCATAACGCATAACGCATAACGCATAACGTTCAATGAAAAAGTCATAACGCATAACGCATATCGCATAACCCGTAAAGCACAACGCATAACACATAACGCATAACACATAACGCATAACGCATAACGCATAACGCATAACGCATAACGCATAACGCATAACGCATAACGCATAACGCATAACGCATAACGCATAACGCATAACGCATAACGCATAACGCATAACGCATAACACATAACGCATAACGCATATCGCATAACGCATAACGCTTAACGCATAACGCATAACGCGTAACGCGTAACGCATAACGCATAACGCATAACGCATAACGCATAACGCATAACGCATAACGCATGACGCATAACGCAGAACGCATAACGCATAACGCATAACGCATAACGCATAACGCATAACGCATAACGCATAACGCATAACGCATAACGCATAACGCATAACGCATAACGCATAAGGCATAACGCATAACGCATAACGCATAACGCATAACGCATAACGCATAACGCATAACGCATAACGCATAACGCATAACGCATAACGCATAACGCATAACGCATAACGCATAACGCATAACGCATAACGCATAACGCATAACGCATAACGCATAACGCATAACGCATAACGCATAACGCATAACGCATAACGCATAACGCATAACGCATAACGCATAACGCATAACGCATAACGCATAACGCATAACGCATAACGCATAACGCATAACGCATAACGCATAACGCATAACGCATAACGCATAACGCATAACGCATAACGCATAACGCATAACGCATAACGCATAACGCATAACGCATAACGCATAACGCATAACGCATAACGCATAACGCATAACGCATAACGCATAACGCATAACGCATAACGCATAACGCATAACGCATATCGCATAACGCATAACGTTCAATGAAAAAGTCATAACGCATAACGCATAACGCATATCGCATAACCCGTAAAGCACAACGCATAACACATAACGCATAACGCATAACGCATAACGCGTAACGCATAACGGATAACGCATAACGGATAACGCATGGTGCATAACGCATAACGCATAACGCATAACGCATAACGCATAACGCATAACGCATAACGCATAACGCAAAAGGCATAACGCATAACGCATAACGCATAACGCATAACGCATAACGCATAACGCATAACGCATAACGCATAACGCATAACGCATAACGCATAACGCATAACGCATAACGCATAACGCATAACGCATAACGCATAACGCATAACGCATAACGCATAACGCATAACGCATAACGCATAACGCATAACGCATAACGCATAACGCATAACGCATAACGCATAACGCATAACGCATAACGCATAACGCATAACGCATAACGCATAACGCATAACGCATAACGCATAACGCATAACGCATAACGCATAACGCATAACGCATAACGCATAACGCATAACGCATAACGCATAACGCATAACGCATAACGCATAACGCATAACGCATAACGCATAACGCATAACGCATAACGCATAACGCATAACGCATAACGCATAACGCATAACGCATAACGCATAACGCATAACGCATAACGCATAACGCATAACGCATAACGCATAACGAATAACGCATAACGCATAACGCATAACGCATAACGCATAACGCATAACGCATAACGCATAACGCATAACGCATAACGCATAACGCATAACGCATAACGCATAACGCATAACGCATAACGCATAACGCATAACGCATAACGCATAACGCATAACGCATAACGCATAACGCATAACGCATAACGCATAACGCATAACTCATAACGCATAACGCATAACGCATAACGCATAACGCATAACGCATAACGCATAACGCATAACGCATAACGCATAACGCATAACGCATAACGCATAACGCATAACGCATAACGCATAACGCATAACGCATAACGCATAACGCATAACGCATAACGCATAACGCATAACGCATAACGCATAACGCATAACGCATAACGCATAACGCATAACGCATAACGCATAACGCATAACGCATAACGCATAACGCATAACGCATAACGCATAACGCATAACGCATAACGCATAACGCATAACGCATAACGCATAACGCATAACGCATAACGCATAACGCATAACGCATAACGCATAACGCATAACGCATAACGCATAACGCATAACGCATAACGCATAACGCATAACGCATAACGCATAACGCATAACGCATAACGCATAACGCATAACGCATAACGCATAACGCATAACGCATAACGCATAACGCATAACGCATAACGCATAACGCATAACGCATAACGCATAACGCATAACGCATAACGCATAACGCATAACGCATAACGCATAACGCATAACGCATAACGCATAACGCATAACGCATAACGCATAACGCATAACGCATAACGCATAACGCATAACGCATAACGCATAACGCATAACGCATAACGCATAACGCATAACGCATAACGCATAACGCATAACGCATAACGCATAACGCATAACGCATAACGCATAACGCATAACGCATAACGCATAACGCATAACGCATAACGCATAACGCATAACGCATAACGCATAACGCATAACGCATAACGCATAACGCATAACGCATAACGCATAACGCATAACGCATAACGCATAACGCATAACGCATAACGCATAACGCATAACTCATAACGCATAACGCATAACGCATAACGCATAACGCATAACGCATAACGCATAACGCATAACGCATAACGCATAACGCATAACGCATAACGCATAACGCATAACGCATAACGCATAACGCATAACGCATAACGCATAACGCATAACGCATAACGCATAACGCATAACGCATAACGCATAACGCATAACGCATAACGCATAACGCATAACGCATAACGCATAACGCATAACGCATAACGCATAACGCATAACGCATAACGCATAACGCATAACGCATAACGCATAACGCATAACGCATAACGCATAACGCATATCGCATAACGCATAACGTTCAATGAAAAAGTCATAACGCATAACGCATAACGCATATCGCATAACCCGTAAAGCACAACGCATAACACATAACGCATAACGCATAACACATAACGCAGAACGCATAACGCATAACGCATAACGCATAACGCATAACGCAGAACGCATAACGCATAACGCATAACGCATAACGCATAACGCATATCGCATAACGTATAACGCTTAACGCATAACGCATAACGCATAACGCGTAACGCGTAACGCATAACGCATAACGCGTAACGCATAACGCATAACGCATAACGCATAACGCATAACGCATAACGCATAACGCATAACGCATAACGCATAACGCATAACGCATAACGCATAACGCATAACGCATAACGCATAACGCATAACGCATAACGCATAACGCATAACGCATAACGCATAACGCATAACGCAAAACGCATAACGCATAACGCATAACGCATAACGCATAACGCATAACGCATAACGCAAAACGCATAACGCATAACGCATAACGCATAACGCATAACGCATAACGCATAACGCATAACGCATAACGCATAACGCATAACGCATAACGCATAACGCATAACGCATAACGCATGACGCATAACGCAGAACGCATAACGCATAACGCATGACGCATAACGCATAACGCATAACGCATAACGCATAACGCATAACGCATAACGCATAACGCATAACGCATAACGCATAACGCATAACGCATAACGCATAACGCATAACGCATAACGCATAACGCATAACGCATAACGCATAACGCATAACGCATAACGCATAACGCATAACGCATAACGCATATCGCATAACGCATAACGTTCAATGAAAAAGTCATAACGCATAACGCATATCGCATAACCCGTAAAGCACAACGCATAACACATAACGCATAACGCATAACACATAACGCATAACGCATAACGCATAACGCATAACGCATAACGCATAACGCATAACGCATAACGCATAACGCATAACGCATAACGCATATCGCATAACGCATAACGTTCAATGAAAAAGTCATAACGCATAACGCATATCGCATAACCCGTAAAGCACAACGCATAACACATAACGCATAACGCATAACACATAACGCATAACGCATAACGCATAACGCATAACGCATAACGCATAACGCATAACGCATAACGCATAACGCATAACGCATAACGCATAACGCATAACGCATAACGCATAACGCATAACGCATAACGCATAACGCATAACGCATAACGCATAACGCATAACGCATAACGCATAACGCATAACGCATAACGCATAACGCATAACGCATAACGCATAACGCATAACGCATAACGCATAACGCATAACGCATAACGCATAACGCATAACGCATAACGCATAACGCATAACGCATAACGCATAACGCATAACGCATAACGCATAACGCATAACGCATAACGCATAACGCATAACGCATAACGCATAACGCATAACGCATAACGCATAACGCATAACGCATAACGCATAACGAATAACGCATAACGCATAACGCATAACGCATAACGCATAACGCATAACTCATAACGCATAACGCATAACGCATAACGCATAACGCATAACGCATAACGCATAACGCATAACGCATAACGCATAACGCATAACGCATAACGCATAACGCATAACGCATAACGCATAACGCATAACGCATAACGCATAACGCATAACGCATAACGCATAACGCATAACGCATAACGCATAACGCATAACGCATAACGCATAACGCATATCGCATAACGCATAACGTTCAATGAAAAAGTCATAACGCATAACGCATATCGCATAACCCGTAAAGCACAACGCATAACACATAACGCATAACGCATAACACATAACGCATAACGCATAACGCATAACGCATAACGCATAACGCATAACGCATAACGCATAACGCATAACGCATAACGCATAACGCATAACGCATAACGCATAACGCATAACGCATAACGCATAACGCATAACGCATAACGCATAACGCATAACGCATAACGCATAACGCATAACGCATAACGCATAACGCATAACGCATAACGCATAACGCATAACGCATAACGCATAACGCATATCGCATAACGCATAACGTTCAATGAAAAAGTCATAACGCATAACGCATATCGCATAACCCGTAAAGCACAACGCATAACACATAACGCATAACGCATAACACATAACGCATAACGCATAACGCATAACGCATAACGCATAACGCATAACGCATAACGCATAACGCATAACGCATAACGCATAACGCATAACGCATAACGCATAACGCATAACGCATAACGCATAACGCATAACGCATAACGCATAACGCATAACGCATAACGCATAACGCATAACGCATAACGCATAACGCATAACGAATAACGCATAACGCATAACGCATAACGCATAACGCATAACGCATAACTCATAACGCATAACGCATAACGCATAACGCATAACGCATAACGCATAACGCATAACGCATAACGCATAACGCATAACTCATAACGCATAACGCATAACGCATAACGCATAACGCATAACGCATATCGCATATCGCATAACGTATAACGCTTAACGCATAACGCATAACGCATAACGCATAACGCATAACGCATAACGCATAACGAATAACGCATATCGCATAACGCATAACGCATAACGCATAACGCATAACGCATAACGCATAACGCATAACGCATAACGCATAACGCATAACGCATAACGCATGACGCATAACGCATAACGCATAACGCATAACGCATAACGCATAACGCATAACGGATAACGCATAACGCATAACACATAACGCATAACGGATAACGCATGACGCATAACGCATAACGCATAACGCATAACGCATAACGCATAACGCATATCGCATAACGTATAACGCTTAACGCATAACGCATAACGCATAACGCATAACGCATAACGCATAACGCATAACGCATAACGCATAACGCATAACGCATAACGCATAACGCATAACGCATAACGCATAACGCATAACGCATAACGCATAACGCATAACGCATAACGCATAACGCATAACGCATAACGCATAACGCATAACGCATAACGCATAACGCATAACGCATAACGCATAACGCATAACGCATAACGCATAACGCATAACGCATAACGCATAACGCATAACGGATAACGCATGACGCATAACGCATAACGCATAACGCATAACGCATAACGCATAACGCATAACGCATAACGCATAACGCATAACGCATAACGCATAACGCATAACGCATAACGCATAACGCATAACGCATAACGCATAACGCATAACGCATAACGCATAACGCATAACGCATAACGCATAACGCATAACGCATAACGCATAACGCATAACGCATAACGCATAACGCATAACGCATAACGCATAACGCATAACGCATAACGCATAACGCATAACGCATAACGCATAACGCATAACGCATAACGCATAACGCATAACGCATAACGCATAACGCATAACGCATAACGCATAACGCATAACGCATAACGCATAACGCATAACGCATAACGCATAACGCATAACGCATAACGCATAACGCATAACGCATAACGCATAACGCATAACGCATAACGCATAACGCATAACGCATAACGCATAACGCATAACGCATAACGCATAACGCATAACGCATAACGCATAACGCATAACGCATAACGCATAACGCATAACGAATAACGCATAACGCATAACGCATAACGCATAACGCATAACGCATAACGCATAACGCATAACGCATAACGCATAACGCATAACGCATAACGCATAACGCATAACGCATAACGCATAACGCATAACGCATAACGCATAACGCATAACGCATAACGCATAACGCATAACGCATAACGCATAACGCATAACGCATAACTCATAACGCATAACGCATAACGCATAACTCATAACGCATAACGCATAACGCATAACGCATAACGCATAACGCATAACGCATAACGCATAACGCATAACGCATAACGCATAACGCATAACGCATAACGCATAACGCATAACGCATAACGCATAACGCATAACGCATAACGCATAACGCATAACGCATAACGCATAACGCATAACGCATAACGCATAACGCATAACGCATAACGCATAACGCATAACGCATAACGCATAACGCATAACGCATAACGCATAACGCATAACGCATAACGCATAACGCATAACGCATAACGCATAACGCATAACGCATAACGCATAACGCATAACGCATAACGCATAACGCATAACGCATAACGCATAACGCATAACGCATAACGCATAACGCATAACGCATAACGCATAACGCATAACGCATAACGCATAACGCATAACGTATAACGCATAACGCATAACGCATAACGCATAACGCATAACGCATAACGCATAACGCATAACGCATAACGCATAACGCATAACGCATAACGAATAACGCATAACGCATAACGCATAACGCATAACGCATAACGCATAACGCATAACGCATAACGCATAACGCATAACGCATAACGCATAACGCATAACGCATAACGCATAACGCATAACGCATAACGCATATCGCATAACGCATAACGTTCAATGAAAAAGTCATAACGCATAACGCATATCGCATAACCCGTAAAGCACAACGCATAACACATAACGCATAACGCATAACACATAACGCATAACGCATAACGCATAACGCATAACGCATAACGCATAACGCATAACGCATAACGCATAACGCATAACGCATAACGCATAACGCATAACGCATAACGCATAACGCATAACGCATAACGCATAACGCATAACGCATAACGCATAACGCATAACGCATAACGCATAACGCATAACGCATAACGCATAACGCATAACGCATAACGCATAACGCATAACGCATAACGCATAACGCATAACGCATAACGCATAACGCATAACGCATAACGCATAACGCATAACGCATAACGCATAACGCATAACGCATAACGCATAACGCATAACGCATAACGCATAACGCATAACGCATAACGCATAACGCATAACGCATAACGCATAACGCATAACGCATAACGCATAACGCATAACGCATAACGCATAACGCATAACGCATAACGTATAACGCATAACGCATAACGCATAACGCATAACGCATAACGCATAACGCATAACGCATAACGCATAACGCATAACGCATAACGCATAACGAATAACGCATAACGCATAACGCATAACGCATAACGCATAACGCATAACGCATAACGCATAACGCATAACGCATAACGCATAACGCATAACGCATAACGCATAACGCATAACGCATATCGCATAACGCATAACGTTCAATGAAAAAGTCATAACGCATAACGCATATCGCATAACCCGTAAAGCACAACGCATAACACATAACGCATAACGCATAACACATAACGCATAACGCATAACGCATAACGCATAACGCATAACGCATAACGCATAACGCATAACGCATAACGCATAACGCATAACGCATAACGCATAACGCATAACGCATAACGCATAACGCATAACGCATAACGCATAACGCATAACGCATAACGCATAACGCATAACGCATAACGCATAACGCATAACGCATAACGCATAACGCATAACGCATAACGCATAACGCATAACGCATAACGCATAACGCATAACGCATAACGCATAACGCATAACGCATAACGCATAACGCATAACGCATAACGCATAACGCATAACGCATAACGCATAACGCATAACGCATAACGCATAACGCATAACGCATAACGCATAACGCATAACGCATAACGCATAACGCATAACGAATAACGCATAACGCATAACGCATAACGCATAACGCATAACGCATAACTCATAACGCATAACGCATAACGCATAACGCATAACGCATAACGCATAACGCATAACGCATAACGCATAACGCATAACGCATAACGCATAACGCATAACGCATAACGCATAACGCATAACGCATAACGCATAACGCATAACGCATAACGCATAACGCATAACGCATAACGCATAACGCATAACGCATAACGCATAACGCATAACGCATAACGCATAACGCATAACGCATAACGCATAACGCATATCGCATAACGCATAACGTTCAATGAAAAAGTCATAACGCATAACGCATATCGCATAACCCGTAAAGCACAACGCATAACACATAACGCATAACGCATAACACATAACGCATAACGCATAACGCATAACGCATAACGCATAACGCATAACGCATAACGCATAACGCATAACGCATAACGCATAACGCATAACGCATAACACATAACGCATAACGCATAACGCATAACGCATAACGCATAACGCATAACGCATAACGCATAACGCATAACGCATAACGCATAACGCATAACGCATATCGCATAACGCATAACGTTCAATGAAAAAGTCATAACGCATAACGCATATCGCATAACCCGTAAAGCACAACGCATAACACATAACGCATAACGCATAACACATAACGCATAACGCATAACGCATAACGCATAACGCATAACGCATAACGCATAACGCATAACGCATAACGCATAACGCATAACGCATAACGCATAACGCATA
Source organism: Lasioglossum baleicum (assembly GCF_051020765.1). Classification (NCBI taxonomy): domain Eukaryota; kingdom Metazoa; phylum Arthropoda; class Insecta; order Hymenoptera; family Halictidae; genus Lasioglossum; species Lasioglossum baleicum. Next base: position 261,601 of record NW_027469098.1, on the reverse strand, counting down.
ACGCATAACGCATAACGCATAACGCATAACGCATAACGCATAACGCATAACGCATAACGCATAACGCATAACGCATAACGCATAACGCATAACGCATAACGCATAACGCATAACGCATAACGCATAACGCATAACGCATAACGCATAACGCATAACGCATAACGCATAACGCATAACGCATAACGCATAACGCATAACGCATAACGCATAACGCATAACGCATAACGCATAACGCATAACGCATAACGCATAACGCATAACGCATAACGCATAACGAATAACGCATAACGCATAACGCATAACGCATAACGCATAACGCATAACTCATAACGCATAACGCATAACGCATAACGCATAACGCATAACGCATAACGCATAACGCATAACGCATAACGCATAACGCATAACGCATAACGCATAACGCATAACGCATAACGCATAACGCATAACGCATAACGCATAACGCATAACGCATAACGCATAACGCATAACGCATAACGCATAACGCATAACGCATAACGCATAACGCATAACGCATAACGCATAACGCATAACGCATAACGCATAACGCATAACGCATAACGCATAACGCATAACGCATAACGCATATCGCATAACGCATAACGTTCAATGAAAAAGTCATAACGCATAACGCATATCGCATAACCCGTAAAGCACAACGCATAACACATAACGCATAACGCATAACACATAACGCATAACGCATAACGCATAACGCATAACGCATAACGCATAACGCATAACGCATAACGCATAACGCATAACGCATAACGCATAACGCATAACGCATAACGCATAACGCATAACGCATAACGCATAACGCATAACGCATAACGCATAACGCATAACGCATAACGCATAACGCATAACGCATAACGCATAACGCATATCGCATAACGCATAACGTTCAATGAAAAAGTCATAACGCATAACGCATATCGCATAACCCGTAAAGCACAACGCATAACACATAACGCATAACGCATAACACATAACGCATAACGCATAACGCATAACGCATAACGCATAACGCATAACGCATAACGCATAACGCATAACGCATAACGCATAACGCATAACGCATAACGCATAACGCATAACGCATAACGCATAACGCATAACGCATAACGCATAACGCATAACGCATAACGCATAACGCATAACGCATAACGAATAACGCATAACGCATAACGCATAACGCATAACGCATAACGCATAACTCATAACGCATAACGCATAACGCATAACGCATAACGCATAACGCATAACGCATAACGCATAACGCATAACTCATAACGCATAACGCATAACGCATAACGCATAACGCATAACGCATATCGCATATCGCATAACGTATAACGCTTAACGCATAACGCATAACGCATAACGCATAACGCATAACGCATAACGCATAACGAATAACGCATATCGCATAACGCATAACGCATAACGCATAACGCATAACGCATAACGCATAACGCATAACGCATAACGCATAACGCATAACGCATAACGCATAACGCATAACGCATAACGCATAACGCATAACGCATAACGCATAACGGATAACGCATAACGCATAACACATAACGCATAACGGATAACGCATGACGCATAACGCATAACGCATAACGCATAACGCATAACGCATAACGCATATCGCATAACGTATAACGCTTAACGCATAACGCATAACGCATAACGCATAACGCATAACGCATAACGCATAACGCATAACGCATAACGCATAACGCATAACGCATAACGCATAACGCATAACGCATAACGCATAACGCATAACGCATAACGCATAACGCATAACGCATAACGCATAACGCATAACGCATAACGCATAACGCATAACGCATAACGCATAACGCATAACGCATAACGCATAACGCATAACGCATAACGCATAACGCATAACGCATAACGCATAACGCATAACGCATAACGCATAACGCATAACGAATAACGCATATCGCATAACGCATAACGCATAACGCATAACGCATAACGCATAACGCATAACGCATAACGCATAACGCATAACGCATAACGCATAACGCATAACGCATAACGCATAACGCATAACGCATAACGCATAACGCATAACGCATAACGCATAACGCATAACGCATAACGCATAACGCATAACGCATAACGCATAACGCATAACGCATAACGCATAACGCATAACGGATAACGCATGACGCATAACGCATAACGCATAACGCATAACGCATAACGCATAACGCATAACGCATAACGCATAACGCATAACGCATAACGCATAACGCATAACGCATAACGCATAACGCATAACGCATAACGCATAACGCATAACGCATAACGCATAACGCATAACGCATAACGCATAACGCATAACGCATAACGCATAACGCATAACGCATAACGCATAACGCATAACGCATAACGCATAACGCATAACGCATAACGCATAACGCATAACGCATAACGCATAACGCATAACGCATAACGCATAACGCATAACGCATAACGCATAACGCATAACGCATAACGCATAACGCATAACGCATAACGCATAACGCATAACGCATAACGCATAACGCATAACGCATAACGCATAACGCATAACGCATAACGCATAACGCATAACGCATAACGCATAACGAATAACGCATAACGCATAACGCATAACGCATAACGCATAACGCATAACGCATAACGCATAACGCATAACGCATAACGCATAACGCATAACGCATAACGCATAACGCATAACGCATAACGCATAACGCATAACGCATAACGCATAACGCATAACGCATAACGCATAACGCATAACGCATAACGCATAACGCATAACTCATAACGCATAACGCATAACGCATAACTCATAACGCATAACGCATAACGCATAACGCATAACGCATAACGCATAACGCATAACGCATAACGCATAACGCATAACGCATAACGCATAACGCATAACGCATAACGCATAACGCATAACGCATAACGCATAACGCATAACGCATAACGCATAACGCATAACGCATAACGCATAACGCATAACGCATAACGCATAACGCATAACGCATAACGCATAACGCATAACGCATAACGCATAACGCATAACGCATAACGCATAACGCATAACGCATAACGCATAACGCATAACGCATAACGCATAACGCATAACGCATAACGTATAACGCATAACGCATAACGCATAACGCATAACGCATAACGCATAACGCATAACGCATAACGCATAACGCATAACGCATAACGCATAACGAATAACGCATAACGCATAACGCATAACGCATAACGCATAACGCATAACGCATAACGCATAACGCATAACGCATAACGCATAACGCATAACGCATAACGCATATCGCATAACGCATAACGTTCAATGAAAAAGTCATAACGCATAACGCATATCGCATAACCCGTAAAGCACAACGCATAACACATAACGCATAACGCATAACACATAACGCATAACGCATAACGCATAACGCATAACGCATAACGCATAACGCATAACGCATAACGCATAACGCATAACGCATAACGCATAACGCATAACGCATAACGCATAACGCATAACGCATAACGCATAACGCATAACGCATAACGCATAACGCATAACGCATAACGCATAACGCATAACGCATAACGCATAACGCATAACGCATAACGCATAACGCATAACGCATAACGCATAACGCATAACGCATAACGCATAACGCATAACGCATAACGCATAACGCATAACGCATAACGCATAACGCATAACGCATAACGCATAACGCATAACGCATAACGCATAACGCATAACGCATAACGCATAACGCATAACGCATAACGCATAACGCATAACGCATAACGCATAACGAATAACGCATAACGCATAACGCATAACGCATAACGCATAACGCATAACTCATAACGCATAACGCATAACGCATAACGCATAACGCATAACGCATAACGCATAACGCATAACGCATAACGCATAACGCATAACGCATAACGCATAACGCATAACGCATAACGCATAACGCATAACGCATAACGCATAACGCATAACGCATAACGCATAACGCATAACGCATAACGCATAACGCATAACGCATAACGCATAACGCATAACGCATAACGCATAACGCATAACGCATAACGCATAACGCATAACGCATAACGCATAACGCATAACGCATAACGCATATCGCATAACGCATAACGTTCAATGAAAAAGTCATAACGCATAACGCATATCGCATAACCCGTAAAGCACAACGCATAACACATAACGCATAACGCATAACACATAACGCATAACGCATAACGCATAACGCATAACGCATAACGCATAACGCATAACGCATAACGCATAACGCATAACGCATAACGCATAACGCATAACGCATAACGCATAACGCATAACGCATAACGCATAACGCATAACGCATAACGCATAACGCATAACGCATAACGCATAACGCATAACGCATAACGCATAACGCATAACGCATAACGCATATCGCATAACGCATAACGTTCAATGAAAAAGTCATAACGCATAACGCATATCGCATAACCCGTAAAGCACAACGCATAACACATAACGCATAACGCATAACGCATAACGCATAACGCATAACGCATAACGCATAACGCATAACGCATAACGCATAACGCATAACGCATAACGCATAACGCATAACGCATAACGCATAACGCATAACGCATAACGCATAACGCATAACGCATAACGCATAACGCATAACGCATAACGCATAACGCATAACGCATAACGCATAACGCATAACGAATAACGCATAACGCATAACGCATAACGCATAACGCATAACGCATAACTCATAACGCATAACGCATAACGCATAACGCATAACGCATAACGCATAACGCATAACGCATAACGCATAACTCATAACGCATAACGCATAACGCATAACGCATAACGCATAACGCATATCGCATATCGCATAACGTATAACGCTTAACGCATAACGCATAACGCATAACGCATAACGCATAACGCATAACGCATAACGAATAACGCATATCGCATAACGCATAACGCATAAGGCATAACGCATAACGCATAACGCATAACGCATAACGCATAACGCATAACGCATAACGCATAACGCATAACGCATAACGCATAACGCATAACGCATAACGCATAACGCATAACGCATAACGGATAACGCATAACGCATAACACATAACGCATAACGGATAACGCATGACGCATAACGCATAACGCATAACGCATAACGCATAACGCATAACGCATATCGCATAACGTATAACGCTTAACGCATAACGCATAACGCATAACGCATAACGCATAACGCATAACGCATAACGCATAACGCATAACGCATAACGCATAACGCATAACGCATAACGCATAACGCATAACGCATAACGCATAACGCATAACGCATAACGCATAACGCATAACGCATAACGCATAACGCATAACGCATAACGCATAACGCATAACGCATAACGCATAACGCATAACGCATAACGCATAACGCATAACGCATAACGCATAACGCATAACGCATAACGCATAACGCATAACGCATAACGCATAACGCATAACGCATAACGCATAACGCATAACGCATAACGCATAACGCATAACGAATAACGCATATCGCATAACGCATAACGCATAACGCATAACGCATAACGCATAACGCATAACGCATAACGCATAACGCATAACGCATAACGCATAACGCATAACGCATAACGCATAACGCATAACGCATAACGCATAACGCATAACGCATAACGCATAACGCATAACGCATAACGCATAACGCATAACGCATAACGCATAACGGATAACGCATGACGCATAACGCATAACGCATAACGCATAACGCATAACGCATAACGCATAACGCATAACGCATAACGCATAACGCATAACGCATAACGCATAACGCATAACGCATAACGCATAACGCATAACGCATAACGCATAACGCATAACGCATAACGCATAACGCATAACGCATAACGCATAACGCATAACGCATAACGCATAACGCATAACGCATAACGCATAACGCATAACGCATAACGCATAACGCATAACGCATAACGCATAACGCATAACGCATAACGCATAACGCATAACGCATAACGCATAACGCATAACGCATAACGCATAACGCATAACGCATAACGCATAACGCATAACGCATAACGCATAACGCATAACGCATAACGCATAACGCATAACGCATAACGCATAACGCATAACGCATAACGCATAACGCATCACGCATAACGCATAACGCATAACGCATAACGCATAACGCATAACGCATAACGCATAACGCATAACGCATAACGCATAACGCATAACGCATAACGCATAACGCATAACGCATAACGCATAACGCATAACGCATAACGCATAACGCATAACGCATAACGCATAACGCATAACGCATAACGCATAACGCATAACGCATAACGCATAACGCATAACGCATAACGCATAACGCATAACGCATAACGCATAACGCATAACGCATAACGCATAACGCATAACGCATAACGCATAACGCATAACGCATAACGCATAACGCATAACGCAGAACGCATAACGCATAACGCATGACGCATAACGCATAACGCATAACGCATAACGCATAACGCATAACGCATAACGCATAACGCATAACGCATATCGCATAACGCATAACGCATAACGCATAACGCATAACGCATAACGCATAACGCATAACGCATAACGCATAACGCATAACGCATAACGCATAACGCATAACGCATAACGCATAACGCATAACGCATAACGCATAACGCATAACGCATAACGCATAACGCATAACGCATAACGCATAACGCATAACTCATAACGCATAACGCATAACGCATAACTCATAACGCATAACGCATAACGCATAACGCATAACGCATAACGCATAACGCATAACGCATAACGCATAACGCATAACGCATAACGCATAACGCATAACGCATAACGCATAACGCATAACGCATAACGCATAACGCATAACGCATAACGCATAACGCAGAACGCATAACGCATAACGCATGACGCATAACGCATAACGCATAACTCATAACGCATAACGCATAACGCATAACTCATAACGCATAACGCATAACGCATAACGCATAACGCATAACGCATAACGCATAACGCATAACGCATAACGCATAACGCATAACGCATAACGCATAACGCATAACGCATAACGCATAACGCATAACGCATAACGCATAACGCATAACGCATAACGCATAACGCATAACGCATAACGCATAACGCATAACGCATAACGCATAACGCATAACGCAGAACGCATAACGCATAACGCATGACGCATAACGCATAACGCATAACTCATAACGCATAACTCATAACGCATAACGCATAACGCATAACTCATAACGCATAACGCATAACGCATAACGCATAACGCATAACGCATAACGCATAACGCATAACGCATAACGCATAACGCATAACGCATAACGCATAACGCATAACGCATAACGCATAACGCATAACGCATAACGCATAACGCATAACGCATAACGCATAACGCATAACGCATAACGCATAACGCATAACGCATAACGCATAACGCATAACGCATAACGCATAACGCATAACGCATAACGCATAACGCATAACGCATAACGCATAACGCATAACGCATAACGCATAACGCATATCGCATAACGCATAACGTTCAATGAAAAAGTCATAACGCATAACGCATATCGCATAACCCGTAAAGCACAACGCATAACACATAACGCATAACGCATAACACATAACGCATAACGCATAACGCATAACGCATAACGCATAACGCATAACGCATAACGCATAACGCATAACGCATAACGCATAACGCATAACGCATAACGCATAACGCATAACGCATAACGCATAACGCATAACGCATAACGCATAACGCATAACGCATAACGCATAACGCATAACGCATAACGCATAACGCATAACGCATAACGCATAACGCATAACGCATAACGCATAACGCATAACGCATAACGCATAACGCATAACGCATAACGCATAACGCATAACGCATAACGCATAACGCATAACGCATAACGCATAACGCATAACGCATAACGCATAACGCATAACGCATAACGCATAACGCATAACGCATAACGCATAACGCATAACGCATAACGCATAACGCATAACGCATAACGCATAACGCATAACGCATAACGCATAACGCACAACGCATAACGCATAACGCATAACGCATAACGCCTAACTCATATCCTACAAAGCATAACGCATAACGCATAACGCATAACGCATAACGCATAACGCATAACGCATAACGCATAACGCATAACGCATAACGCATAACGCATAACGCATAACGCCTAACTCATATCCTACAAAGCATAACGCATAACGCATAACGCATAACGCATAACGCATAACGCATAACGCATAACGCATAACGCATAACGCATAACGCATAACGCATAACGCATAACGCATAACGCATAACGCATAACGCATAACGCATAACGCATAACGCATAACGCATAACGCATAACGCATAACGCATAACGCATAACGCATAACGCATAACGCATAACGCATAACGCATAACGCATAACGCATAACGCATAACGCATAACGCATAACGCATAACTCATAACGCATAACGCATAACGCATAACTCATAACGCATAACGCATAACGCATAACGCATAACGCATAACGCATAACGCATAACGCATAACGCATAACGCATAACGCATAACGCATAACGCATAACGCATAACGCATAACGCATAACGCATAACGCATAACGCATAACGCATAACGCATAACGCATAACGCATAACGCATAACGCATAACGCATAACGCATAACGCATAACGCATAACGAATAACGCATAACGCATAACGCATAACGCATAACGCATAACGCATAACGCATAACGAATAACGCATAACGCATAACGCATAACGCATAACGCATAACGCATGACGCATAACGCATAACGCATAACGCATAACGCATAACGCATAACGCATAACGCATAACGCATAACGCATAACGCATAACGCATAACGCATAACGCATAACGCATAACGCATAACGCATAACGCATAACGCATAACGCATAACGCATAACGCATAACGCATAACGCATAACGCATAACGCATAACGCATAACGCATAACGCATAACGCATAACGCATGACGCATAACGCATAACGCATAACGCATGACGCATAACGCATAACGCATAACGCATAACGCATAACGCATAACGCTTAACGCATAACGCATAACGCATAACGCATAACGCATAACGCATAACGCATAACGCATAACGCATAACGCATAACGCATAACGCATAACGCATAACGCATAACGCATAACGCATAACGCATAACGCATAACGCATAACGCATAACGCATAACGCATAACGCATAACGCATAACGCATAACGCATAACGCATAACGCATAACGCATAACGCATAACGCATAACGCATAACGCATAACGCATAACGCATAACGCATAACGCATAACGCATAACGCATAACGCATAACGCATAACGCATAACGCATAACGCATAACGCATAACGCATAACGCATAACGCATAACGCATAACGCATAACGCATAACGCATAACGCATAACGCATAACGCATAACGCATAACGCATAACGCATAACGCATAACGCATAACGCATAACGCATAACGCATAACGCATAACGCATAACGCATAACGCATAACGCATAACGCATAACGCATAACGCATAACGCATAACGCATAACGCATAACGCATAACGCATAACGCATAACGCATAACGCATAACGCATAACGCATAACGCATAACGCATAACGAATAACGCATAACGCATAACGCATAACGCATAACGCATAACGGATAACGCATGACGCATAACGCATAACGCATGACGCATAACGCATAACGCATAACGCATAACGCATAACGCATAACGCATATCGCATAACGCATAACGTTCAATGAAAAAGTCATAACGCATAACGCATATCGCATAACCCGTAAAGCACAACGCATAACACATAACGCATAACGCATAACACATAACGCATAACGCATAACGCATAACGCATAACGCATAACGCATAACGCATAACGCATAACGCATAACGCATAACGCATAACGCATAACGCATAACGCATAACGCATAACGCATAACGCATAACGCATAACGCATAACGCATAACGCATAACGCATAACGCATAACGCATAACGCATAACGCATAACGCATAACGCATAACGCATAACGCATAACGCATAACGCATAACGCATAACGCATAACGCATAACGCATAACGCATAACGCATAACGCATAACGCATAACGCATAACGCATAACGCATAACGCATAACGCATAACGCATAACGCATAACGCATAACGCATAACGCATAACGCATAACGCATAACGCATAACGCATAACGCATAACGCATAACGCATAACGCATAACGCATAACGCATAACGCATAACGCATAACGCATAACGCATAACGCATAACGCATAACGCATAACGCATAACGCATAACGCATAACGCATAACGCATAACGCATAACGCATAACGCATAACGCATAACGCATAACGCATAACGCATAACGCATAACGCATAACGCATAACGCATAACGAATAACGCATAACGCATAACGCATAACGCATAACGCATAACGCATAACGCATAACGGATAACGCATGACGCATAACGCATAACGCATGACGCATAACGCATAACGCATAACGCATAACGCATAACGCATAACGCATATCGCATAACGCATAACGTTCAATGAAAAAGTCATAACGCATAACGCATATCGCATAACCCGTAAAGCACAACGCATAACACATAACGCATAACGCATAACACATAACGCATAACGCATAACGCATAACGCATAACGCATAACGCATAACGCATAACGCATAACGCATAACGCATAACGCATAACGCATAACGCATAACGCATAACGCATAACGCATAACGCATAACGCATAACGCATAACGCATAACGCATAACGCATAACGCATAACGCATAACGCATAACGCATAACGCATAACGCATAACGCATAACGCATAACGCATAACGCATAACGCATAACGCATAACGCATAACGCTTAACGCATAACGCATAACGCATAACGCATAACGCATAACGCATAACGCATAACGCATAACGCATAACGCATAACGCATAACGCATAACGCATAACGCATAACGCATAACGCATAACGCATAACGCATAACGCATAACGCATAACGCATAACGCATAACGCATAACGCATAACGCATAACGCATAACGCATAACGCATAACGCATAACGCATAACGCATAACGCATAACGCATAACGCATAACGCATAACGCTTAACGCATAACGCATAACGCATAACGCATAACGCATAACGCATAACGCATAACGCATAACGCATAACGCATAACGCATAACGCATAACGCATAACGCATAACGCATAACGCATAACGGATAACGCATGACGCATAACGCATAACGCATGACGCATAACGCATAACGCATAACGCATAACGCATAACGCATAACGCATATCGCATAACGCATAACGTTCAATGAAAAAGTCATAACGCATAACGCATATCGCATAACCCGTAAAGCACAACGCATAACACATAACGCATAACGCATAACACATAACGCATAACGCATAACGCATAACGCATAACGCATAACGCATAACGCATAACGCATAACGCATAACGCATAACGCATAACGCATAACGCATAACGCATAACGCATAACGCATAACGCATAACGCATAACGCATAACGCATAACGCATAACGCATAACGCATAACGCATAACGCATAACGCATAACGCATAACGCATAACGCATAACGCATAACGCATAACGCATAACGCATAACGCATAACGCATAACGCATAACGCATAACGCATAACGCATAACGCATAACGCATAACGCATAACGCATAACGCATAACGCATAACGCATAACGCATAACGCATAACGCATAACGCATAACGCATAACGCATAACGCATAACGCATAACGCATAACGCATAACGCATAACGCATAACGCATAACGCATAACGCATAACGCATAACGCATAACGCATAACGCATAACGCATAACGCATAACGCATAACGCATAACGCATAACGCATAACGCATAACGCATAACGCATAACGCATAACGCATAACGCATAACGCATAACGCATAACGCATAACGCATAACGCATAACGCATAACGCATAACGCATAACGCATAACGCATAACGCATAACGCATAACGAATAACGCATAACGCATAACGCATAACGCATAACGCATAACGCATAACGCATAACGGATAACGCATGACGCATAACGCATAACGCATGACGCATAACGCATAACGCATAACGCATAACGCATAACGCATAACGCATATCGCATAACGCATAACGTTCAATGAAAAAGTCATAACGCATAACGCATATCGCATAACCCGTAAAGCACAACGCATAACACATAACGCATAACGCATAACACATAACGCATAACGCATAACGCATAACGCATAACGCATAACGCATAACGCATAACGCATAACGCATAACGCATAACGCATAACGCATAACGCATAACGCATAACGCATAACGCATAACGCATAACGCATAACGCATAACGCATAACGCATAACGCATAACGCATAACGCATAACGCATAACGCATAACGCATAACGCATAACGCATAACGCATAACGCATAACGCATAACGCATAACGCATAACGCTTAACGCATAACGCATAACGCATAACGCATAACGCATAACGCATAACGCATAACGCATAACGCATAACGCATAACGCATAACGCATAACGCATAACGCATAACGCATAACGCATAACGCATAACGCATAACGCATAACGCATAACGCATAACGCATAACGCATAACGCATAACGCATAACGCATAACGCATAACGCATAACGCATAACGCATAACGCATAACGCATAACGCATAACGCATAACGCATAACGCATAACGCACAACGCATAACGCATAACGCATAACGCATAACGCATAACGCATAACGCATAACGCATAACGCATAACGCATAACGCATAACGAATAACGCATAACGCATAACGCATAACGCATAACGCATAACGCATAACGCATAACGCATAACGCATAACGCATAACGCATAACGCCTAACTCATATCCTACAAAGCATAACGCATAACGCATAACGCATAACGCATAACGCATAACGCATAACGCATAACGCATAACGCATAACGCATAACGCATAACGCATAACGCATAACGCATAACGCATAACGCATAACGCATAACGCATAACGCATAACGCATAACGCATAACGCATAACGCATAACGCATAACGCATAACGCATAACGCATAACGCATAACGCATAACGCATAACGCATAACGCAGAACGCATAACGCATAACGCATAACGCATAACGCATAACGCATAACGCATAACGCATAACGCATAACGCATAACGCATAACGCATAACGCATAACGCATAACGCATAACGCATAACGCATAACGCATAACGCATAACGCATAACGCATAACGCATAACGCATAACGCATAACGCATAACGCATAACGCATATCTCATAACGCATAACGCATAACGCATAACGCATAACGCATAACGCATAACGCATAACGCATAACGCATAACGCATAACGCATAACGCATAACGCATAACGCATAACGCATAACGCATAACGCATAACGCATAACGCATAACGCATAACGCATAACGCATAACGCATAACGCATAACGCATAACGCATAACGCATAACGCATAACGCATAACGCATAACGCATAACGCATAACGCATAACGCATAACGCATAACGCATAACGCATAACGCATAACGCATAACGCATAACGCATAACGCATAACGCATAACGCATAACGCATAACGCATAACGCATAACGCATAACGCATAACGCATAACGCATAACGCATAACGCATAACGCATAACGCATAACGCATAACGCATAACGCATAACGCATAACGCATAACGCATAACGCATAACGCATAACGCATAACGCATAACGCATAACGCATAACGCATAACGCATAACGCATAACGCATAACGCATAACGCATAACGCATAACGCATAACGCATAACGCATAACGCATAACGCATAACGCATAACGCATAACGCATAACGCATAACGCATAACGCATAACGCATAACGCATAACGCATAACGCATAACGCATAACGCATAACGCATAACGCATAACGCATAACGCATAACGCATAACGCATAACGCATAACGCATAACGCATAACGCATAACGCATAACGCATAACGCATAACGCATAACGCATAACGCATAACGCATAACGCATAACGCATAACGCATAACGCATAACGCATAACGCATAACGCATAACGCATAACGCATAACGCATAACGCATAACGCATAACGCATAACGCATAACGCATAACGCATAACGCATAACGCATAACGCATAACGCATAACGCATAACGCATAACGCATAACGCATAACGCATAACGCATAACGCATAACGCATAACGCATAACGCATAACGCATAACGCATAACGCATAACGCATAACGCATAACGCATAACGCATAACGCATAACGCATAACGCATAACGCATAACGCATAACGCATAACGCATAACGCATAACGCATAACGCATAACGCATAACGCATAACGCATAACGCATAACGCATAACGCATAACGCATAACGCATAACGCATAACGCATAACGCATAACGCATAACGCATAACGCATAACGAATAACGCATAACGCATAACGCATAACGCATAACGCATAACGCATAACGGATAACGCATGACGCATAACGCATAACGCATGACGCATAACGCATAACGCATAACGCATAACGCATAACGCATAACGCATATCGCATAACGCATAACGTTCAATGAAAAAGTCATAACGCATAACGCATATCGCATAACCCGTAAAGCACAACGCATAACACATAACGCATAACGCATAACACATAACGCATAACGCATAACGCATAACGCATAACGCATAACGCATAACGCATAACGCATAACGCATAACGCATAACGCATAACGCATAACGCATAACGCATAACGCATAACGCATAACGCATAACGCATAACGCATAACGCATAACGCATAACGCATAACGCATAACGCATAACGCATAACGCATAACGCATAACGCATAACGCATAACGCATAACGCATAACGCATAACGCATAACGCATAACGCATAACGCATAACGCATAACGCATAACGCATAACGCATATCGCATAACGCATAACGTTCAATGAAAAAGTCATAACGCATAACGCATATCGCATAACCCGTAAAGCACAACGCATAACACATAACGCATAACGCATAACACATAACGCATAACGCATAACGCATAACGCATAACGCATAACGCATAACGCATAACGCATAACGCATAACGCATAACGCATAACGCATAACGCATAACGCATAACGCATAACGCATAACGCATAACGCATAACGCATAACGCATAACGCATAACGCATAACGCATAACGCATAACGCATAACGCATAACGCATAACGCATAACGCATAACGCATAACGCATAACGCATAACGCATAACGCATAACGCATAACGCATAACGCAGAACGCATAACGCATAACGCATAACGCATGACGCATAACGCATAACGCATAACGCATAACGCATAACGCATAACGCATAACGCATAACGCATAACGCATAACGCATAACGCATAACGCATAACGCATAACGCATAACGCTGTGACGTGGCAGATTCCGCCTACGTCACTCCGAACCTTAAGCGAAAGACCGGGTCACTGGAAAGCGGCATAATAACGAAACGGTTATAACGAGCGCTCTCCCTGGGACATCCGAACGCCCAAAAGAATAGAATTATCGCATTTGAAAGTCGCGCCGCCGGGCGCGACAAGAGTTTTCAGAAACCACCGAAATCGGCGAGGAGCCCGATACCTGTCTCCGGCCGCCGATTGGCGGAAGGCCGCAAGCGGAGACGCTCGGAACACCAATCACAGGGCGCCGCTGGCGAGGAAGACGACGAGGATTGGACCGAGCCCGGATCTGTCAACCCGGAGAAAGCGACGAGGCTGTTAAACATAAGGACGATCAGCAGTCCACCCTCGTCGACGTCTCATCCGGAAAATGCCATGAGAGCTACACCGGAACGGCTCGGATCCATGGATGCCGACTTACCGCCTTATATCGGCCGGGCTTCGGAAAATAGAAAATACCGAAGGCCCGGGCCGACATGTCATCGAGTCGTCCCTGCGCCCAGAAACAACGTGATTGGCCCGAGCGTCGCCGAAGACGAGAGTGGGGGGAAAACTCGCTTCCGCGTTCCGAACCATCTCGAACTGGGCCACTGGGTCGAAAGACAACGAGTAGCGAAGACGTGCGAACATTTAGATCGCGATAATAGACAAGTAATTTTGCGACAGCCGCCATCCCAGCGAGATTGGTAAGTGCCAGTCAGGCTTTATTTCGATATATTTTGTGACCAGTTCGTGTTGGTTCGGGGACGTTATTTGAGTTCGCGAAAAGTTCGTACCGCGGTGTACCGCGTGTTTCCCCGCGTTTACCGCTGACCAGGAGTCGCTCTCCTGGGAGGCTCGCGAGGCCGCGGATCGTGTGCCGCCGAATCCTCGTGCACGAGCTATTCGGGACCCACGATATTCGCCCGGTGATTCTTCGGTGTACCCTCGGATCGTTCCACGGGAGGATAACGCGCCGTATTCGTTTCGTGTCGTTCACCGCTCGCACGTTTCGCCCAGTCTCGAATTAGGAACGCGTACGTCACCGAAGCTCGGTCGAATTCGTGCCCTCGTGGCTTGTAAATTCACGCGAAGTCCTGTGACGACCGAGCTCGACGCGATAGAAGTTATTCCGCGCGATCGGCCGAACAGCCGCCGTCACTTTCGTGTTCGCGCCGGCAAAGCTATTGACTACCGCCGACAACGGCCGGCGGATTGTATGACCATCTCGTTTTAATAAACGACTACATTTTGCCCGAGATCTACAGAGTAGCTTCATTTACCGTGAGAAACGTTCTCGTCGCGGGGAATGCCCCGTTCCTTTCCTCACGTGGTTCCCTGGACCTGTTCGCGGCCGTCACCGGCCTAAACGATGTTCGCAGATTCGACGTCGTTTTGAGAACCGAACGAATCGTTCGAGAGTTTCGCGTGGTACGGTATAGTACCTGGCGCCCGTTCACGTCGTGTCCAAATTGTCGTTCCGTTCGAATCTGCGAAGATCTTTTGTCTCGAGAGGACCACGTGTCGCGCGACCGAGCGTGGCCCGGTCGCAAGGCCATAATTTCTCGAAGGCGATTATCTCTCGGTTCGCCGGGAAATAAACGTCGTGACAAATTGGCGCCCGAACATTGCGGAAATCTCGCCGTAAAAAGCGATTTGAGATAGGCTTTTTAAAAAAGAGACGCGTGAGGAAGTTCGAGGCTCTCACGGGAAAATTCTAATTTCGAAGGCGAAACGTGTGAATTTGAATCGGTCGAACGAAACGGTCGCGTAGTAGAGAAACACGACCCGTCCTTGAGCGGTACTTTCTTTGTCTCGCTCGAACCAACGAACCAGCACCTCGTAAACACAGCAACGGGCTGTTGAAAAGATATTACGGTGTCACGTCGTATTTACAACAGCCTGTTCTCTGTTCAAGGTCTTCTACGAGGGTCTTTGTTCATTATATTTTCGAATTTCGTGTGCCATTCCGCCGTTACAATATACCGGGTGTACAAAATTTATTTTCAGGATTCAGGGTCAGAAAAGGAAACGTGATCGCGCGTACTCTCGACGCAATTGCACACAGTGTACTAATAATAATAGTAATAATTTCGGTAATTTCATTTTGTTCCGTCTGCATAACATTATTGATTCCAATTTCAATCCATTATTTAATAAATATTAACGGACCTTCGGGTAATCTGTTGCTGATATTAGTAGTGTAACTCTAGGTTGACAAATTGGCATTAGTCGACGTTGGCCATAGTACAGATAAAATAATTAAAGTTGATACAAGACTAAACAAAATCAAAAACTAATAGAAAATTTACGTTATTCAATCAATACCGATCACGCTTCCTTCGCAGTCTGATTTTTTTTTATTATTTCATTGAAAAAAAAATTTTTTTTATTATATACTGTGCATATTTACTGTGTTTATATAATTGTGTTTGGACCTCGTTATTGGCGGAGGGGTAACGCTTGACTTCGAGGGAGAGGGACACACCACCGAGTGTGACCCGCCCGAGAATCGAGAGTTTCGCCCCGTAATCCCCAATACGAGGGACAATTTATAAATTGTTTATTGTGGGTAATACCGCTACGGGATTAGGATTGCCCCTAGAGGTGGTCCACCCGTAGAGGGCCACAATACCATAATACATTTTTTTTATATATTGTTCCCCTATTGTATACCATTCCGCCTTCCTCAATATTCACCCACTTCTGATATTTATATATTGAATTTACTGTCATAATTTGTGCAAACTTGTTTTTCGGAATGGCACACGTTTGTTTAATTACAAATATTTGAAATTTACAATAGTGAGAAGTTCTCGGTCGCGGGGAAGGTATCGCATACAGCGTAATCCACCCGCGGCTGCGATATTCTCGGATAAAGTGGTTTCGTAATTATATTTTGATTGTGGTAATATTGACCCCCAAAGATTGAACCCACATGAAAACTGTTTTTTTATATGAATTTTTTTTTTTTGTGTTATACATGTGGTGGAGGAAGTTGGTTTGTTGTCCGGTATATCGTCCGTAGTCTAGACGAATATAATCCCCTTGGCGGTTGAACTCAAAGTAGTTCAACAAACCCCTTGGCGGTTGAATTATAAAAATTCAACAATTAAATTTGCGGGACCCTTTTATAAAATTTAGTGAACAATTTGCGAAAGCTACCGGTAGCGTCTTGGTGAGCACGCAGTAATACTGTCGACGGGCAGGTGCGTGTGAAATTAGTGAAAAGGGTCCACTTTAGGGTTTAGATTGGGTTGCTGTTTTCCCCTTTTGGCGCAAAATAAATCGAGAAAGAGCTGGGAAGAGGCAATAGGTAGAAGTAAATTCGGAATTCGCGACGGTAACGAAAAAAAAAAAAAAAAAAAAATCGAACGTAGCAAATAACGCGGGAAATTAGCGAAACGAAAACGAGTAAACGTCCTCTCTGCCTAAAGCGTGATATATCGAGAATATTTTGTTTCGGATTAAACGGCCGCGGGTACGGGAGCTCTGTTCCGAATTTGGTATCGAGATTCCCGAATCAAAATGAGAAGTATGTTGAATTTACCGAAACTGGAACACGGGAACGACGGCGGAGAATCGGACTACGGAGACGCGTTGGATCATATAGCGGCCCTGCGCATTAACCCGCAAGAGGAAAATGAAGGCGGCGGCAGATCACCGCCCCGCGAATTTAGTTTAAGGGTGCCGCAGGATCAAAGGTGGAGACCGTGGTCTCCCGAACGACACCGTAGTCCGGTATCAAATATGCCGAGAACGAATACCGAACCCCATAGCGACTCCAACGCGGAAGTGCCAAGCGGAGCAAGACCCCGAGAACTAAATTATAGAGGAACGCCCATCGCCGAAATAATTAGGCGATGGAGATTAAAGTTCTCCGGTATTCAGGGAGAAGACCCAGAAGAATTTCTGGAAGACCTCGAATATCACAAACAATATCATGGCATCGAAGATATGGAATTAATCGACTGCGTAGCAGTTTGTCTCGGGGACACAGCAAAGCGTTGGCACAAACGCAAGGGAAGTCGTTGCAGGAATTGGGGAGAGTTCGCGGCCGCGTTCCGAGAATTTTTCGGAGATCCCGAGTATCAATTTAACCTGGAGCGTAACATTAGAGAACGGTTCCAGGATGAAGCAGAGCCCGTCCGCGAATACATAATGGCCATGACAACAATGTTCGATAAATTACAGCCGCGGTGGTCAGAGGAGAGAATGGCAAGAATCTTGTATGAAGGCGCGAAATTATCATTACGACAAATGATACCAATAGGGTCCGTAATCACGGTCGATGACGCGTCGGATAGGTTAGTGGAGGCGGACCGTATAGAAGAACGTAGGAAACGGGGGAATCCCAAACCATCGGAAATGGTACACCCCAGCTTGGCATTTGATCCTAGTAGATATTCACGCGTAAAGGCACCCGTAAGAGGTAGATCGGTCACTTTTGGGTACGCGAACGCGGTATCCTCCGCCAGCGGTGGAGAAAGTGACGAGTCGGGCGATCGACTCCCCCGATCCTTCCGTAGGGAATCTCGATCCGGATCGGCACTTCGCACACCTCGGGGGCCGGAGGCGGGTAAACAACCGTCGCCGACACCGGGGAGACGCGACAGAAACCGTTCCGGGAACAGATCACGTAGTACATCCCGCGACCCCTCAAATCGTACAACAAAAGAGACTGCAGCCGTGGCAGTGCAACAATGGCCGCGACGCGATACACCGCGTGCTACCGAGAAGTACCAACACCAATGTTGGAATTGTCGTAAGACTGGCCACCTGTCCCGAGACTGCCGAGAAGAACCGAGGTTGCACTGCTACAGGTGCGGAGCGGAGGGGGTTACACTAAATCGCTGCCGAAGGTGCAACAAACAGTCGGGAAACGAGGGGGGAAGTCGATCAAGGGGTCGGGAGAGACTTCACCCGAACTAATATCGGCCCGCGTAATGGTAAATGGGGATGTATACCGACCGCCTCTACTGACCGTCGACGCGTACATCGGCAATTTCGCGACCCGCGCTTTAATAGACTCGGGATCGTCGCTGACCTTTGTGAGCCGAGAAACCCTCGAGAACGTCGAGGATAGAATTATCGAAATTAGAACAACAGATAAACCTTGCTATTTCCTCCTCGCCACCGGCGCGGTAGATCGAGCAATCGAGGAGGCACGTTTTTCGTTAAGAATAGGCAGAGAGAAACGCGATATATTTGCGCGAGTCCTAGACAATCTGGTGACACCCCTGCTATTAGGAACCGATTCAATCGCGAAGTTCGGCATAGTAGCCGAATACCACAATTCAGTGTGGTATTTTGCGAAACGGCCAAATGAGAAATTCCCTTTCGAGAAGACTAACCCCGACACCGTATGTTGTGGTCTGCAAACGATTGAGGAAGCCGAAAAACGGCAATTAAAAGAGTTTCTCGAGACCACGTTACCGGAATTTAACGATATGACCGGAATGACGAACTTGACTAGCCACAGAATCGATGTGGGCGACCATCCTCCGATTAAACAGCGATACTATGCCGTCTCCCCGAAAGTACAGGAGGCCATATATAAGGAAGTAGATAAGCTGCTGGCCGACGGCATAATAGAGCCATCGCAAAGTGGTTGGTCAAGTCCGATCGTGATGGTTAAGAAACCCAACGGTAAATACCGTTTTTGTCTCGATTTCCGAAAAGTTAACGAGGTCTCGAAGAAGGATGCGTATCCGTTACCGCTCATGACGCAAATCCTAGACAAGTTACGGGCCGCGAAATATATCTCGACCATCGACCTCAGTCAAGCGTACTTCCAAATTCCGTTAGAGGAAGGAAGCCGCGAAATAACAGCTTTTACGGTACCGGGAAAAGGTCTTTTCCATTTCCGCCGCATGCCGTATGGGCTGACAGGAGCACCCGCAACCTTTCAGCGATTATTGGACCGGTTAATAGGCCCAGAAATGGAGCCTCACGCGTTTTCGTATTTGGACGATATAATTATCGTCACTAAAACATTCAAAGAGCATCTCGAATGGCTCAAGCGCGTATTAGATAGGATCAAAGAAGCCGGTCTAATGATAAATCCTGATAAGTGCGAGTTCTGCTGTCAAGAAGTTCGGTATTTGGGTTTCGTGGTGAGCCGAGAGGGATTAAAGGTGGACGCGGAGAAAATCCAACCCGTTTTATCGTATCCTCCGCCGAAAACGGTGAAGCAGGTGCGGCGTTTTCTCGGGATGGCCTCCTGGTACAGAAGATTCATTCCGGGATTCGCCACACTTGCCGAACCACTGAACCGTCTATTACGTAAAGATCGCGAATGGGAGTGGAAGGACGCCCAACAAAGCGCCTTCGAATCCTTAAGGGACGCGATCGCTTCGGCACCTACCCTCTCGTGCCCAAATTTCGAAACCCCATTTACCCTGCAGACGGATGCGAGCACGGTAGGTTTAGGCGCGGTATTAACGCAAGAGGTCGATGAGGTCGAACGCGTAATAGCATTCGCGAGCAGATCACTCACATTACCGGAGCGAAAATATTCCGCTACAGAGCTCGAATGTCTCGCGATTGTCTGGGCAGTACAAAAATTTCGACCATATTTAGAAGGGTACGCATTTACGGTAATTACGGACCACAACAGTTTACGGTGGCTTAGAACTTTGAAAAACCCCACGGGTCGGTTAGCGCGTTGGGCCCTGCAACTACAGGAATATGATTTCCAAGTAGTGTATCGGCAGGGAGCCCTTAATAAAGTGCCAGATGCACTTTCGCGTATTTACGAGAGGGAGGGGGATACCGAAAGGGAAACTCATATCGTGGCCGCGGTTCGCCCAAAGTGGTACGAGGGAAAGTTTGCGGAAGTCGAGAAAAATCCCGAGAAATTTCCGGACTGGGCAATTCGAGGCGGGGAGCTGTTTTGTCGAAGAACAGATCCGTTGATCGCGGAAACGCTGGGTTCCGACGGGAACGAGTGGAAACTCGTAATCCCAGAGGAACGGAGAACCGAGATCCTGCAGGAGGCGCACGACAACCCGCAGGCAGGGCATTTAGGGGTCGAAAAGACCTATCATCGTATCGCCACCCGCTACTACTGGCCAGGCATGTATAGAACGGCAGTAGAATACGTAAGACGCTGTAATACCTGTCAGCTCACGAAGGTGGAACAAACACTCCCACCGGGGTTGATGGGTCGGCGCAGGGTCGACATGCCCTGGACAGTAGTAGCTGCCGACATTATGGGCCCGTTCCCTCCGAGCAGGTCCGGCAATTCGTACCTTCTCGTTATACAGGATCTGTTCACAAAATGGATAGAGTGCACCCCGCTTCGACGTGCAACCGGTCCGAAAATAGCGGACGCCCTAGAAGGGTTAATTTTTTCGCGATGGGGGACCCCGGATGTCTTGTTGACGGACAACGGTACCGAGTTCGCGAACAAGACTCTGAGGGAACTTGCCGACGAATACGGCATTCGATTAAGTACCACCCCCCCGTACCACCCGCAAGCGAACCCAGTAGAGCGAGTGAATCGAATCCTGAAGACGATGATCGTCGCTTATATAGAGAGGGACCACCGAGATTGGGACTTGAATTTACCACAGTTTCGTTTTGCGTATAATACCGCGCACCATTCCGTTCTACAAGCCTCCCCAGCGTTTCTCAATTTCGGGCGAGAGCCGCGACCGGCAAAATGTGCGAGGGCTAACGTCGAGCCTCCGATAGACCTCGAGGTGACATCCAATGACAGCTGGAAGAAGCGGGTGTCGCAATTACCGACGCTGCGGCATTGGATGTTAGAAAACCTCGAGGACGCATATCGGAAACAATCGCATCATTATAATTTGCGCCGGAGAAACCGAGAATTTAACGTAGGGGACAGGGTTATGAAGCGACAGAGAGTGCTCTCGTCAGCCGCCAACCATTTTGCGGCGAAACTATCACCGAAATTCACTGGTCCGGTAATAATAACGAAGAAACTGTCACCGGGAGTCTATAACTTGGCCACCGAGGAGGGAAAGAACCTCGGCAAGGCACATATATCGGACCTCAAACCATACTTCCCCACTCAAACACCCACAAACAAAGATTAACACCATAGCCTCTCTTTACCAACAGATTACCGAAGAAAAAAAAAAAATGGACTCAGCCAAGGCCTCAATGGAGTCGATCGAAGAACGATTACAAAGGCTACACCCACTACCGAGGGGTATTCGGGCGGCGACAGCCTCAATAGCTTGTCGACCGCACGGACCCCCTCAACTGGCCCAGGAGCCATTATTGGACTTGCTGGGAGAAGCCCTGCCGTGGGGAGACTTACTGCGGCCAACGTCTCCACCGACAACTTCTGTGGCTACGGCCGCACTGCAGCTACGGCCGATACCGAAAGAGCCGCAGGAGCAAATGGAGGACAAGCAACCACCAACGGAAGAAGAGGAGGAGAAGAAGGTGGATCCGGAGGCGCAAAAAGCGTTGCAACCAACTTCCGAAAGCACCGAAATACCGAGACGCACCTTGGGACAGAAAATCACGGAGGAAGGAAGAAAAGGTACCCTGGGCCGAGGGATAGCAGCCCTAAAAGAAACAAAGTTGCTAATAGGGATTGCTAAACCAGGCCTGATAAAAGAGCCAGTACCAAGACCAACCAAGGTAACGAGCCCGGTCGCAGCAGCAGTACCGAGGGTAGCAGGGGTAGCCAGACCCGGAGCCGTAGAGAGCACGGTAGAAGAGCGGATGGACAGAATCCGCCAGGAGCACCGTCAAAGGACGGAAGACGCGGTAGAAGAGCGAATCGCCAGAACCCTTCCCGGCAATCAGACGAGCCAACCGGTGCAAAGGGCAGGCCTAAATATACAGGCGCAAAATATGTTCGGCACATCGGTGAGGATTGACGCGCGGCCGACCAGGGGGGGAATCTCGACCGCACCACCCCGAAGAGGAAATGGTACGGCACCTAACGTCAACCGGGCGGCCCAGAACCCAGGACGACGTGAAGCAAATGTAATGCCAATACGGCAACGAGGCACACCGAAGAGGCGAGGGAGGCCAGGGCGACGAGGCGCGGAGGTAGAACAAGGGTGCTGGCGATGCCACAAAATCGGGCACTGCCACTCGGAGTGCTTGGAGCCTCAAAAGTGGCAATACTGTTACCGATGTGGCCGCCCATACTATACGGTGGAAACGTGCCCAGAGTGCAGCGGCACGAGGTATGGTCGGTATTAAGGGGGCCAGATAACCAAGGACAGTCGGCAAGTTACCGCCGATAACGGGACCAATACCGAGGCCAAAGTTTTTTCGAAATGACTAAAAGACTGATTATTTTGTTTATCGGTCCCTCCCCCCTTCGATAGCAATATCGTTTATTTTAGTAACAAGACTGAAGTTTCGGAGGGTGGGAGGGACACCAGTATTAGAAGCGCTCGAGGGGCGCGAATAAATGATTGTCGCCCTCAATGGTAGTTTCGTTATTTTAACCCTGATCCCTACGTTCCTCAGGGTTCAGCGGAACCCAACTTTAGCGAATCCGGTTTTCTCCTTTAGGTACCGGTCGTGTCAGCAGGCTCCGTCCCCATCACGGTAAAGGCAACGATCGAAGGAATATATTCGTCTGGATTGGTGATGGGAAAAATCGTGTATGTCTCTGCAGTGTCCGTCCCTATGTAAAGGAAGATCCGAGGAAGAGCGTTCGTCCCCGAACTCGCGAACAAGCCTGGCTGGTAACTGCCACCGGTGCCCCGGTCTCTTTCGGGGGGGGAGGAGTTGTGACATGGCAGATTCCGCCTACGTCACTCCGAACCTTAAGCGAAAGACCGGGTCACTGGAAAGCGGCATAATAACGAAACGGTTATAACGAGCGCTCTCCCTGGGACATCCGAACGCCCAAAAGAATAGAATTATCGCATTTGAAAGTCGCGCCGCCGGGCGCGACAAGAGTTTTCAGAAACCACCGAAATCGGCGAGGAGCCCGATACCTGTCTCCGGCCGCCGATTGGCGGAAGGCCGCAAGCGGAGACGCTCGGAACACCAATCACAGGGCGCCGCTGGCGAGGAAGACGGCGAGGATTGGACCGAGCCCGGATCTGTCAACCCGGAGAAAGCGACGAGGCTGTTAAACATAAGGACGATCAGCAGTCCACCCTCGTCGACGTCTCATCCGGAAAATGCCATGAGAGCTACACCGGAACGGCTCGGATCCATGGATGCCGACTTACCGCCTTATATCGGCCGGGCTTCGGAAAATAGAAAATACCGAAGGCCCGGGCCGACATGTCATCGAGTCGTCCCTGCGCCCAGAAACAACGTGATTGGCCCGAGCGTCGCCGAAGACGAGAGTGGGGGGAAAACTCGCTTCCGCGTTCCGAACCATCTCGAACTGGGCCACTGGGTCGAAAGACAACGAGTAGCGAAGACGTGCGAACATTTAGATCGCGATAATAGACAAGTAATTTTGCGACAGCCGCCATCCCAGCGAGATTGGTAAGTGCCAGTCAGGCTTTATTTCGATATATTTTGTGACCAGTTCGTGTTGGTTCGGGGACGTTATTTGAGTTCGCGAAAAGTTCGTACCGCGGTGTACCGCGTGTTTCCCCGCGTTTACCGCTGACCAGGAGTCGCTCTCCTGGGAGGCTCGCGAGGCCGCGGATCGTGTGCCGCCGAATCCTCGTGCACGAGCTATTCGGGACCCACGATATTCGCCCGGTGATTCTTCGGTGTACCCTCGGATCGTTCCACGGGAGGATAACGCGCCGTATTCGTTTCGTGTCGTTCACCGCTCGCACGTTTCGCCCAGTCTCGAATTAGGAACGCGTACGTCACCGAAGCTCGGTCGAATTCGTGCCCTCGTGGCTTGTAAATTCACGCGAAGTCCTGTGACGACCGAGCTCGACGCGATAGAAGTTATTCCGCGCGATCGGCCGAACAGCCGCCGTCACTTTCGTGTTCGCGCCGGCAAAGCTATTGACTACCGCCGACAACGGCCGGCGGATTGTATGACCATCTCGTTTTAATAAACGACTATATTTTGCCCGAGATCTACAGAGTAGCTTCATTTACCGTGAGAAACGTTCTCGTCGCGGGGAATGCCCCGTTCCTTTCCTCACGTGGTTCCCTGGACCTGTTCGCGGCCGTCACCGGCCTAAACGATGTTCGCAGATTCGACGTCGTTTTGAGAACCGAACGAATCGTTCGAGAGTTTCGCGTGGTACGGTATAGTACCTGGCGCCCGTTCACGTCGTGTCCAAATTGTCGTTCCGTTCGAATCGTAACGCATAACGCATAACGCATAACGCATAACGCATAACGCATAACGCATAACGCATAACGCATAACGCATAACGCATAACGAATAACGCATAACGCATAACGCATAACGCATAACGCATAACGGATAACGCATGACGCATAACGCATAACGCATGACGCATAACGCATAACGCATAACGCATAACGCATAACGCATAACGCATAACGCATAACGCATAACGCATAACGCATAACGCATAACGCATAACGCATAACGCATAACGCATAACGCATAACGCATAACGCATAACGCATAACGCATAACGCATAACGCATAACGCATAACGCATAACGCATAACGCTTAACGCATAACGCATAACGCATAACGCATAACGCATAACGCATAACGCATAACGCATAACGCATAACGCATAACGCATAACGCATAACGCATAACGCATAACGCATAACGCATAACGCATAACGCATAACGCATAACGCATAACGCATAACGCATAACGCATAACGCATAACGCATAACGCATAACGCATAACGCATAACGCATAACGCATAACGCATAACGCATAACGCATAACGCATAACGCATAACGCATAACGCATAACGCATAACGCATAACGCATAACGCATAACGCATAACGCATAACGCATAACGCATAACGCATGACGCATGACGCATGACGCATGACGCATGACGCATGACGCATAACGCATAACGCATAACGCATAACGCATAACGCATAACGCATAACGCATAACGCATAACGCATAACGCATAACGCATAACGCATAACGCATAACGCATAACGCTTAACGCATAACGCATAACGCATAACGCATAACGCATAACGCATAACGCATAACGCATAACGCATAACGCATAACGCATAACGCATAACGCATAACGCATAACGCATAACGCATAACGCATAACGCATAACGCATAACGCATAACGCATAACGCATAACGCATAACGCATAACGCATAACGCATAACGCATAACGCATAACGCATAACGCATAACGCATAACGCATAACGCATAACGCATAACGCATAACGCATAACGCATAACGCATAACGCATAACGCATAACGCATAACGCATAACGCATAACGCATAACGCATAACGCATAACGCATAACGCATAACGCATAACGCATAACGCTTAACGCTTAACGCATAACGCATAACGCATAACGCATAACGCATAACGCATAACGCATAACGCATAACGCATAACGGATAACGCATAACGCATAACGCATAACGCATAACGCATAACGCATAACGCATAACGCATAACGCATAACGCATAACGCATAACGCATAACGCGTAACGCATAACGGATAACGCATAACGGATAACGCATGGTGCATAACGCATAACGCATAACGCATAACGCATAACGCATAACGCATAAGGCATAACGCATAACGCATAACGCATAACGCATAACGCATAACGCATAACGCATAACGCATAACGCATAACGCATAACGCATAACGCATAACGCATAACGCATAACGCATAACGCATAACGCATAACGCATAACGCATAACGCATAACGCATAACGCGTAACGCGTAACGCATAACGCGTAACGCATAACGCATGACGCATAACGCATAACGCATAACGCATAACGCATAACGCATAACGCATAACGCATGACGCATGACGCATAACGCATAACGCATAACGCATAACGCATAACGCATAACGCATAACGCATAACGCATAACGCATAACGCATAACGCATAACGCATAACGCATAACGCATAACGCATAACGCATAACGCATAACGCATAACGCATAACGCATAACGCATAACGCATAACGCATAACGCATAACGCATATCGCATAACGTATAACGCTTAACGCATAACGCATAACGCATAACGCATAACGCATAACGCATAACGCATAACGCATAACGCATAACGCATAACGCATAACGCATAACGCATAACGCATAACGCATAACGCATAACGCATAACGCATAACGCATATCGCATAACGTATAACGCTTAACGCATAACGCATAACGCATAACGCATAACGCATAACGCATAACGCATAACGCATAACGCATAACGCATAACGCATAACGCATAACGCATAACGCATAACGCATAACGCATAACGCATAACGCATAACGCATAACGCATAACGCATAACGCATAACGCATAACGCATAACGCATAACGCATAACGCGTAACGCGTAACGCGTAACGCGTAACGCATAACGCATAACGCATAACGCATAACGCATAACGCATAACGCATAACGCATAACGCATAACGCATAACGCATAACGCATAACGCATAACGCATAACGCATAACGCATATCGCATAACGCATAACGCATAACGCATAACGCATAACGCATAACGCATAACGCATAACGCATAACACATAACGCATAACGCATATCGCATAACGTATAACGCTTAACGCATAACGCATAACGCGTAACGCGTAACGCGTAACGCATAACGCATAACGCATAACGCATAACGCATAACGCATAACGCATAACGCATAACGCATAACGCATAACGCATAACGCATAACGCATAACGCATAACGCATAACGCATATCGCATAACGTATAACGCTTAACGCATAACGCATAACGCATAACGCATAACGCGTAACGCGTAACGCATAACGGATAACGCATAACGCATAACGCATAACGCATAACGCATAACGCATAACGCATAACGCATAACGCATAACGCATAACGCATAACGCATAACGCATAACGCATAACGCATAAGGCATAACGCATAACGCATAACGCATAACGCATAACGCATAACGCATAACGCATAACGCATAACGCATAACGCATAACGCATAACGTTCAATGAAAAAGTCATAACGCATAACGCATATCGCATAACCCGTAAAGCACAACGCATAACACATAACGCATAACACATAACGCATAACGCATAACGCATAACGCATAACGCATAACGCATAACGCATAACGCATAACGCATAACGCATAACACATAACGCATAACGCATATCGCATAACGTATAACGCTTAACGCATAACGCGTAACGCGTAACGCGTAACGCATAACGCATAACGCATAACGCATAACGCATAACGCATAACGCATAACGCATAACGCATGACGCATAACGCATAACGCATAACGCATAACGCATAACGCATAACGCATAACGCATAACGCATAACGCATAACGCATAACGCATAACGCATAACGCATAACGCATAACGCATAACGCATAACGCATAACGCATAACGCATAACGCATAACGCATAACGCATAACGCATAACGCATAACGCATAACGCATAACGCATAACGCATAACGCATAACGCATAACGCATAACGCATAACGCATAACGCATAACGCATAACGCATAACGCATAACGCATAACGCATAACGCATAACGCATAACGCATAACGCATAACGCATAACGCATAACGCATAACGCATAACGCATATCGCATAACGCATAACGTTCAATGAAAAAGTCATAACGCATAACGCATAACGCATATCGCATAACCCGTAAAGCACAACGCATAACACATAACGCATAACGCATAACACATAACGCATAACGCATAACGCATAACGCATAACGCATAACGCATAACGCATAACGCATAACGCATAACGCATAACGCATAACGCATAACGCATAACGCATAACAC
Organism: Lasioglossum baleicum; assembly: GCF_051020765.1. NCBI lineage: Eukaryota > Metazoa > Arthropoda > Insecta > Hymenoptera > Halictidae > Lasioglossum > Lasioglossum baleicum. The sequence continues at coordinate 230,594 of NW_027469098.1, read as the reverse complement.
ATAACGCATAACGCATATCGCATAACGTATAACGCTTAACGCATAACGCATAACGCATAACGCGTAACGCGTAACGCATAACGCATAACGCATAACGCATAACGCATAACGCATAACGCATAACGCATAACGCATAACGCATAACGCATAACGCATAACGCATAACGCATAACGCATAACGCATAACGCATAACGCATAACGCATAACGCATAACGCATAACGCATATCGCATAACGTATAACGCTTAACGCATAACGCATAACGCATAACGCATAACGCGTAACGCATAACGGATAACGCATAACGGATAACGCATGGTGCATAACGCATAACGCATAACGCATAACGCATAACGCATAACGCATAACGCATAAGGCATAACGCATAACGCATAACGCATAACGCATAACGCATAACGCATAACGCATAACGCATAACGCATAACGCATAACGCATAACGTTCAATGAAAAAGTCATAACGCATAACGCATATCGCATAACCCGTAAAGCACAACGCATAACACATAACGCATAACACATAACGCATAACGCATAACGCATAACGCATAACGCATAACGCATAACGCATAACGCATAACGCATAACGCATAACGCATAACGCATAACGCATAACGCATAACGCATAACGCATAACGCATAACGCATAACACATAACGCATAACGCATATCGCATAACGTATAACGCTTAACGCATAACGCATAACGCGTAACGCGTAACGCATAACGCATAACGCGTAACGCGTAACGCATAACGCATAACGCATAACGCATAACGCATAACGCATAACGCATAACGCATGACGCATAACGCAGAACGCATAACGCATAACGCATAACGCATAACGCATAACGCATAACGCATAACGCATAACGCATAACGCATAACGCATAACGCATAACGCATAACGCATAACGCATAACGCATAACGCATAACGCATAACGCATAACGCATAACGCATAACGCATAACGCATAACGCATAACGCATAACGCATAACGCATAACGCATAACGCATAACGCATAACGCATAACGCATAACGCATAACGCATAACGCATAACGCATAACGCATAACGCATAACGCATAACGCATAACGCATAACGCATAACGCATATCGCATAACGCATAACGTTCAATGAAAAAGTCATAACGCATAACGCATAACGCATATCGCATAACCCGTAAAGCACAACGCATAACACATAACGCATAACGCATAACACATAACGCATAACGCATAACGCATAACGCATAACGCATAACGCATAACGCATAACACATAACGCATAACGCATATCGCATAACGTATAACGCTTAACGCATAACGCATAACGCATAACGCGTAACGCGTAACGCATAACGCATAACGCATAACGCATAACGCATAACGCATAACGCATAACGCATAACGCATAACGCATAACGCATAACGCATAACGCATAACGCATAACGCATAACGCATAACGCATAACGCATAACGCATAACGCATAACGCATAACGCATAACGCATAACGCATAACGCATAACGCATAACGCATAACGCATAACGCATAACGTTCAATGAAAAAGTCATAACGCATAACGCATATCGCATAACCCGTAAAGCACAACGCATAACACATAACGCATAACACATAACGCATAACGCATAACGCATAACGCATAACGCATAACGCATAACGCATAACGCATAACGCATAACGCATAACGCATAACGCATAACGCATAACGCATAACGCATAACGCATAACGCATAACGCATAACGCATAACGCATAACGCATAACGCATAACGCATAACACATAACGCATAACGCATATCGCATAACGTATAACGCTTAACGCATAACGCATAACGCGTAACGCGTAACGCATAACGCATAACGCATAACGCATAACGCATAACGCATAACGCATAACGCATAACGCATAACGCATGACGCATAACGCATAACGCATAACGCATAACGCATAACGCATAACGCATAACGCATAACGCATAACGCATAACGCATAACGCATAACGCATAACGCATAACGCATAACGCATAACGCATAACGCATAACGCATAACGCATAACGCATAACGCATAACGCATAACGCATAACGCATAACGCATAACGCATAACGCATAACGCATAACGCATAACGCATAACGCATAACGCATAACGCATAACGCATAACGCATAACGCATAACGCATAACGCATAACGCATATCGCATAACGCATAACGTTCAATGAAAAAGTCATAACGCATAACGCATAACGCATATCGCATAACCCGTAAAGCACAACGCATAACACATAACGCATAACGCATAACACATAACGCATAACGCATAACGCATAACGCATAACGCATAACGCATAACGCATAACGCATAACGCATAACGCATAACGCATAACGCATAACACATAACGCATAACGCATATCGCATAACGTATAACGCTTAACGCATAACGCATAACGCATAACGCGTAACGCGTAACGCATAACGCATAACGCATAACGCATAACGCATAACGCATAACGCATAACGCATAACGCATAACGCATAACGCATAACGCATAACGCATAACGCATAACGCATAACGCATAACGCATAACGCATAACGCATAACGCATAACGCATAACGCATAACGCATAACGTTCAATGAAAAAGTCATAACGCATAACGCATATCGCATAACCCGTAAAGCACAACGCATAACACATAACGCATAACACATAACGCATAACGCATAACGCATAACGCATAACGCATAACGCATAACGCATAACGCATAACGCATAACGCATAACGCATAACGCATAACGCATAACGCATACCGCATAACGCATAACGCATAACGCATAACGCATAACGCATAACGCATAACGCATAACACATAACGCATAACGCATATCGCATAACGTATAACGCTTAACGCATAACGCATAACGCGTAACGCGTAACGCATAACGCATAACGCATAACGCATAACGCATAACGCATAACGCATAACGCATGACGCATAACGCAGAACGCATAACGCATAACGCATAACGCATAACGCATAACGCATAACGCATAACGCATAACGCATAACGCATAACGCATAACGCATAACGCATAACGCATAACGCATAACGCATAACGCATAACGCATAACGCATAACGCATAACGCATAACGCATAACGCATAACGCATAACGCATAACGCATAACGCATAACGCATAACGCATAACGCATAACGCATAACGCATAACGCATAACGCATAACGCATAACGCATAACGCATAACGCATAACGCATAACGCATATCGCATAACGCATAACGTTCAATGAAAAAGTCATAACGCATAACGCATAACGCATATCGCATAACCCGTAAAGCACAACGCATAACACATAACGCATAACGCATAACACATAACGCATAACGCATAACGCATAACGCATAACGCATAACGCATAACGCATAACGCATAACGCATAACACATAACGCATAACGCATATCGCATAACGTATAACGCTTAACGCATAACGCATAACGCATAACGCGTAACGCGTAACGCATAACGCATAACGCATAACGCATAACGCATAACGCATAACGCATAACGCATAACGCATAACGCATAACGCATAACGCATAACGCATAACGCATAACGCATAACGCATAACGCATAACGCATAACGCATAACGCATAACGCATAACGCATAACGCATAACGCATAACGCATAACGCATAACGCATAACGCATAACGCATAACGCATAACGCATAACGCATAACGCATAACGCATAACGCATAACGCATAACGCATAACGCATAACGCATAACGCATAACGCATAACGCATAACGCATAACGCATAACGCATAACGCATAACGCATAACGCATAACGCATAACGCATAACGCATAACGCATAACGCATAACGCATAACGCATAACGCATAACGCATAACGCATAACGCATAACGCATAACGCATAACGCATAACGCATAACGCATAACGCATAACGCATAACGCATAACGCATAACGCATAACGCATAACGCATAACGCATAACGCATAACGCATAACGCATAACGCATAACGCATAACGCATAACGCATAACGCATATCGCATAACGCATAACGTTCAATGAAAAAGTCATAACGCATAACGCATAACGCATATCGCATAACCCGTAAAGCACAACGCATAACACATAACGCATAACGCATAACACATAACGCATAACGCATAACGCATAACGCATAACGCATAACACATAACGCATAACGCATATCGCATAACGTATAACGCTTAACGCATAACGCATAACGCATAACGCGTAACGCGTAACGCATAACGCATAACGCATAACGCATAACGCATAACGCATAACGCATAACGCATAACGCATAACGCATAACGCATAACGCATAACGCATAACGCATAACGCATAACGCATAACGCATAACGCATAACGCATAACGCATAACGCATAACGCATAACGCATAACGCATAACGCATAACGCATAACGCATAACGCATAACGCATAACGCATAACGCATAACGCATAACGCATAACGCATAACGCATAACGCATAACGCATAACGCATAACGCATAACGCATAACGCATAACGCATAACGCATAACGCATAACGCATAACGCATAACGCATGACGCATAACGCAGAACGCATGACGCATAACGCATGACGCATAACGCATAACGCATAACGCATAACGCATAACGCATAACGCATAACGCATAACGCATAACGCATAACGCATAACGCATAACGCATAACGCATAACGCATAACGCATAACGCATAACGCATAACGCATAACGCATAACGCATAACGCATAACGCATGACGCATAACGCATAACGCATAACGCATAACGCATAACGCATAACGCATAACGCATAACGCATAACGCATAACGCATAACGCATAACGCATAACGCATAACGCATAACGCATAACGCATAACGCATAACGCATAACGCATAACGCATAACGCATAACGCATAACGCATAACGCATAACGCATAACGCATAACGCATAACGCATAACGCATAACGCATAACGCATAACGCATAACGCATAACGCATAACGCATAACGCATAACGCATAACGCATAACGCATAACGCATAACGCATAACGCATAACGCATAACGCATAACGCATAACGCATAACGCATAACGCATAACGCATAACGCATAACGCATAACGCATAACGCATAACGCATAACGCATAACGTTCAATGAAAAAGTCATAACGCATAACGCATATCGCATAACCCGTAAAGCACAACGCATAACACATAACGCATAACACATAACGCATAACGCATAACGCATAACGCATGGTGCATAACGCATAACGCATAACGCATAACGCATAACGCATAACGCATAACGCATAAGGCATAACGCATAACGCATAACGCATAACGCATAACGCATAACGCATAACGCATAACGCATAACGCATAACGCATAACGCATAACGCATAACGCATAACGCATAACGCATAACGCATAACGCATAACGCATAACGCATAACGCATAACGCATAACGCATAACGCATAACGCATAACGCATAACGCATAACGCATAACGCATAACGCATAACGCATAACGCATAACGCATAACGCATAACGCATAACGCATAACGCATAACGCATAACGCATAACGCATAACGCATAACGCATAACGCATAACGCATAACGCATAACGCATAACGCATAACGCATAACACATAACGCATAACGGATAACGCATGACGCATAACGCATAACGCATAACGCATAACGCATAACGCATAACGCATAACGCATAACGCATAACGCATAACGCATAACGCATAACGCATAACGCATAACGCATAACGCATACCGCATAACGCATAACGCATAACGCATATCGCATAACGTATAACGCTTAACGCATAACGCATAACGCATAACGCATAACGCATAACGCATAACGCATAACGCATAACGCATAACGCATAACGCATAACGCATAACGCATAACGCATAACGCATAACGCATAACGCATAACACATAACGCATAACGGATAACGCATGACGCATAACGCATAACACATAACGCATAACGCATAACGCATAACGCATATCGCATAACGTATAACGCTTAACGCATAACGCATAACGCATAACGCATAACGCATAACGCATAACGCATAACGCATAACGCATAACGCATAACGCATAACGCATAACGCATAACGCATAACGCATAACGCATAACGCATAACGCATAACGCATAACGCATAACGCATAACGCATAACGCATAACGCATAACGCATAACGCATAACGCATATCGCATAACGTATAACGCTTAACGCATAACGCATAACGCATAACGCATAACGCATAACGCGTAACGCATAACGGATAACGCATAACGGATAACGCATGGTGCATAACGCATAACGCATAACGCATAACGCATAACGCATAACGCATAACGCATAACGCATAAGGCATAACGCATAACGCATAACGCATAACGCATAACGCATAACGCATAACGCATAACGCATAACGCATAACGCATAACGCATAACGCATAACGCATAACGCATAACGCATAACGCATAACGCATAACGCATAACGCATAACGCATAACGCATAACGCATAACGCATAACGCATAACGTTCAATGAAAAAGTCATAACGCATAACGCATATCGCATAACCCGTAAAGCACAACGCATAACACATAACGCATAACACATAACGCATAACGCATAACGCATAACGCATAACGCATAACGCATAACGCATAACGCATAACGCATAACGCATAACGCATAACGCATAACGCATAACGCATAACGCATAACGCATAACGCATAACGCATAACGCATAACGCATAACGCATAACGCATAACGCATAACGCATAACGCATAACGCATAACGCATATCGCATAACGCATAACGTTCAATGAAAAAGTCATAACGCATAACGCATAACGCATATCGCATAACCCGTAAAGCACAACGCATAACACATAACGCATAACGCATAACACATAACGCATAACGCATAACGCATAACGCATAACGCATAACGCATAACGCATAACGCATATCGCATAACCCGTAAAGCACAACGCATAACACATAACGCATAACGCATAACACATAACGCATAACGCATAACGCATAACGCATAACGCATAACGCATAACGCATAACGCATAACGCATAACGCATATCGCATAACGCATAACGTTCAATGAAAAAGTCATAACGCATAACGCATAACGCATATCGCATAACCCGTAAAGCACAACGCATAACACATAACGCATAACGCATAACGCATAACGCATAACGCATAACGCATAACGCATAACGCATAACGCATAACGCATAACGCATAACGCATAACGCATAACGCATAACGCATAACGCATAACGCATAACGCATAACGCATAACGCATAACGCATAACGCATAACGCATAACGCATAACGCATAACGCATAACGCATAACGCATAACGCATAACGCATAACGCATAACGCATAACGCATAACGTTCAATGAAAAAGTCATAACGCATAACGCATATCGCATAACCCGTAAAGCACAACGCATAACACATAACGCATAACACATAACGCATAACGCATAACGCATAACGCATGGTGCATAACGCATAACGCATAACGCATAACGCATAACGCATAACGCATAACGCATAACGCATAAGGCATAACGCATAACGCATAACGCATAACGCATAACGCATAACGCATAACGCATAACGCATAACGCATAACGCATAACGCATAACGCATAACGCATAACGCATAACGCATAACGCATAACGCATAACGCATAACGCATAACGCATAACGCATAACGCATAACGCATAACGCATAACGCATAACGCATAACGCATAACGCATAACGCATAACGCATAACGCATAACGCATAACGCATAACGCATAACGCATAACGCATAACGCATAACGCATAACGCATAACGCATAACGCATAACGCATAACGCATAACGCATAACGCATAACGCATAACGCATAACGCATAACGCATAACGCATAACGCATAACGCATAACACATAACGCATAACGGATAACGCATGACGCATAACGCATAACGCATAACGCATAACGCATAACGCATAACGCATAACGCATAACGCATAACGCATAACGCATAACGCATAACGCATAACGCATAACGCATAACGCATAACGCATAACGCATAACGCATAACGCATATCGCATAACGTATAACGCTTAACGCATAACGCATAACGCATAACGCATAACGCATAACGCATAACGCATAACGCATAACGCATAACGCATAACGCATAACGCATAACGCATAACGCATAACGCATAACGCATAACGCATAACACATAACGCATAACGGATAACGCATGACGCATAACGCATAACGCATAACGCATAACGCATAACGCATAACGCATATCGCATAACGTATAACGCTTAACGCATAACGCATAACGCATAACGCATAACGCATAACGCATAACGCATAACGCATAACGCATAACGCATAACGCATAACGCATAACGCATAACGCATAACGCATAACGCATAACGCATAACGCATAACGCATAACGCATAACGCATAACGCATAACGCATAACGCATATCGCATAACGTATAACGCTTAACGCATAACGCATAACGCATAACGCATAACGCATAACGCGTAACGCATAACGGATAACGCATAACGGATAACGCATGGTGCATAACGCATAACGCATAACGCATAACGCATAACGCATAACGCATAACGCATAACGCATAAGGCATAACGCATAACGCATAACGCATAACGCATAACGCATAACGCATAACGCATAACGCATAACGCATAACGCATAACGCATAACGCATAACGCATAACGCATAACGCATAACGCATAACGCATAACGCATAACGCATAACGCATAACGCATAACGCATAACGCATAACGCATAACGCATAACGTTCAATGAAAAAGTCATAACGCATAACGCATATCGCATAACCCGTAAAGCACAACGCATAACACATAACGCATAACGCATAACGCATAACGCATAACGCATAACGCATAACGCATAACGCATAACGCATAACGCATAACGCATAACGCATAACGCATAACGCATAACGCATAACGCATAACGCATAACGCATAACGCATAACGCATAACGCATAACGCATAACGCATAACGCATATCGCATAACGCATAACGTTCAATGAAAAAGTCATAACGCATAACGCATAACGCATATCGCATAACCCGTAAAGCACAACGCATAACACATAACGCATAACGCATAACACATAACGCATAACGCATAACGCATAACGCATAACGCATAACGCATAACGCATAACGCATATCGCATAACCCGTAAAGCACAACGCATAACACATAACGCATAACGCATAACACATAACGCATAACGCATAACGCATAACGCATAACGCATAACGCATAACGCATAACGCATAACGCATAACGCATAACACATAACGCATAACGCATATCGCATAACGTATAACGCTTAACGCATAACGCATAACGCATAACGCGTAACGCGTAACGCATAACGCATAACGCATAACGCATAACGCATAACGCATAACGCATAACGCATAACGCATAACGCATAACGCATAACGCATAACGCATAACGCATAACGCATAACGCATAACGCATAACGCATAACGCATATCGCATAACGTATAACGCTTAACGCATAACGCATAACGCATAACGCATAACGCGTAACGCATAACGGGTAACGCATAACGGATAACGCATAACGGATAACGCATGGTGCATAACGCATAACGCATAACGCATAACGCATAACGCATAACGCATAACGCATAACGCATAACGCATAACGCATAAGGCATAACGCATAACGCATAACGCATAACGCATAACGCATAACGCATAACGCATAACGCATAACGCATAACGCATAACGTTCAATGAAAAAGTCATAACGCATAACGCATATCGCATAACCCGTAAAGCACAACGCATAACACATAACGCATAACACATAACGCATAACGCATAACGCATAACGCATAACGCATAACGCATAACGCATAACGCATAACGCATAACGCATAACGCATAACGCATAACGCATAACGCATAACGCATAACGCATAACGCATAACGCATAACACATAACCCATAACGCATATCGCATAACGTATAACGCTTAACGCATAACGCATAACGCGTAACGCGTAACGCATAACGCATAACGCATAACGCATAACGCATAACGCATAACGCATAACGCATAACGCATGACGCATAACGCAGAACGCATAACGCATAACGCATAACGCATAACGCATAACGCATAACGCATAACGCATAACGCATAACGCATAACGCATAACGCATAACGCATAACGCATAACGCATAACGCATAACGCATAACGCATAACGCATAACGCATAACGCATAACGCATAACGCATAACGCATAACGCATATCGCATAACGCATAACGTTCAATGAAAAAGTCATAACGCATAACGCATAACGCATATCGCATAACCCGTAAAGCACAACGCATAACACATAACGCATAACGCATAACACATAACGCATAACGCATAACGCATAACGCCTAACGCATAACGCATAACACATAACGCATAACGCATATCGCATAACGTATAACGCTTAACGCATAACGCATAACGCATAACGCGTAACGCGTAACGCATAACGCATAACGCATAACGCATAACGCATAACGCATAACGCATAACGCATAACGCGTAACGCATAACGCCTAACGCATAACGCATAACGCATAACGCATAACGCATAACGCATAACGCATAACGCATAACGCATAACGCATAACGCATAACGCATAACGCATAACGCATAACGCATAACGCATAACGCATAACGCATAACGCATAACGCATAACGCATAACGCATAACGCATAACGCATAACGCATAACGCATAACGCATAACGCATAACGCATAACGCATAACGCATAACGCATAACGCATAACGCATAACGCATAACGCATAACGCATAACGCATAACGCATAACGCATAACGCATAACGCATAACGCATAACGCATAACCCATAACGCATAACGCATAACGCATGACGCATAACGCAGAACGCATGACGCATAACGCATGACGCATAACGCATAACGCATAACGCATAACGCATAACGCATAACGCATAACGCATAACTCATAACGCATAACGCATAACGCATAACGCATAACGCATAACGCATAACGCATAACGCATAACGCATAACGCATAACGCATAACGCATAACGCATAACGCATAACGCATAACGCATAACGCATAACGCATAACGCATAACGCATAACGCATAACGCATAACGCATAACGCATAACGCATAACGCATAACGCATAACGCATAACGCATAACGAATAACGCATAACGCATAACGCATAACGCATAACGGATAACGCATGACGCATAACGCATAACGCATAACGCATAACGCATAACGCATAACGCATAACGCATAACGCATAACGCATAACGCATAACGCATAACGCATAACGCATAACGCATAACGCATAACGCATAACGCATAACGCATATCGCATAACGTATAACGCTTAACGCATAACGCATAACGCATAACGCATAACGCATAACGCGTAACGCATAACGGATAACGCATAACGGATAACGCATGGTGCATAACGCATAACGCATAACGCATAACGCATAACGCATAACGCATAACGCATAACGCATAACGCATAAGGCATAACGCATAACGCATAACGCATAACGCATAACGCATAACGCATAACGCATAACGCATAACGCATAACGCATAACGCATAACGTTCAATGAAAAAGTCATAACGCATAACGCATATCGCATAACCCGTAAAGCACAACGCATAACACATAACGCATAACACATAACGCATAACGCATAACGCATAACGCATAACGCATAACGCATAACGCATAACGCATAACGCATAACGCATAACGCATAACGCATAACGCATAACGCATAACGCATAACGCATAACGCATAACGCATAACGCATAACGCATAACGCATAACGCATAACGCATGACGCATAACGCAGAACGCATGACGCATAACGCATGACGCATAACGCATAACGCATAACGCATAACGCATAACGCATAACGCATAACGCATAACTCATAACGCATAACGCATAACGTTCAATGAAAAAGTCATAACGCATAACGCATAACGCATATCGCATAACCCGTAAAGCACAACGCATAACACATAACGCATAACGCATAACACATAACGCATAACGCATAACGCATAACGCATAACGCATAACGCATAACGCATAACGCATATCGCATAACCCGTAAAGCACAACGCATAACACATAACGCATAACGCATAACACATAACGCATAACGCATAACGCATAACGCATAACGCATAACGCATAACGCATAACGCATAACGCATAACGCATAACACATAACGCATAACGCATATCGCATAACGTATAACGCTTAACGCATAACGCATAACGCATAACGCGTAACGCGTAACGCATAACGCATAACGCATAACGCATAACGCATAACGCATAACGCATAACGCATAACGCATAACGCATAACGCATAACGCATAACGCATAACGCATAACGCATAACGCATAACGCATAACGCATAACGCATAACGCATAACGCATAACGCATAACGCATAACGCATAACGCATATCGCATAACGCATAACGTTCAATGAAAAAGTCATAACGCATAACGCATAACGCATATCGCATAACCCGTAAAGCACAACGCATAACACATAACGCATAACGCATAACACATAACGCATAACGCATAACGCATAACGCATAACGCATAACGCATAACGCATAACGCATATCGCATAACCCGTAAAGCACAACGCATAACACATAACGCATAACGCATAACACATAACGCATAACGCATAACGCATAACGCATAACGCATAACGCATAACGCATAACGCATAACGCATAACGCATAACACATAACGCATAACGCATATCGCATAACGTATAACGCTTAACGCATAACGCATAACGCATAACGCGTAACGCGTAACGCATAACGCATAACGCATAACGCATAACGCATAACGCATAACGCATAACGCATAACGCATAACGCATAACGCATAACGCATAACGCATAACGCATAACGCATAACGCATAACGCATAACGCATAACGCATATCGCATAACGTATAACGCTTAACGCATAACGCATAACGCATAACGCATAACGCGTAACGCATAACGGATAACGCATAACGGATAACGCATGGTGCATAACGCATAACGCATAACGCATAACGCATAACGCATAACGCATAACGCATAACGCATAACGCATAACGCATAAGGCATAACGCATAACGCATAACGCATAACGCATAACGCATAACGCATAACGCATAACGCATAACGCATAACGCATAACGTTCAATGAAAAAGTCATAACGCATAACGCATATCGCATAACCCGTAAAGCACAACGCATAACACATAACGCATAACACATAACGCATAACGCATAACGCATAACGCATAACGCATAACGCATAACGCATAACGCATAACGCATAACGCATAACGCATAACGCATAACGCATAACGCATAACGCATAACGCATAACGCATAACGCATAACACATAACCCATAACGCATATCGCATAACGTATAACGCTTAACGCATAACGCATAACGCGTAACGCGTAACGCATAACGCATAACGCATAACGCATAACGCATAACGCATAACGCATAACGCATAACGCATGACGCATAACGCAGAACGCATAACGCATAACGCATAACGCATAACGCATAACGCATAACGCATAACGCATAACGCATAACGCATAACGCATAACGCATAACGCATAACGCATAACGCATAACGCATAACGCATAACGCATAACGCATAACGCATAACGCATAACGCATAACGCATAACGCATAACGCATATCGCATAACGCATAACGTTCAATGAAAAAGTCATAACGCATAACGCATAACGCATATCGCATAACCCGTAAAGCACAACGCATAACACATAACGCATAACGCATAACACATAACGCATAACGCATAACGCATAACGCCTAACGCATAACGCATAACACATAACGCATAACGCATATCGCATAACGTATAACGCTTAACGCATAACGCATAACGCATAACGCGTAACGCGTAACGCATAACGCATAACGCATAACGCATAACGCATAACGCATAACGCATAACGCATAACGCGTAACGCATAACGCCTAACGCATAACGCATAACGCATAACGCATAACGCATAACGCATAACGCATAACGCATAACGCATAACGCATAACGCATAACGCATAACGCATAACGCATAACGCATAACGCATAACGCATAACGCATAACGCATAACGCATAACGCATAACGCATAACGCATAACGCATAACGCATAACGCATAACGCATAACGCATAACGCATAACGCATAACGCATAACGCATAACGCATAACGCATAACGCATAACGCATAACGCATAACGCATAACGCATAACGCATAACGCATAACGCATAACGCATAACGCATAACGCATAACGCATAACGCATAACCCATAACGCATAACGCATAACGCATGACGCATAACGCAGAACGCATGACGCATAACGCATGACGCATAACGCATAACGCATAACGCATAACGCATAACGCATAACGCATAACGCATAACTCATAACGCATAACGCATAACGCATAACGCATAACGCATAACGCATAACGCATAACGCATAACGCATAACGCATAACGCATAACGCATAACGCATACGCATAACGCATAACGCATAACGGATAACGCATGACGCATAACGCATAACGCATAACGCATAACGCATAACGCATAACGCATAACGCATAACGCATAACGCATAACGCATAACGCATAACGCATAACGCATAACGCATAACGCATATCGCATAACGTATAACGCTTAACGCATAACGCATAACGCATAACGCATAACGCATAACGCGTAACGCATAACGGATAACGCATAACGGATAACGCATGGTGCATAACGCATAACGCATAACGCATAACGCATAACGCATAACGCATAACGCATAACGCATAACGCATAAGGCATAACGCATAACGCATAACGCATAACGCATAACGCATAACGCATAACGCATAACGCATAACGCATAACGCATAACGCATAACGTTCAATGAAAAAGTCATAACGCATAACGCATATCGCATAACCCGTAAAGCACAACGCATAACACATAACGCATAACACATAACGCATAACGCATAACGCATAACGCATAACGCATAACGCATAACGCATAACGCATAACGCATAACGCATAACGCATAACGCATAACGCATAACGCATAACGCATATCGCATAACCCGTAAAGCACAACGCATAACACATAACGCATAACGCATAACACATAACGCATAACGCATAACGCATAACGCATAACGCATAACGCATAACGCATAACGCATAACGCATAACTCATAACGCATAACGCATAACGCATAACGCATAACGCATAACGCATAACGCATAACGCATAACGCATAACGCATAACGCATAACGCATAACGCATAACGCATAACGCATAACGCATAACGCATAACGCATAACGCATAACGCATAACGCATAACGCATAACGCATAACGCATATCGCATAACGCATAACGTTCAATGAAAAAGTCATAACGCATAACGCATAACGCATATCGCATAACCCGTAAAGCACAACGCATAACACATAACGCATAACGCATAACACATAACGCATAACGCATAACGCATAACGCATAACGCATAACGCATAACGCATAACACATAACGCATAACGCATATCGCATAACGTATAACGCTTAACGCATAACGCATAACGCATAACGCGTAACGCGTAACGCATAACGCATAACGCATAACGCATAACGCATAACGCATAACGCATAACGCATAACGCGTAACGCATAACGCCTAACGCATAACGCATAACGCATAACGCATAACGCATAACGCATAACGCATAACGCATAACGCATAACGCATAACGCATAACGCATAACGCATAACGCATAACGCATAACGCATAACGCATAACGCATAACGCATAACGCATAACGCATAACGCATAACGCATAACGCATAACGCATAACGCATAACGCATAACGCATAACGCATAACGCATAACGCATAACGCATAACGCATAACGCATAACGCATAACGCATAACGCATAACGCATAACGCATAACGCATAACGCATAACGCATAACGCATGACGCATAACGCAGAACGCATGACGCATAACGCATGACGCATAACGCATAACGCATAACGCATAACGCATAACGCATAACGCATAACGCATAACTCATAACGCATAACGCATAACGCATAACGCATAACGCATAACGCATAACGCATAACGCATAACGCATAACGCATAACGCATAACGCATAACGCATAACGCATAACGCATAACGCATAACGCATAACGCATAACGCATAACGCATAACGCATAACGCATAACGCATAACGCATAACGCATAACGCATAACGCATAACGCATAACGCATAACGCATAACGCATAACGCATAACGCATAACGCATAACGAATAACGCATAACGCATAACGCATAACGCATAACGGATAACGCATGACGCATAACGCATAACGCATAACGCATAACGCATAACGCATAACGCATAACGCATAACGCATAACGCATAACGCATAACGCATAACGCATAACGCATAACGCATAACGCATAACGCATAACGCATATCGCATAACGTATAACGCTTAACGCATAACGCATAACGCATAACGCATAACGCATAACGCGTAACGCATAACGGATAACGCATAACGGATAACGCATGGTGCATAACGCATAACGCATAACGCATAACGCATAACGCATAACGCATAACGCATAACGCATAACGCATAACGCATAAGGCATAACGCATAACGCATAACGCATAACGCATAACGCATAACGCATAACGCATAACGCATAACGCATAACGCATAACGCATAACGCATAACGTTCAATGAAAAAGTCATAACGCATAACGCATATCGCATAACCCGTAAAGCACAACGCATAACACATAACGCATAACACATAACGCATAACGCATAACGCATAACGCATAACGCATAACGCATAACGCATAACGCATAACGCATAACGCATAACGCATAACGCATAACGCATAACGCATATCGCATAACCCGTAAAGCACAACGCATAACACATAACGCATAACGCATAACACATAACGCATAACGCATAACGCATAACGCATAACGCATAACGCATAACGCATAACGCATAACGCATAACGCATAACTCATAACGCATAACGCATAACGCATAACGCATAACGCATAACGCATAACGCATAACGCATAACGCATAACGCATAACGCATAACGCATAACGCATAACGCATAACGCATAACGCATAACGCATAACGCATAACGCATAACGCATAACGCATAACGCATAACGCATAACGCATAACGCATAACGCATAACGCATAACGCATAACGCATAACGCATAACGCATAACGCATAACGAATAACGCATAACGCATAACGCATAACGCATAACGGATAACGCATGACGCATAACGCATAACGCATAACGCATAACGCATAACGCATAACGCATAACGCATAACGCATAACGCATAACGCATAACGCATAACGCATAACGCATAACGCATAACGCATAACGCATAACGCATAACGCATAACGCATAACGCATATCGCATAACGTATAACGCTTAACGCATAACGCATAACGCATAACGCATAACGCGTAACGCATAACGGATAACGCATAACGGATAACGCATGGTGCATAACGCATAACGCATAACGCATAACGCATAACGCATAACGCATAACGCATAACGCATAACGCATAACGCATAACGCATAAGGCATAACGCATAACGCATAACGCATAACGCATAACGCATAACGCATAACGCATAACGCATAACGCATAACGCATAACGTTCAATGAAAAAGTCATAACGCATAACGCATATCGCATAACCCGTAAAGCACAACGCATAACACATAACGCATAACACATAACGCATAACGCATAACGCATAACGCATAACGCATAACGCATAACGCATAACGCATAACGCATAACGCATAACGCATAACGCATAACGCATAACGCATAACGCATAACGCATAACGCATAACGCATAACGCATAACGCATAACGCATAACGCATAACACATAACGCATAACGCATATCGCATAACGTATAACGCTTAACGCATAACGCATAACGCGTAACGCGTAACGCATAACGCATAACGCATAACGCATAACGCATAACGCATAACGCATAACGCATAACGCATAACGCATGACGCATAACGCAGAACGCATAACGCATAACGCATAACGCATAACGCATAACGCATAACGCATAACGCATAACGCATAACGCATAACGCATAACGCATAACGCATAACGCATAACGCATAACGCATAACGCATAACGCATAACGCATAACGCATAACGCATAACGCATAACGCATAACGCATAACGCATAACGCATAACGCATAACGCATAACGCATAACGCATAACGCATAACGCATAACGCATAACGCATAACGCATAACGCATAACGCATAACGCATAACGCATAACGCATAACGCATAACGCATAACGCATAACGCATAACGCATAACGCATAACGCATAACGCATAACGCATAACGCATAACGCATAACGCATAACGCATAACGCATAACGCATAACGCATAACGCATAACGCATAACGCATAACGCATAACGCATAACGCATAACGCATAACGCATAACGCATAACGCATAACGCATAACGCATAACGCATATCGCATAACGCATAACGTTCAATGAAAAAGTCATAACGCATAACGCATAACGCATATCGCATAACCCGTAAAGCACAACGCATAACACATAACGCATAACGCATAACACATAACGCATAACGCATAACGCATAACGCATAACGCATAACGCATAACACATAACGCATAACGCATATCGCATAACCCGTAAAGCACAACGCATAACACATAACGCATAACGCATAACACATAACGCATAACGCATAACGCATAACGCATAACGCATAACGCATAACACATAACGCATAACGCATATCGCATAACGTATAACGCTTAACGCATAACGCATAACGCATAACGCGTAACGCGTAACGCATAACGCATAACGCATAACGCATAACGCATAACGCATGACGCATAACGCATAACGCATAACGCATAACGCATAACGCATAACGCATAACGCATAACGCATAACGCATAACGCATAACGCATAACGCATAACGCATAACGCATAACGCATAACGCATAACGCATAACGCATAACGCATAACGCATAACGCATAACGCATAACGCATAACGCATAACGCATAACGCATAACGCATAACGCATAACGCATAACGCATAACGCATAACGCATAACGCATAACGCATAACGCATAACGCATAACGCATAACGCATAACGCATAACACATAACGCATAACACATAACGCATAACGCATATCGCATAACGTATAACGCTTAACGCATAACGCATAACGCGTAACGCGTAACGCATAACGCATAACGCATAACGCATAACGCATAACGCATAACGCATAACGCATAACGCATGACGCATAACGCAGAACGCATAACGCATAACGCATAACGCATAACGCATAACGCATAACGCATAACGCATAACGCATAACGCATAACGCATAACGCATAACGCATAACGCATAACGCATAACGCATAACGCATAACGCATAACGCATAACGCATAACGCATAACGCATAACGCATAACGCATAACGCATATCGCATAACGCATAACGTTCAATGAAAAAGTCATAACGCATAACGCATAACGCATATCGCATAACCCGTAAAGCACAACGCATAACACATAACGCATAACGCATAACACATAACGCATAACGCATAACGCATAACGCATAACGCATAACGCATAACACATAACGCATAACGCATATCGCATAACGTATAACGCTTAACGCATAACGCATAACGCATAACGCGTAACGCGTAACGCATAACGCATAACGCATAACGCATAACGCATAACGCATAACGCATAACGCATAACGCGTAACGCATAACGCCTAACGCATAACGCATAACGCATAACGCATAACGCATAACGCATAACGCATAACGCATAACGCATAACGCATAACGCATAACGCATAACGCATAACGCATAACGCATAACGCATAACGCATAACGCATAACGCATAACGCATAACGCATAACGCATAACGCATAACGCATAACGCATAACGCATAACGCATAACGCATAACGCATAACGCATAACGCATAACGCATAACGCATAACGCATAACGCATAACGCATAACGCATAACGCATAACGCATAACGCATAACGCATAACGCATAACGCATAACGCATAACGCATAACGCATAACGCATAACGCATAACGCATAACGCATAACGCATAACGCATAACGCATAACGCATAACGCATGACGCATAACGCAGAACGCATGACGCATAACGCATGACGCATAACGCATAACGCATAACGCATAACGCATAACGCATAACGCATAACGCATAACTCATAACGCATAACGCATAACGCATAACGCATAACGCATAACGCATAACGCATAACGCATAACGCATAACGCATAACGCATAACGCATAACGCATAACGCATAACGCATAACGCATAACGCATAACGCATAACGCATAACGCATAACGCATAACGCATAACGCATAACGCATAACGCATAACGCATAACGCATAACGCATAACGCATAACGCATAACGCATAACGCATAACGAATAACGCATAACGCATAACGCATAACGCATAACGGATAACGCATGACGCATAACGCATAACGCATAACGCATAACGCATAACGCATAACGCATAACGCATAACGCATAACGCATAACGCATAACGCATAACGCATAACGCATAACGCATAACGCATAACGCATAACGCATAACGCATAACGCATATCGCATAACGTATAACGCTTAACGCATAACGCATAACGCATAACGCATAACGCATAACGCGTAACGCATAACGGATAACGCATAACGGATAACGCATGGTGCATAACGCATAACGCATAACGCATAACGCATAACGCATAACGCATAACGCATAACGCATAACGCATAACGCATAAGGCATAACGCATAACGCATAACGCATAACGCATAACGCATAACGCATAACGCATAACGCATAACGCATAACGCATAACGCATAACGCATAACGCATAACGTTCAATGAAAAAGTCATAACGCATAACGCATATCGCATAACCCGTAAAGCACAACGCATAACACATAACGCATAACACATAACGCATAACGCATAACGCATAACGCATAACGCATAACGCATAACGCATAACGCATAACGCATAACGCATGACGCATATCGCATAACCCGTAAAGCACAACGCATAACACATAACGCATAACGCATAACACATAACGCATAACGCATAACGCATAACGCATAACGCATAACGCATAACGCATAACGCATAACGCATAACTCATAACGCATAACGCATAACGCATAACGCATAACGCATAACGCATAACGCATAACGCATAACGCATAACGCATAACGCATAACGCATAACGCATAACGCATAACGCATAACGCATAACGCATAACGCATAACGCATAACGCATAACGCATAACGCATAACGCATAACGCATAACGCATAACGCATAACGCATAACGCATAACGCATAACGCATAACGCATAACGCATAACGCATAACGCATAACGCATAACGCATAACGCATAACGCATAACGCATAACGCATAACGCATAACGCATAACGCATAACGCATAACACATAACGCATAACACATAACGCATAACGCATATCGCATAACGTATAACGCTTAACGCATAACGCATAACGCGTAACGCGTAACGCATAACGCATAACGCATAACGCATAACGCATAACGCATAACGCATAACGCATAACGCATGACGCATAACGCAGAACGCATAACGCATAACGCATAACGCATAACGCATAACGCATAACGCATAACGCATAACGCATAACGCATAACGCATAACGCATAACGCATAACGCATAACGCATAACGCATAACGCATAACGCATAACGCATAACGCATAACGCATAACGCATAACGCATAACGCATAACGCATAACGCATATCGCATAACGCATAACGTTCAATGAAAAAGTCATAACGCATAACGCATAACGCATATCGCATAACCCGTAAAGCACAACGCATAACACATAACGCATAACGCATAACGCATAACGCATAACGCATAACGCATAACGCATAACGCATAACGCATAACTCATAACGCATAACGCATAACGCATAACGCATAACGCATAACGCATAACGCATAACGCATAACGCATAACGCATAACGCATAACGCATAACGCATAACGCATAACGCATAACGCATAACGCATAACGCATAACGCATAACGCATAACGCATAACGCATAACGCATAACGCATAACGCATAACGCATAACGCATAACGCATAACGCATAACGAATAACGCATAACGCATAACGCATAACGCATAACGGATAACGCATGACGCATAACGCATAACGCATAACGCATAACGCATAACGCATAACGCATAACGCATAACGCATAACGCATAACGCATAACGCATAACGCATAACGCATAACGCATAACGCATAACGCATATCGCATAACGTATAACGCTTAACGCATAACGCATAACGCATAACGCATAACGCATAACGCGTAACGCATAACGGATAACGCATAACGGATAACGCATGGTGCATAACGCATAACGCATAACGCATAACGCATAACGCATAACGCATAACGCATAACGCATAACGCATAACGCATAACGCATAAGGCATAACGCATAACGCATAACGCATAACGCATAACGCATAACGCATAACGCATAACGCATAACGCATAACGCATAACGCATAACGCATAACGTTCAATGAAAAAGTCATAACGCATAACGCATATCGCATAACCCGTAAAGCACAACGCATAACACATAACGCATAACACATAACGCATAACGCATAACGCATAACGCATAACGCATAACGCATAACGCATAACGCATAACGCATAACGCATGACGCATATCGCATAACCCGTAAAGCACAACGCATAACACATAACGCATAACGCATAACACATAACGCATAACGCATAACGCATAACGCATAACGCATAACGCATAACGCATAACGCATAACGCATAACTCATAACGCATAACGCATAACGCATAACGCATAACGCATAACGCATAACGCATAACGCATAACGCATAACGCATAACGCATAACGCATAACGCATAACGCATAACGCATAACGCATAACGCATAACGCATAACGCATAACGCATAACGCATAACGCATAACGCATAACTCATAACGCATAACGCATAACGCATAACGCATAACGCATAACGCATAACGCATAACGCATAACGCATAACGCATAACGCATAACGCATAACGCATAACGCATAACGCATAACGCATAACGCATAACGCATAACGCATAACGCATAACGCATAACGCATAACGCATAACGCATAACGCATAACGCATAACGCATAACGCATAACGCATAACGCATAACGCATAACGCATAACGCATAACGCATAACGCATAACGAATAACGCATAACGCATAACGCATAACGCATAACGGATAACGCATGACGCATAACGCATAACGCATAACGCATAACGCATAACGCATAACGCATAACGCATAACGCATAACGCATAACGCATAACGCATAACGCATAACGCATAACGCATAACGCATAACGCATAACGCATAACGCATAACGCATATCGCATAACGTATAACGCTTAACGCATAACGCATAACGCATAACGCATAACGCGTAACGCATAACGGATAACGCATAACGGATAACGCATGGTGCATAACGCATAACGCATAACGCATAACGCATAACGCATAACGCATAACGCATAACGCATAACGCATAAGGCATAACGCATAACGCATAACGCATAACGCATAACGCATAACGCATAACGCATAACGCATAACGCATAACGTTCAATGAAAAAGTCATAACGCATAACGCATATCGCATAACCCGTAAAGCACAACGCATAACACATAACGCATAACACATAACGCATAACGCATAACGCATAACGCATAACGCATAACGCATAACGCATAACGCATAACGCATAACGCATAACGCATAACGCATAACGCATAACGCATAACGCATAACGCATAACGCATAACGCATAACACATAACGCATAACGCATATCGCATAACGTATAACGCTTAACGCATAACGCATAACGCGTAACGCGTAACGCATAACGCATAACGCATAACGCATAACGCATAACGCATAACGCATAACGCATAACGCATAACGCATGACGCATAACGCAGAACGCATAACGCATAACGCATAACGCATAACGCATAACGCATAACGCATAACGCATAACGCATAACGCATAACGCATAACGCATAACGCATAACGCATAACGCATAACGCATAACGCATAACGCATAACGCATAACGCATAACGCATAACGCATAACGCATAACGCATAACGCATAACGCATAACGCATAACGCATAACGCATAACGCATAACGCATAACGCATAACGCATAACGCATAACGCATAACGCATAACGCATAACGCATAACGCATAACGCATAACGCATAACGCATAACGCATAACGCATAACGCATAACGCATAACGCATAACGCATAACGCATAACGCATAACGCATAACGCATAACGCATAACGCATAACGCATAACGCATAACGCATAACGCATAACGCATAACGCATAACGCATAACGCATAACGCATAACGCATATCGCATAACGCATAACGTTCAATGAAAAAGTCATAACGCATAACGCATAACGCATATCGCATAACCCGTAAAGCACAACGCATAACACATAACGCATAACGCATAACACATAACGCATAACGCATAACGCATAACGCATAACGCATAACGCATAACGCATAACACATAACGCATAACGCATATCGCATAACCCGTAAAGCACAACGCATAACACATAACGCATAACGCATAACACATAACGCATAACGCATAACGCATAACGCATAACGCATAACGCATAACACATAACGCATAACGCATATCGCATAACGTATAACGCTTAACGCATAACGCATAACGCAGAACGCGTAACGCGTAACGCATAACGCATAACGCGTAACGCATAACGCATAACGCATAACGCATAACGCATAACGCATAACGCATAACGCATAACGCATAACGCATAACGCATAACGCATAACGCATAACGCATAACGCATAACGCATAACGCATAACGCATAACGCATAACGCATAACGCATAACGCATAACGCATAACGCATAACGCATAACGCATAACGCATAACGCATAACGCATAACGCATAACGCATAACGCATAACGCATAACGCATAACGCATAACGCATAACGCATAACGCATAACGCATAACGCATAACGCATAACGCATAACGCATAACGCATAACGCATAACGCATAACGCATAACGCATAACGCATAACGCATAACGCATAACGCATAACGCATAACGCATAACGCATAACGCATAACGCATAACGCATAACGCATAACGCATAACGCATAACGCATAACGCATAACGCATAACGCATAACGCATAACGCATAACGCATAACGCATAACGCATAACGCATAACGCATAACGCATAACGCATAACGCATAACGCATAACGCATAACGCATAACGCATAACGCATAACGCATAACGCATAACGCATAACGCATAACGCATAACGCATAACGCATAACGCATAACGCATAACGCATAACGCATAACGCATAACGCATAACGCATAACGCATAACGCATAACGCATAACGCATAACGCATAACGCATAACGCATAACGCATAACGCATAACGCATATCGCATAACGCATAACGTTCAATGAAAAAGTCATAACGCATAACGCATAACGCATATCGCATAACCCGTAAAGCACAACGCATAA
This sequence comes from Lasioglossum baleicum, assembly GCF_051020765.1. Taxonomy (NCBI): domain Eukaryota; kingdom Metazoa; phylum Arthropoda; class Insecta; order Hymenoptera; family Halictidae; genus Lasioglossum; species Lasioglossum baleicum. The sequence goes on along the minus strand of NW_027469098.1, from coordinate 204,096 downwards.
CACATAACGCATAACGCATAACACATAACGCATAACGCATAACGCATAACGCATAACGCATAACGCATAACGCATAACACATAACGCATAACGCATGTCGCATAACCCGTAAAGCACAACGCATAACACATAACGCATAACGCATAACACATAACGCATAACGCATAACGCATAACGCATAACGCATAACGCATAACGCATAACACATAACGCATAACGCATATCGCATAACGTATAACGCTTAACGCATAACGCATAACGCATAACGCGTAACGCGTAACGCATAACGCATAACGCATAACGCATAACGCATAACGCATAACGCATAACGCATAACGCATAACGCATAACGCATAACGCATAACGCATAACGCATAACGCATAACGCATAACGCATAACGCATAACGCATAACGCATAACGCATAACGCATAACGCATAACGCATAACGCATAACGCATAACGCATAACGCATAACGCATAACGCATAACGCATAACGCATAACGCATAACGCATAACGCATAACGCATAACGCATAACGCATAACGCATAACGCATAACGCATAACGCATAACGCATAACGCATAACGCATAACGCATAACGCATAACGCATAACGCATAACACATAACGCATAACGCATATCGCATAACGTATAACGCATAACGCATAACGCATAACACATAACGCATAACGCATATCGCATAACGTATAACGCTTAACGCATAACGCGTAACGCGTAACGCGTAACGCATAACGCATAACGCATAACGCATAACGCATAACGCATAACGCATAACGCATGACGCATAACGCAGAACGCATAACGCATAACGCATAACGCATAACGCATAACGCATAACGCATGACGCATAACGCAGAACGCATAACGCATAACGCATAACGCATAACGCATAACGCATAACGCATAACGCATAACGCATAACGCATAACGCATAACGCATAACGCATAACGCATAACGCATAACGCATAACGCATAACGCATAACGCATAACGCATATCGCATAACGCATAACGTTCAATGAAAAAGTCATAACGCATAACGCATAACGCATATCGCATAACCCGTAAAGCACAACGCATAACACATAACGCATAACGCATAACACATAACGCATAACGCATAACGCATAACGCATAACGCATAACGCATAACGCATAACGCATAACACATAACGCATAACGCATATCGCATAACGTATAACGCTTAACGCATAACGCATAACGCATAACGCGTAACGCGTAACGCATAACGCATAACGCATAACGCATAACGCATAACGCATAACGCATAACGCGTAACGCGTAACGCGTAACGCCTAACGCATAACGCATAACGCATAACGCATAACGCATAACGCATAACGCATAACGCATAACGCATAACGCATAACGCATAACGCATAACGCATAACGCATAACGCATAACGCATAACGCATAACGCATAACGCATAACGCATAACGCATAACGCATAACGCATAACGCATAACGCATAACGCATAACGCATAACGCATAACGCATAACGCATAACGCATAACGCATAACGCATAACGCATAACGCATAACGCATAACGCATAACGCATAACGCATAACGCATAACGCATAACGCATAACGCATAACGCATAACGCATAACGCATAACGCATAACGCATAACGCATAACGCATAACGCATAACGCATAACGCATAACGCATAACGCATGACGCATAACGCAGAACGCATGACGCATAACGCATGACGCATAACGCATAACGCATAACGCATAACGCATAACGCATAACGCATAACGCATAACTCATAACGCATAACGCATAACGCATAACGCATAACGCATAACGCATAACGCATAACGCATAACGCATAACGCATAACGCATAACGCATAACGCATAACGCATAACGCATAACGCATAACGCATAACGCATAACGCATAACGCATAACGCATAACGCATAACGCATAACGCATAACGCATAACGCATAACGCATATCGCATAACGCATAACGTTCAATGAAAAAGTCATAACGCATAACGCATAACGCATATCGCATAACCCGTAAAGCACAACGCATAACACATAACGCATAACGCATAACACATAACGCATAACGCATAACGCATAACGCATAACGCATAACGCATAACGCATAACACATAACGCATAACGCATATCGCATAACCCGTAAAGCACAACGCATAACACATAACGCATAACGCATAACACATAACGCATAACGCATAACGCATAACGCATAACGCATAACGCATAACACATAACGCATAACGCATATCGCATAACGTATAACGCTTAACGCATAACGCATAACGCAGAACGCGTAACGCGTAACGCATAACGCATAACGCATAACGCATAACGCATAACGCATAACGCATAACGCATAACGCATAACGCATAACGCATAACGCATAACGCATAACGCATAACGCATAACGCATAACGCATAACGCATAACGCATAACGCATAACGCATAACGCATAACGCATAACGCATAACGCATAACGCATAACGCATAACGCATAACGCATAACGCATAACGCATAACGCATAACGCATAACGCATAACGCATAACGCATAACGCATAACGCATAACGCATAACGCATAACGCATAACGCATAACGCATAACGCATAACGCATAACGCATAACGCATAACGCATAACGCATAACGCATAACGCATAACGCATAACGCATAACGCATAACGCATAACGCATAACGCATAACGCATAACGCATAACGCATAACGCATAACGCATAACGCATAACGCATAACGCATAACGCATAACGCATAACGCATAACGCATAACGCATAACGCATAACGCATAACGCATAACGCATAACGCATAACGCATAACGCATAACGCATAACGCATAACGCATAACGCATAACGCATAACGCATAACGCATAACGCATAACGCATAACGCATAACGCATAACGCATAACGCATAACGCATAACGCATAACGCATAACGCATAACGCATAACGCATAACGCATAACGCATAACGCATAACGCATAACGCATAACGCATAACGCATAACGCATAACGCATAACGCATAACGCATAACGCATAACGCATAACGCATAACGCATAACGCATAACGCATATCGCATATCGCATAACGCATAACGTTCAATGAAAAAGTCATAACGCATAACGCATAACGCATATCGCATAACCCGTAAAGCACAACGCATAACACATAACGCATAACGCATAACACATAACGCATAACGCATAACGCATAACGCATAACGCATAACGCATAACGCATAACACATAACGCATAACGCATATCGCATAACCCGTAAAGCACAACGCATAACACATAACGCATAACGCATAACACATAACGCATAACGCATAACGCATAACGCATAACGCATAACGCATAACACATAACGCATAACGCATATCGCATAACGTATAACGCTTAACGCATAACGCATAACGCAGAACGCGTAACGCGTAACGCATAACGCATAACGCATAACGCATAACGCATAACGCATAACGCATAACGCATAACGCATAACGCATAACGCATAACGCATAACGCATAACGCATAACGCATAACGCATAACGCATAACGCATAACGCATAACGCATAACGCATAACGCATAACGCATAACGCATAACGCATAACGCATAACGCATAACGCATAACGCATAACGCATAACGCATAACGCATAACGCATAACGCATAACGCATAACGCATGACGCATAACGCAGAACGCATAACGCATAACGCATAACGCATAACGCATAACGCATAACGCATAACGCATAACGCATAACGCATAACGCATAACGCATAACGCATAACGCATAACGCATAACGCATAACGCATAACGCATAACGCATAACGCATAACGCATAACGCATAACGCATAACGCATAACGCATAACGCATAACGCATAACGCATAACGCATAACGCATAACGCATAACGCATAACGCATAACGCATAACGCATAACGCATAACGCATAACGCATAACGCATAACGCATAACGCATAACGCATAACGCATAACGCATAACGCATAACGCATAACGCATAACGCATAACGCATAACGCATAACGCATAACGCATAACGCATAACGCATAACGCATAACGCATAACGCATAACGCATAACGCATAACGCATAACGCATAACGCATAACGCATATCGCATAACGCATAACGTTCAATGAAAAAGTCATAACGCATAACGCATAACGCATATCGCATAACCCGTAAAGCACAACGCATAACACATAACGCATAACGCATAACACATAACGCATAACGCATAACGCATAACGCATAACGCATAACGCATAACGCATAACACATAACGCATAACGCATATCGCATAACCCGTAAAGCACAACGCATAACACATAACGCATAACGCATAACACATAACGCATAACGCATAACGCATAACGCATAACGCATAACGCATAACACATAACGCATAACGCATATCGCATAACGTATAACGCTTAACGCATAACGCATAACGCAGAACGCGTAACGCGTAACGCATAACGCATAACGCATAACGCATAACGCATAACGCATAACGCATAACGCATAACGCATAACGCATAACGCATAACGCATAACGCATAACGCATAACGCATAACGCATAACGCATAACGCATAACGCATAACGCATAACGCATAACGCATAACGCATAACGCATAACGCATAACGCATAACGCATAACGCATAACGCATAACGCATAACGCATAACGCATAACGCATAACGCATAACGCATAACGCATAACGCATAACGCATAACGCATAACGCATAACGCATAACGCATAACGCATAACGCATAACGCATAACGCATAACGCATAACGCATAACGCATAACGCATAACGCATAACGCATAACGCATAACGCATAACGCATAACGCATAACGCATAACGCATAACGCATAACGCATAACGCATAACGCATAACGCATAACGCATAACGCATAACGCATAACGCATAACGCATAACGCATAACACATAACGCATAACGCATATCGCATAACGTATAACGCATAACGCATAACGCATAACACATAACGCATAACGCATATCGCATAACGTATAACGCTTAACGCATAACGCGTAACGCGTAACGCGTAACGCATAACGCATAACGCATAACGCATAACGCATAACGCATAACGCATAACGCATGACGCATAACGCAGAACGCATAACGCATAACGCATAACGCATAACGCATAACGCATAACGCATGACGCATAACGCAGAACGCATAACGCATAACGCATAACGCATAACGCATAACGCATAACGCATAACGCATAACGCATAACGCATAACGCATAACGCATAACGCATAACGCATAACGCATAACGCATAACGCATAACGCATAACGCATAACGCATAACGCATAACGCATAACGCATAACGCATATCGCATAACGCATAACGTTCAATGAAAAAGTCATAACGCATAACGCATAACGCATATCGCATAACCCGTAAAGCACAACGCATAACACATAACGCATAACGCATAACACATAACGCATAACGCATAACGCATAACGCATAACGCATAACGCATAACGCATAACGCATAACACATAACGCATAACGCATATCGCATAACGTATAACGCTTAACGCATAACGCATAACGCATAACGCGTAACGCGTAACGCATAACGCATAACGCATAACGCATAACGCATAACGCATAACGCATAACGCATAACGCGTAACGCGTAACGCCTAACGCATAACGCATAACGCATAACGCATAACGCATAACGCATAACGCATAACGCATAACGCATAACGCATAACGCATAACGCATAACGCATAACGCATAACGCATAACGCATAACGCATAACGCATAACGCATAACGCATAACGCATAACGCATAACGCATAACGCATAACGCATAACGCATAACGCATAACGCATAACGCATAACGCATAACGCATAACGCATAACGCATAACGCATAACGCATAACGCATAACGCATAACGCATAACGCATAACGCATAACGCATAACGCATAACGCATAACGCATAACGCATAACGCATAACGCATAACGCATAACGCATAACGCATAACGCATAACGCATAACGCATAACGCATAACGCATAACGCATAACGCATGACGCATAACGCAGAACGCATGACGCATAACGCATGACGCATAACGCATAACGCATAACGCATAACGCATAACGCATAACGCATAACGCATAACTCATAACGCATAACGCATAACGCATAACGCATAACGCATAACGCATAACGCATAACGCATAACGCATAACGCATAACGCATAACGCATAACGCATAACGCATAACGCATAACGCATAACGCATAACGCATAACGCATAACGCATAACGCATAACGCATAACGCATAACGCATAACGCATAACGCATAACGCATAACGCATAACGCATAACGAATAACGCATAACGCATAACGCATAACGCATAACGGATAACGCATGACGCATAACGCATAACGCATAACGCATAACGCATAACGCATAACGCATAACGCATAACGCATAACGCATAACGCATAACGCATAACGCATAACGCATAACGCATAACGCATATCGCATAACGTATAACGCTTAACGCATAACGCATAACGCATAACGCATAACGCATAACGCGTAACGCATAACGGATAACGCATAACGGATAACGCATGGTGCATAACGCATAACGCATAACGCATAACGCATAACGCATAACGCATAACGCATAACGCATAAGGCATAACGCATAACGCATAACGCATAACGCATAACGCATAACGCATAACGCATAACGCATAACGCATAACGCATAACGCATAACGTTCAATGAAAAAGTCATAACGCATAACGCATATCGCATAACCCGTAAAGCACAACGCATAACACATAACGCATAACACATAACGCATAACGCATAACGCATAACGCATAACGCATAACGCATAACGCATAACGCATAACGCATAACGCATAACGCATAACGCATGACGCATATCGCATAACCCGTAAAGCACAACGCATAACACATAACGCATAACGCATAACACATAACGCATAACGCATAACGCATAACGCATAACGCATAACGCATAACGCATAACGCATAACGCATAACGCATAACTCATAACGCATAACGCATAACGCATAACGCATAACGCATAACGCATAACGCATAACGCATAACGCATAACGCATAACGCATAACGCATAACGCATAACGCATAACGCATAACGCATAACGCATAACGCATAACGCATAACGCATAACGCATAACGCATAACGCATAACGCATAACGCATAACGCATAACGCATAACGCATAACGCATAACGCATAACGCATAACGCATAACGCATAACGCATAACGAATAACGCATAACGCATAACGCATAACGGATAACGCATGACGCATAACGCATAACGCATAACGCATAACGCATAACGCATAACGCATAACGCATAACGCATAACGCATAACGCATAACGCATAACGCATAACGCATAACGCATAACGCATAACGCATAACGCATAACGCATAACGCATAACGCATAACGCATATCGCATAACGTATAACGCTTAACGCATAACGCATAACGCATAACGCATAACGCGTAACGCATAACGGATAACGCATAACGGATAACGCATGGTGCATAACGCATAACGCATAACGCATAACGCATAACGCATAACGCATAACGCATAACGCATAACGCATAAGGCATAACGCATAACGCATAACGCATAACGCATAACGCATAACGCATAACGCATAACGCATAACGCATAACGCATAACGTTCAATGAAAAAGTCATAACGCATAACGCATATCGCATAACCCGTAAAGCACAACGCATAACACATAACGCATAACACATAACGCATAACGCATAACGCATAACGCATAACGCATAACGCATAACGCATAACGCATAACGCATAACGCATAACGCATAACGCATAACGCATAACGCATAACGCATAACGCATAACGCATAACGCATAACGCATAACGCATAACACATAACGCATAACGCATATCGCATAACGTATAACGCTTAACGCATAACGCATAACGCGTAACGCGTAACGCATAACGCATAACGCATAACGCATAACGCATAACGCATAACGCATAACGCATAACGCATAACGCATGACGCATAACGCAGAACGCATAACGCATAACGCATAACGCATAACGCATAACGCATAACGCATAACGCATAACGCATAACGCATAACGCATAACGCATAACGCATAACGCATAACGCATAACGCATAACGCATAACGCATAACGCATAACGCATAACGCATAACGCATAACGCATAACGCATAACGCATAACGCATAACGCATAACGCATAACGCATAACGCATAACGCATAACGCATAACGCATAACGCATAACGCATAACGCATAACGCATAACGCATAACGCATAACGCATAACGCATAACGCATAACGCATAACGCATAACGCATAACGCATAACGCATAACGCATAACGCATAACGCATATCGCATAACGCATAACGTTCAATGAAAAAGTCATAACGCATAACGCATAACGCATATCGCATAACCCGTAAAGCACAACGCATAACACATAACGCATAACGCATAACACATAACGCATAACGCATAACGCATAACGCATAACGCATAACGCATAACACATAACGCATAACGCATATCGCATAACCCGTAAAGCACAACGCATAACACATAACGCATAACGCATAACACATAACGCATAACGCATAACGCATAACGCATAACGCATAACGCATAACACATAACGCATAACGCATATCGCATAACGTATAACGCTTAACGCATAACGCATAACGCAGAACGCGTAACGCGTAACGCATAACGCATAACGCATAACGCATAACGCATAACGCATAACGCATAACGCATAACGCATAACGCATAACGCATAACGCATAACGCATAACGCATAACGCATAACGCATAACGCATAACGCATAACGCATAACGCATAACGCATAACGCATAACGCATAACGCATAACGCATAACGCATAACGCATAACGCATAACGCATAACGCATAACGCATAACGCATAACGCATAACGCATAACGCATAACGCATAACGCATAACGCATAACGCATAACGCATAACGCATAACGCATAACGCATAACGCATAACGCATAACGCATAACGCATAACGCATAACGCATAACGCATAACGCATAACGCATAACGCATAACGCATAACGCATAACGCATAACGCATAACGCATAACGCATAACGCATAACGCATAACGCATAACGCATAACGCATAACGCATAACGCATAACGCATAACGCATAACGCATAACGCATAACGCATAACGCATAACGCATAACGCATGACGCATAACGCATGACGCATAACGCAGAACGCATGACGCATAACGCATGACGCATAACGCATAACGCATAACGCATAACGCATAACGCATAACGCATAACGCATAACGCATAACGCATAACGCATAACGCATAACGCATAACGCATAACGCATAACGCATAACGCATAACGCATAACGCATAACGCATAACGCATAACGCATAACGCATAACGCATAACGCATAACGCATAACGCATAACGCATAACGCATAACGCATAACGCATAACGCATAACGCATAACGCATAACGCATAACGCATAACGCATAACGCATAACGCATAACGCATAACGCATAACGCATAACGCATAACGCATAACGCATAACGCATAACGCATAACGCATAACGCATAACGCATAACGCATAACGCATAACGCATAACGCATAACGCATAACGCATAACGCATAACGCATAACGAATAACGCATAACGCATAACGCATAACGGATAACGCATGACGCATAACGCATAACGCATAACGCATAACGCGTAACGCATAACGGATAACGCATAACGGATAACGCATGGTGCATAACGCATAACGCATAACGCATAACGCATAACGCATAACGCATAACGCATAACGCATAACGCATAACGCATAACGCATAACGCATAACGCATAACGCATAACGCATAACGCATAACGCATATCGCATAACGCATAAGGCATAACGCATAACGCATAACGCATAACGCATAACGCATAACGCATAACGCATAACGCATAACGCATAACGCATAACGCATAACGCATAACGCATAACGCATAACGCATAACGCATAACGCATAACGCATAACGCATAACGCATAACGCATAACGTTCAATGAAAAAGTCATAACGCATAACGCATAACGCATAACGCATAACGCATAACGCATAACGCATAACGCATAACGCATAACGCATAACGCATAACGCATAACGCATAAGGCATAACGCATAACGCATAACGCATAACGCATAACGCATAACGCATAACGCATAACGCATAACGCATAACGCATAACGCATAACGCATAACGCATAACGCATAACGCATGACGCATAACGCATAACGCATAACGCATAACGCATAACGCATAACGCATAACGCATAACGCATAACGCATAACGCATAACGCATAACGCATAACGCATAACGCATAACGCATAACGCATAACGCATAACGCATAACGCATAACACATAACGCATAACGCATATCGCATAACCCGTAAAGCACAACGCATAACACATAACGCATAACGCATAACACATAACGCATAACGCATAACGCATAACGCATAACGCATAACGCATAACACATAACGCATAACGCATATCGCATAACGTATAACGCTTAACGCATAACGCATAACGCAGAACGCGTAACGCGTAACGCATAACGCATAACGCATAACGCATAACGCATAACGCATAACGCATAACGCATAACGCATAACGCATAACGCATAACGCATAACGCATAACGCATAACGCATAACGCATAACGCATAACGCATAACGCATAACGCATAACGCATAACGCATAACGCATAACGCATAACGCATAACGCATAACGCATAACGCATAACGCATAACGCATAACGCATAACGCATAACGCATAACGCATAACGCATAACGCATAACGCATAACACATAACGCATAACGCATATCGCATAACCCGTAAAGCACAACGCATAACACATAACGCATAACGCATAACACATAACGCATAACGCATAACGCATAACGCATAACGCATAACGCATAACGCATAACACATAACGCATAACGCATATCGCATAACGTATAACGCTTAACGCATAACGCATAACGCAGAACGCGTAACGCGTAACGCATAACGCATAACGCATAACGCATAACGCATAACGCATAACGCATAACGCATAACGCATAACGCATAACGCATAACGCATAACGCATAACGCATAACGCATAACGCATAACGCATAACGCATAACGCATAACGCATAACGCATAACGCATAACGCATAACGCATAACGCATAACGCATAACGCATAACGCATATCGCATAACGTATAACGCTTAACGCATAACGCATAACGCATAACGCATAACGCGTAACGCATAACGGATAACGCATAACGGATAACGCATGGTGCATAACGCATAACGCATAACGCATAACGCATAACGCATAACGCATAACGCATAACGCATAACGCATAACGCATAACGCATAACGCATAACGCATAACGCATAACGCATAACGCATAACGCATAACGCATAACACATAACGCATAACGCATATCGCATAACGTATAACGCATAACGCATAACGCATAACACATAACGCATAACGCATATCGCATAACGTATAACGCTTAACGCATAACGCGTAACGCGTAACGCGTAACGCATAACGCATAACGCATAACGCATAACGCATAACGCATAACGCATAACGCATGACGCATAACGCAGAACGCATAACGCATAACGCATAACGCATAACGCATAACGCATAACGCATGACGCATAACGCAGAACGCATAACGCATAACGCATAACGCATAACGCATAACGCATAACGCATAACGCATAACGCATAACGCATAACGCATAACGCATAACGCATAACGCATAACGCATAACGCATAACGCATAACGCATAACGCATAACGCATAACGCATAACGCATATCGCATAACGCATAACGTTCAATGAAAAAGTCATAACGCATAACGCATAACGCATATCGCATAACCCGTAAAGCACAACGCATAACACATAACGCATAACGCATAACACATAACGCATAACGCATAACGCATAACGCATAACGCATAACGCATAACGCATAACGCATAACACATAACGCATAACGCATATCGCATAACGTATAACGCTTAACGCATAACGCATAACGCATAACGCGTAACGCGTAACGCATAACGCATAACGCATAACGCATAACGCATAACGCATAACGCATAACGCATAACGCGTAACGCGTAACGCCTAACGCATAACGCATAACGCATAACGCATAACGCATAACGCATAACGCATAACGCATAACGCATAACGCATAACGCATAACGCATAACGCATAACGCATAACGCATAACGCATAACGCATAACGCATAACGCATAACGCATAACGCATAACGCATAACGCATAACGCATAACGCATAACGCATAACGCATAACGCATAACGCATAACGCATAACGCATAACGCATAACGCATAACGCATAACGCATAACGCATAACGCATAACGCATAACGCATAACGCATAACGCATAACGCATAACGCATAACGCATAACGCATAACGCATAACGCATAACGCATAACGCATAACGCATAACGCATAACGCATAACGCATGACGCATAACGCAGAACGCATGACGCATAACGCATGACGCATAACGCATAACGCATAACGCATAACGCATAACGCATAACGCATAACGCATAACTCATAACGCATAACGCATAACGCATAACGCATAACGCATAACGCATAACGCATAACGCATAACGCATAACGCATAACGCATAACGCATAACGCATAACGCATAACGCATAACGCATAACGCATAACGCATAACGCATAACGCATAACGCATAACGCATAACGCATAACGCATAACGCATAACGCATAACGCATAACGAATAACGCATAACGCATAACGCATAACGCATAACGGATAACGCATGACGCATAACGCATAACGCATAACGCATAACGCATAACGCATAACGCATAACGCATAACGCATAACGCATAACGCATAACGCATAACGCATAACGCATAACGCATATCGCATAACGTATAACGCTTAACGCATAACGCATAACGCATAACGCATAACGCATAACGCGTAACGCATAACGGATAACGCATAACGGATAACGCATGGTGCATAACGCATAACGCATAACGCATAACGCATAACGCATAACGCATAACGCATAACGCATAACGCATAACGCATAAGGCATAACGCATAACGCATAACGCATAACGCATAACGCATAACGCATAACGCATAACGCATAACGCATAACGCATAACGCATAACGCATAACGTTCAATGAAAAAGTCATAACGCATAACGCATATCGCATAACCCGTAAAGCACAACGCATAACACATAACGCATAACACATAACGCATAACGCATAACGCATAACGCATAACGCATAACGCATAACGCATAACGCATAACGCATAACGCATAACGCATAACGCATGACGCATATCGCATAACCCGTAAAGCACAACGCATAACACATAACGCATAACGCATAACACATAACGCATAACGCATAACGCATAACGCATAACGCATAACGCATAACGCATAACGCATAACGCATAACTCATAACGCATAACGCATAACGCATAACGCATAACGCATAACGCATAACGCATAACGCATAACGCATAACGCATAACGCATAACGCATAACGCATAACGCATAACGCATAACGCATAACGCATAACGCATAACGCATAACGCATAACGCATAACGCATAACGCATAACGCATAACGCATAACGCATAACGCATAACGCATAACGCATAACGCATAACGCATAACGCATAACGCATAACGCATAACGCATAACGCATAACGCATAACGCATAACGCATAACGCATAACGAATAACGCATAACGCATAACGCATAACGCATAACGGATAACGCATGACGCATAACGCATAACGCATAACGCATAACGCATAACGCATAACGCATAACGCATAACGCATAACGCATAACGCATATCGCATAACGCATAACGCATAACGCATAACGCATAACGCATAACGCATAACGCATAACGCATAACGCATAACGCATATCGCATAACGTATAACGCTTAACGCATAACGCATAACGCATAACGCATAACGCGTAACGCATAACGGATAACGCATAACGGATAACGCATGGTGCATAACGCATAACGCATAACGCATAACGCATAACGCATAACGCATAACGCATAACGCATAACGCATAAGGCATAACGCATAACGCATAACGCATAACGCATAACGCATAACGCATAACGCATAACGCATAACGCATAACGCATAACGTTCAATGAAAAAGTCATAACGCATAACGCATATCGCATAACCCGTAAAGCACAACGCATAACACATAACGCATAACACATAACGCATAACGCATAACGCATAACGCATAACGCATAACGCATAACGCATAACGCATAACGCATAACGCATAACGCATAACGCATAACGCATAACGCATAACGCATAACGCATAACGCATAACGCATAACGCATAACGCATAACACATAACGCATAACGCATATCGCATAACGTATAACGCTTAACGCATAACGCATAACGCGTAACGCGTAACGCATAACGCATAACGCATAACGCATAACGCATAACGCATAACGCATAACGCATAACGCATAACGCATGACGCATAACGCAGAACGCATAACGCATAACGCATAACGCATAACGCATAACGCATAACGCATAACGCATAACGCATAACGCATAACGCATAACGCATAACGCATAACGCATAACGCATAACGCATAACGCATAACGCATAACGCATAACGCATAACGCATAACGCATAACGCATAACGCATAACGCATAACGCATAACGCATAACGCATAACGCATAACGCATAACGCATAACGCATAACGCATAACGCATAACGCATAACGCATAACGCATAACGCATAACGCATAACGCATAACGCATAACGCATAACGCATAACGCATAACGCATAACGCATAACGCATAACGCATAACGCATAACGCATAACGCATAACGCATAACGCATAACGCATAACGCATAACGCATAACGCATAACGCATAACGCATAACGCATATCGCATAACGCATAACGTTCAATGAAAAAGTCATAACGCATAACGCATAACGCATATCGCATAACCCGTAAAGCACAACGCATAACACATAACGCATAACGCATAACACATAACGCATAACGCATAACGCATAACGCATAACGCATAACGCATAACACATAACGCATAACGCATATCGCATAACCCGTAAAGCACAACGCATAACACATAACGCATAACGCATAACACATAACGCATAACGCATAACGCATAACGCATAACGCATAACGCATAACACATAACGCATAACGCATATCGCATAACGTATAACGCTTAACGCATAACGCATAACGCAGAACGCGTAACGCGTAACGCATAACGCATAACGCATAACGCATAACGCATAACGCATAACGCATAACGCATAACGCATAACGCATAACGCATAACGCATAACGCATAACGCATAACGCATAACGCATAACGCATAACGCATAACGCATAACGCATAACGCATAACGCATAACGCATAACGCATAACGCATAACGCATAACGCATAACGCATAACGCATAACGCATAACGCATAACGCATAACGCATAACGCATAACGCATAACGCATAACGCATAACGCATAACGCATAACGCATAACGCATAACGCATAACGCATAACGCATAACGCATAACGCATAACGCATAACGCATAACGCATAACGCATAACGCATAACGCATAACGCATAACGCATAACGCATAACGCATAACGCATAACGCATAACGCATAACGCATAACGCATAACGCATAACGCATAACGCATAACGCATAACGCATAACGCATAACGAATAACGCATAACGCATAACGCATAACGGATAACGCATGACGCATAACGCATAACGCATAACGCATAACGCGTAACGCATAACGGATAACGCATAACGGATAACGCATGGTGCATAACGCATAACGCATAACGCATAACGCATAACGCATAACGCATAACGCATAACGCATAACGCATAACGCATAACGCATAACGCATAACGCATAACGCATAACGCATAACGCATATCGCATAACGCATAAGGCATAACGCATAACGCATAACGCATAACGCATAACGCATAACGCATAACGCATAACGCATAACGCATAACGCATAACGCATAACGCATAACGCATAACGCATAACGCATAACGCATAACGCATAACGCATAACGCATAACGCATAACGCATAACGCATAACGCATAACGTTCAATGAAAAAGTCATAACGCATAACGCATAACGCATAACGCATAACGCATAACGCATAACGCATAACGCATAACGCATAACGCATAAGGCATAACGCATAACGCATAACGCATAACGCATAACGCATAACGCATAACGCATAACGCATAACGCATAACGCATAACGCATAACGCATAACGCATAACGCATAACGCATAACGCATAACGCATGACGCATAACGCATAACGCATAACGCATAACGCATAACGCATAACGCATAACGCATAACGCATAACGCATAACGCATAACGCATAACGCATAACGCATAACGCATAACGCATAACGCATAACGCATAACGCATAACGCATAACGCATAACGCATAACGCATAACGCATAACGCATAACGCATAACGCATAACGCATAACGCATAACGCATAACGCATAACGCATAACGCATAACGCATAACGCGTAACGCATAACGCATAACGCATAACGCATGACGCATAACGCATAACGCATAACGCATAACGCATAACGCATAACGCATAACGCATAACGCATAACGCATAACGCATAACGCATAACGCATAACGCATAACGCATAACGCATAACGCATAACGCATAACGCATAACGCATAACGCGTAACGCGTAACGCGTAACGCGTAACGCATAACGCATAACGCATAACGCATAACGCATAACGCATAACGCATAACGCATAACGCATAACGCATAACGCATAACGGATAACGCATGACGCATAACGCATAACACATAACGCATAACGGATAACGCATGACGCATAACGCATAACGCATAACGCATAACGCATAACGCATAACGCATAACGCATAACGCATAACGCATAACGCATAACGCATAACGCATAACGCATAACGCATAACGCATAACGCATAACGCATAACGCATAACGCGTAACGCATAACGCATAACGCATAACGCATGACGCATAACGCATAACGCATAACGCATAACGCATAACGCATAACGCATAACGCATAACGCATAACGCATAACGCATAACGCATAACGCATAACGCATAACGCATAACGCATAACGCATAACGCATAACGCATAACGCATAACGCATAACGCGTAACGCGTAACGCGTAACGCGTAACGCATAACGCATAACGCATAACGCATAACGCATAACGCATAACGCATAACGCATAACGCATAACGCATAACGCATAACACATAACGCATAACGGATAACGCATGACGCATAACGCATAACGCATAACGCATAACGCATAACGCATAACGCATAACGCATAACGCATAACGCATAACGCATAACGCATAACGCATAACGCATAACGCATAACGCATAACGCATAACGCATAACGCATAACGCATAACGCATAACGCATAACGCATAACGCATAACGCATAACGCATAACGCATATCGCATAACGTATAACGCTTAACGCATAACGCATAACGCATAACGCATAACGCATAACGCATAACGCATAACGCATAACGCATAACGCATAACGCATAACGCATAACGCATAACGCATAACGCATAACGCATAACGCATAACGCATATCGCATAACGTATAACGCTTAACGCATAACGCATAACGCATAACGCATAACGCATAAGGCATAACGCGTAACGCATAACGGATAACGCATAACGGATAACGCATGGTGCATAACGCATAACGCATAACGCATAACGCATAACGCATAACGCATAACGCATAACGCATAACGCATAAGGCATAACGCATAACGCATAACGCATAACGCATAACGCATAACGCATAACGCATAACGCATAACGCATAACGCATAACGCATAACGCATAACGCATAACGCATAACGCATAACGCATAACGCATAACGCATAACGCATAACGCATAACGCATAACGCATAACGCATAACGCATAACGCATAACGCATAACGCATAACGCATAACGCATAACGCATAACGCATAACGTTCAATGAAAAAGTCATAACGCATAACGCATATCGCATAACCCGTAAAGCACAACGCATAACACATAACGCATAACACATAACGCATAACGCATAACGCATAACGCATAACGCATAACGCATAACGCATAACGCACAACGCATAACGCATAACGCATAACGCATAACGCATAACGCATAACGCATAACGCATATCGCATAACGTATAACGCTTAACGCATAACGCATAACGCGTAACGCGTAACGCATAACGCATAACGCATAACGCATAACGCATAACGCATAACGCATAACGCATAACGCATAACGCATAACGCATAACGCATAACGCATAACGCATAACGCATAACGCATAACGCATAACGCATAACGCATAACGCATAACGCATAACGCATAACGCATAACGCATAACGCATAACGCATAACGCATAACGCATAACGCATAACGCATAACGCATAACGCATAACGCATAACGCATAACGCATAACGCATAACGCATAACGCATAACGCATAACGCATAACGCATAACGCATAACGCATAACGCATAACGCATAACGCATAACGCATAACGCATAACGCATAACGCATAACGCATAACGCAGAACGCATAACGCATAACGCATGACGCATAACGCAGAACGCATAACGCATAACGCATGACGCATGACGCATAACGCATAACGCATAACGCATAACGCATAACGCATAACGCATAACGCATAACGCATAACGCATGTCGCATAACGGATAACGCTTAACGCATAACGCATAACGCATAACGCATAACGCATAACGCGTAACGCATAGCGGATAACGCATAACGGATAACGCATGGTGCATAACGCATAACGCATAACGCATAACGCATAACGCATAACGCATAACGCATAACGCATAACGCATAACGCATAACGCATAACGCATAACGCATAACGCATAACGCATAAGGCATAACCCATAACGCATAACGCATAACGCATAACGCATAACGCATAACGCATAACGCATAACGCATAACGCATAACGCATAACGCATAACGCATAACGCATAACGCATAACGCATAACGCATAACGCATAACGCATAACGCATAACGCATAACGCATAACGCATAACGCATAACGCATAACGCATAACGCATAACGCATAACGCATAACGCATAACGTTCAATGAAAAAGTCATAACGCATAACGCATATCGCATAACCCGTAAAGCACAACGCATAACACATAACGCATAACACATAACGCATAACGCATAACGCATAACGCATGGTGCATAACGCATAACGCATAACGCATAACGCATAACGCATAACGCATAACGCATAACGCATAACGCATAACGCATAACGCATAACGCATAACGCATAACGCATAACGCATAACGCATAACGCATAACGCATAACGCATAACGCATAACGCATAACGCATAACGCATAACGCATAACGCATAACGCATAACGCATAACGCATAACGCATAACGCATAACGCATAACGCATAACGCATAACGCATAACGCATAACGCATAACGCATAACGCATAACGCATAACGCATAACGCATAACGCATAACGCGTAACGCATAACGCATAACGCATAACGCATAACGCATAACGCATAACGCATAACGCATAACGCATAACGCATAACGCATAACGCATAACGCATAACGCATAACGGATAACGCATGACGCATAACGCATAACGCATAACGCATAACGCATAACGCATAACGCATAACGCATAACGCATAACGCATAACGCATAACGCATAACGCATAACGCATAACGCATAACGCATAACGCATAACGCATAACGCATAACGCATAACGCATAACGCATAACGCATATCGCATAACGTATAACGCTTAACGCATAACGCATAACGCATAACGCATAACGCATAACGCATAACGCATAACGCATAACGCATAACGCATAACGCATAACGCATAACGCATAACGCATAACGCATAACGCATAACGCATAACGCATAACGCATAACGCATAACGCATAACGCATAACGCATAACGCATAACGCATAACGCATATCGCATAACGTATAACGCTTAACGCATAACGCATAACGCATAACGCATAAGGCATAACGCGTAACGCATAACGGATAACGCATAACGGATAACGCATGGTGCATAACGCATAACGCATAACGCATAACGCATAACGCATAACGCATGACGCATAACGCATAACGCATAAGGCATAAGGCATAACGCATAACGCATAACGCATAACGCATAACGCATAACGCATAACGCATAACGCATAACGCATAACGCATAACGCATAACGCATAACGCATAACGCATAACGCATAACGCATAACGCATAACGCATAACGCATAACGCATAACGCATAACGCATAACGCATAACGCATAACGCATAACGCATAACGCATAACGCATAACGCATAACGCATAACGCATAACGCATAACGCATAACGCATAACGCATAACGCATAACGCATAACGCATAACGCATAACGCATAACGCATAACGCATAACGCATAACGCATAACGCATAACGCATAACGCATAACGCATAACGCATAACGCATAACGCATAACGCATAACGCATAACGCATAACGCATAACGCATAACGCATAACGCATAACGCATAACGCATAACGCATAACGCATAACGCATAACGCATAACGCATAACGCATAACGCATAACGCATAACGCATAACGCATAACGCATAACGGATAACCCATGACGCATAACGCATAACGCATAACGCATAACGCATAACGCATAACGCATAACGCATAACGCATAACGCATAACGCATAACGCATAACGCATAACGCATAACGCATAACGCATAACGCATAACGCATAACGCATAACGCATAACGCATAACGCATAACGCATAACGCATAACGCATAACGCATAACGCATATCGCATAACGTATAACGCTTAACGCATAACGCATAACGCATAACGCATAACGCATAACGCATAACGCATAACGCATAACGCATAACGCATAACGCATAACGCATAACGCATAACGCATAACGCATAACGCATAACGCATAACGAATAACGCATATCGCATAACGCATAACGCATAACGCATAACGCATAACGCATAACGCATAACGCATAACGCATAACGCATAACGCATAACGCATAACGCATAACGCATAACGCATAACGCATAACGCATAACGCATAACGCATAACGCATAACGCATAACGCATAACGCATAACGCATAACGCATAACGCATAACGCATAACGCATAACGCATAACGCATAACACATAACGCATAACGGATAACGCATGACGCATAACGCATAACGCATAACGCATAACGCATAACGCATAACGCATAACGCATAACGCATAACGCATAACGCATAACGCATAACGCATAACGCATAACGCATAACGCATAACGCATAACGCATAACGCATAACGCATAACGCATAACGCATATCGCATAGCGTATAACGCTTAACGCATAACGCATAACGCATAACGCATAACGCATAACGCATAACGCATAACGCATAACGCATAACGCATAACGCATAACGCATAACGCATAACGCATAACGCATAACGCATAACGCATAACGCATAACGCATAACGCATAACGCATAACGCATAACGCATAACGCATAACGCATAACGCATAACGCATAACGCATAACGCATAACGCATAACGCATAACGCATAACGCATAACGCATAACGCATAACGCATAACGCATAACGCATAACGCATAACGCATAACGCATAACGCATAACGCATAACGCATAACGCGTAACGCATAACGCATAACGCATAACGCATAACGCATAACGCATAACGCATAACGCATAACGCATAACGCATAACGCATAACGCATAACGCGTAACGCGTAACGCGTAACGCGTAACGCATAACGCATAACGCATAACGCATAACGCATAACGCATAACGCATAACGCATAACGCATAACGCATAACGCATAACACATAACGCATAACGGATAACGCATGACGCATAACGCATAACGCATAACGCATAACGCATAACGCATAACGCATAACGCATAACGCATAACGCATAACGCATAACGCATAACGCATAACGCATAACGCATAACGCATAACGCATAACGCATAACGCATAACGCATAACGCATAACGCATAACGCATAACGCATAACGCATAACGCATATCGCATAACGTATAACGCTTAACGCATAACGCATAACGCATAACGCATAACGCATAACGCATAACGCATAACGCATAACGCATAACGCATAACGCATAACGCATAACGCATAACGCATAACGCATAACGCATAACGCATATCGCATAACGTATAACGCTTAACGCATAACGCATAACGCATAACGCATAACGCATAAGGCATAACGCGTAACGCATAACGGATAACGCATAACGGATAACGCATGGTGCATAACGCATAACGCATAACGCATAACGCATAACGCATAACGCATAACGCATAACGCATAACGCATAAGGCATAACGCATAACGCATAACGCATAACGCATAACGCATAACGCATAACGCATAACGCATAACGCATAACGCATAACGCATAACGCATAACGCATAACGCATAACGCATAACGCATAACGCATAACGCATAACGCATAACGCATAACGCATAACGCATAACGCATAACGCATAACGCATAACGCATAACGCATAACGCATAACGCATAACGCATAACGCATAACGCATAACGCATAACGCATAACGCATAACGCATAACGCATAACGCATAACGCATAACGCATAACGCATAACGCATAACGCATAACGCATAACGCATAACGCATAACGCATAACGCATAACGCATAACGCATAACGCATAACGCATAACGCATAACGTTCAATGAAAAAGTCATAACGCATAACGCATATCGCATAACCCGTAAAGCACAACGCATAACACATAACGCATAACACATAACGCATAACGCATAACGCATAACGCATAACGCATAACGCATAACGCATAACGCACAACGCATAACGCATAACGCATAACGCATAACGCATAACGCATAACGCATAACGCATATCGCATAACGTATAACGCTTAACGCATAACGCATAACGCGTAACGCGTAACGCATAACGCATAACGCATAACGCATAACGCATAACGCATAACGCATAACGCATAACGCATAACGCATAACGCATAACGCATAACGCATAACGCATAACGCATAACGCATAACGCATAACGCATAACGCATAACGCATAACGCATAACGCATAACGCATAACGCATAACGCATAACGCATAACGCATAACGCATAACGCATAACGCATAACGCATAACGCATAACGCATAACGCATAACGCATAACGCATAACGCATAACGCATAACGCATAACGCATAACGCATAACGCATAACGCATAACGCATAACGCATAACGCATAACGCATAACGCATAACGCATAACGCATAACGCATAACGCATAACGCATAACGCATAACGCAGAACGCATAACGCATAACGCATGACGCATAACGCAGAACGCATAACGCATAACGCATGACGCATAACGCATAACGCATAACGCATAACGCATAACGCATAACGCATAACGCATAACGCATAACGCATAACGCATAACGCATGTCGCATAACGGATAACGCTTAACGCATAACGCATAACGCATAACGCATAACGCATAACGCGTAACGCATAGCGGATAACGCATAACGGATAACGCATGGTGCATAACGCATAACGCATAACGCATAACGCATAACGCATAACGCATAACGCATAACGCATAACGCATAACGCATAACGCATAACGCATAACGCATAACGCATAACGCATAAGGCATAACCCATAACGCATAACGCATAACGCATAACGCATAACGCATAACGCATAACGCATAACGCATAACGCATAACGCATAACGCATAACGCATAACGCATAACGCATAACGCATAACGCATAACGCATAACGCATAACGCATAACGCATAACGCATAACGCATAACGCATAACGCATAACGCATAACGCATAACGCATAACGCATAACGCATAACGCATAACGCATAACGCATAACGCATAACGCATAACGCATAACGCATAACGCATAACGCATAACGCATAACGCATAACGCATATCGCATAACGTATAACGCTTAACGCATAACGCATAACGCATAACGCATAACGCATAACGCATAACGCATAACGCATAACGCATAACGCATAACGCATAACGCATAACGCATAACGCATAACGCATAACGCATAACGCATAACGCATAACGCATAACGCATAACGCATAACGCATAACGCATAACGCATAACGCATATCGCATAACGTATAACGCTTAACGCATAACGCATAACGCATAACGCATAAGGCATAACGCGTAACGCATAACGGATAACGCATAACGGATAACGCATGGTGCATAACGCATAACGCATAACGCATAACGCATAACGCATAACGCATGACGCATAACGCATAACGCATAAGGCATAAGGCATAACGCATAACGCATAACGCATAACGCATAACGCATAACGCATAACGCATAACGCATAACGCATAACGCATAACGCATAACGCATAACGCATAACGCATAACGCATAACGCATAACGCATAACGCATAACGCATAACGCATAACGCATAACGCATAACGCATAACGCATAACGCATAACGCATAACGCATAACGCATAACGCATAACGCATAACGCATAACGCATAACGCATAACGCATAACGCATAACGCATAACGCATAACGCATAACGCATAACGCATAACGCATAACGCATAACGCATAACGCATAACGCATAACGCATAACGCATAACGCATAACGCATAACGCATAACGCATAACGCATAACGCATAACGCATAACGCATAACGCATAACGCATAACGCATAACGCATAACGCATAACGCATAACGCATAACGCATAACGCATAACGCATAACGCATAACGCATAACGCATAACGCATAACGCATAACGCATAACGCATAACGGATAACCCATGACGCATAACGCATAACGCATAACGCATAACGCATAACGCATAACGCATAACGCATAACGCATAACGCATAACGCATAACGCATAACGCATAACGCATAACGCATAACGCATAACGCATAACGCATAACGCATAACGCATAACGCATAACGCATAACGCATAACGCATAACGCATATCGCATAACGTATAACGCTTAACGCATAACGCATAACGCATAACGCATAACGCATAACGCATAACGCATAACGCATAACGCATAACGCATAACGCATAACGCATAACGCATAACGCATAACGCATAACGCATAACGCATAACGAATAACGCATATCGCATAACGCATAACGCATAACGCATAACGCATAACGCATAACGCATAACGCATAACGCATAACGCATAACGCATAACGCATAACGCATAACGCATAACGCATAACGCATAACGCATAACGCATAACGCATAACGCATAACGCATAACGCATAACGCATAACGCATAACGCATAACGCATAACGCATAACGCATAACGCATAACGCATAACGCATAACACATAACGCATAACGGATAACGCATGACGCATAACGCATAACGCATAACGCATAACGCATAACGCATAACGCATAACGCATAACGCATAACGCATAATGCATAACGCATAACGCATAACGCATAACGCATAACGCATAACGCATAACGCATAACGCATAACGCATAACGCATATCGCATAGCGTATAACGCTTAACGCATAACGCATAACGCATAACGCATAACGCATAACGCATAACGCATAACGCATAACGCATAACGCATAACGCATAACGCATAACGCATAACGCATAACGCATAACGCATAACGCATAACGCATAACGCATAACGCATAACGCATAACGCATAACGCATAACGCATAACGCATAACGCATAACGCATAACGCATAACGCATAACGCATAACGCATAACGCATAACGCATAACGCATAACGGATAACCCATGACGCATAACGCATAACGCATAACGCATAACGCATAACGCATAACGCATAACGCATAACGCATAACGCATAACGCATAACGCATAACGCATAACGCATAACGCATAACGCATAACGCATAACGCATAACGCATAACGCATAACGCATAACGCATAACGCATAACGCATAAAGCATAACGCATAACGCATAACGCATAACGCATAACGCATAACGCATAACGCATATCGCATAACGTATAACGCTTAACGCATAACGCATAACGCATAACGCATAACGCATAACGCATAACGCATAACGCATAACGCATAACGCATAACGCATAACGCATAACGCATAACGCATAACGCATAACGAATAACGCATATCGCATAACGCATAACGCATAACGCATAACGCATAACGCATAACGCATAACGCATAACGCATAACGCATAACGCATAACGCATAACGCATAACGCATAACGCATAACGCATAACGCATAACGCATAACGCATAACGCATAACGCATAACGCATAACGCATAACGCATAACGCATAACGCATAACGCATAACGCATAACGCATAACGCATAACGCATAACGCATAACGCATAACGCATAACGCATAACGCATAACGCATAACGCATAACGCATAACGCATAACGCATAACGAATAACGCATATCGCATAACGCATAACGCATAACGCATAACGCATAACGCATAACGCATAACGCATAACGCATAACGCATAACGCATAACGCATAACGCATAACGCATAACGCATAACGCATAACGCATAACGCATAACGCATAACGCATAACGCATAACGCATAACGCATAACGCATAACGCATAACGCATAACGCATAACGCATAACGCATAACGCATAACACATAACGCATAACGGATAACGCATGACGCATAACGCATAACGCATAACGCATAACGCATAACGCATAACGCATAACGCATAACGTATAACGCATAACGCATAACGCATAACGCATAACGCATAACGCATAACGCATAACGCATAACGCATAACGCATAACGCATAACGCATAACGCATATCGCATAGCGTATAACGCTTAACGCATAACGCATAACGCATAACGCATAACGCATAACGCATAACGCATAACGCATAACGCATAACGCATAACGCATAACGCATAACGCATAACGCATAACGCATAACGCATAACGCATAACGCATAACGCATAACGCATAACGCATAACGCATAACGCATAACGCATAACGCATAACGCATAACGCATAACGCATAACGCATAACGGATAACCCATGACGCATAACGCATAACGCATAACGCATAACGCATAACGCATAACGCATAACGCATAACGCATAACGCATAACGCATAACGCATAACGCATAACGCATAACGCATAACGCATAACGCATAACGCATAACGCATAACGCATAACCCATAACGCATAACGCATAACGCATAACGCATAACGCATAACGCATAACGCATAACGCATAACGCATAACGCATAACGCATAACGCATAACGCATAACGCATAACGCATAACGCATAACGCATAACGCATAACGCATAACGCATAACGCATAACGCATAACGCATAACGAATAACGCATATCGCATAACGCATAACGCATAACGCATAACGCATAACGCATAACGCATAACGCATAACGCATAACGCATAACGCATAACGCATAACGCATAACGCATAACGCATAACGCATAACGCATAACGCATAACGCATAACGCATAACGCATAACGCATAACGCATAACGCATAACGCATAACGCATAACGCATAACGCATAACACATAACGCATAACGGATAACGCATGACGCATAACGCATAACGCATAACGCATAACGCATAACGCATAACGCATAACGCATAACGCATAACGCATAACGCATAACGCATAACGCATAACGCATAACGCATAACGCATAACGCATAACGCATAACGTTCAATGAAAAAGTCATAACGCATAACGCATAACGCATAACGCATAACGCATAACGCATAACGCATAACGCATAACGCATAACGCATAACGCATAACGCATAACGCATAAGGCATAACGCATAACGCATAACGCATAACGCATAACGCATAACGCATAACGCATAACGCATAACGCATAACGCATAACGCATAACGCATAACGCATAACGCATAACGCATAACGCATAACGCATAACGCATAACGGATAACCCATGACGCATAACGCATAACGCATAACGCATAACGCATAACGCATAACGCATAACGCATAACGCATAACGCATAACGCATAACGCATAACGCATAACGCATAACGCATAACGCATAACGCATAACGCATAACGCATAACGCATAACGCATAACGCATAACGCATAACGCATAACGCATAACGCATAACGCATAACGCATAAAGCATAACGCATAACGCATAACGCATAACGCATAACGCATAACGCATAACGCATAACGCATATCGCATAACGTATAACGCTTAACGCATAACGCATAACGCATAACGCATAACGCATAACGCATAACGCATAACGCATAACGCATAACGCATAACGCATAACGCATAACGCATAACGCATAACGCATAACGAATAACGCATATCGCATAACGCATAACGCATAACGCATAACGCATAACGCATAACGCATAACGCATAACGCATAACGCATAACGCATAACGCATAACGCATAACGCATAACGCATAACGCATAACGCATAACGCATAACGCATAACGCATAACGCATAACGCATAACGCATAACGCATAACGCAGAACGCGTAACGCGTAACGCATAACGCATAACGCATAACGCATAACGCATAACGCATAACGCATAACGCATAACGCATAACGCATAACGCATAACGCATAACGCATAACGCATAACGCATAACGCATAACGCATAACGCATAACGCATAACGCATAACGCATAACGCATATCGCATAGCGTATAACGCTTAACGCATAACGCATAACGCATAACGCATAACGCATAACGCATAACGCATAACGCATAACGCATAACGCATAACGCATAACGCATAACGCATAACGCATAACGCATAACGCATAACGCATAACGCATAACGCATAACGCATAACGCATAACGCATAACGCATAACGCATAACGCATAACGCATAACGCATAACGCATAACGCATAACGCATAACGCATAACGCATAACGCATAACGCATAACGCATAACGCATAACGCATAACGCATAACGCATAACGCATAACGCATAAAGCATAACGCATAACGCATAACGCATATCGCATAACGTATAACGCTTAACGCATAACGCATAACGCATAACGCATAACGCATAACGCATAACGCATAACGCATAACGCATAACGCATAACGCATAACGCATAACGCATAACGCATAACGCATAACGCATAACGCATAACGCATAACGCATAACGCATAACGCATAACGCATAACGCATAACGCATAACGCATAACGCATAACGCATAACGCATAACGCATAACGCATAACGCATAACGCATAACGCATAACGCATATCGCATAACGTATAACGCTTAACGCATAACGCATAACACATAACGCATAACGCATAACGCATAACGCATAACGCATAACGCATAACGCATAACGCATAACGAATAACGCATATCGCATAACGCATAACGCATAACGCATAACGCATAACGCATAACGCATAACGCATAACGCATAACGCATAACGCATAACGCATAACGCATAACGCATAACGCATAACGCATAACGCATAACGCATAACGCATAACGCATAACGCATAACGCATAACACATAACGCATAACGGATAACGCATGACGCATAACGCATAACGCATAACGCATAACGCATAACGCATAACGCATAACGCATAACGCATAACGCATAACGCATAACGCATAACGCATAACGCATAACGCATAACGCATAACGCATAACGCATAACGCATAACGCATAACGCATAACGCATATCGCATAGCGTATAACGCTTAACGCATAACGCATAACGCATAACGCATAACGCATAACGCATAACGCATAACGCATAACGCATAACGCATAACGCATAACGCATAACGCATAACGCATAACGCATAACGCATAACGCATAACGCATAACGCATAACGCATAACGCATAACGCATAACGCATAACGCATAACGCATAACGCATAACGCATAACGCATAACGCATAACGCATAACGCATAACGCATAACGCATAACGCATAACGCATAACGCATAACGCATAACGCATAACGCATATCGCATAACGTATAACGCTTAACGCATAACGCATAACGCATAACGCATAAGGCATAACGCGTAACGCATAACGGATAACGCATAACGGATAACGCATGGTGCATAACGCATAACGCATAACGCATAACGCATAACGCATAACGCATAACGCATAACGCATAACGCATAACGCATAACGTATAACGCATAACACATAACGCATAACGGATAACCCATGACGCATAACGCATAACGCATAACGCATAACGCATAACGCATAACGCATAACGCATAACGCATAACGCATAACGCATAACGCATAACGCATAACGCATAACGCATAACGCATAACGCATAACGCATAACGCATAACGCATAACGCATAACGCATAACGCATAACGCATAACGCATAACGCATAACGCATAACGCATAACGCAAAACGCATAACGCATAACGCATAACGCATAACGCATAACGCATAACGCATAACGCATAACGCATAACGCATATCGCATAACGTATAACGCTTAACGCATAACGCATAACGCATAACGCATAACGCATAACGCATAACGCATAACGCATAACGCATAACGCATAACGCATAACGCATAACGCATAACGCATAACGCATAACGCATAACGCATAACGCATAACGCATAACGCATAACGCATAACGCATAACGCATAACGCATAACGCATAACGCATAACGCATAACGCATAACGCATAACGCATAACGCATAACGCATAACGCATAACGCATAACGCATAACGCATAACGCATAACGCATAACGCATAACGCATAACGCATAACGCATAACGCATAACGCATAACGCATAACGCATATCGCATAACGTATAACGCTTAACGCATAACGCATAACGCATAACGCATAACGCATAACGCGTAACGCATAACGGATAACGCATAACGGATAACGCATGGTGCATAACGCATAACGCATAACGCATAACGCATAACGCATAACGCATAACGCATAACGCATAACGCATAACGCATAACGCATAACGCATAACGCATAACGCATAACGCATAACGCATAACGCATAACGCATAAGGCATAACGCATAACGCATAACGCATAACGCATAACGCATAACGCATAACGCATAACGCATAACGCATAACGCATAACGCATAACGCATAACGCATAACGCATAACGCATAACGCATAACGCATAACGCATAACGCATAACGCATAACGCATAACGCATAACGCATAACGCATAACGCATAACGCATAACGCATAACGCATAACGCATAACGCATAACGCATAACGCATAACGCATAACGCATAACGCATAACGCATAACGCATAACGCATAACGCATAACGCATAACGCATAACGCATAACGCATATCGCATAACGTATAACGCTTAACGCATAACGCATAACGCATAACGCATAACGCATAACGCATAACGCATAACGCATAACGCATAACGCATAACGCATAACGCATAACGCATAACGCATAACGCATAACGCATAACGCATAACGCATAACGCATAACGCATAACGCATAACGCATAACGCATAACGCATAACGCATAACGCATAACGCATAACGCATAACGCATAACGCATAACGCATAACGCATAACGCATAACGCATAACGCATAACGCATAACGCATAACGCATAACGCATAACGCATAACGCATAACGCATAACGCATATCGCATAACGTATAACGCTTAACGCATAACGCATAACGCATAACGCATAAGGCATAACGCGTAACGCATAACGGATAACGCATAACGGATAACGCATGGTGCATAACGCATAACGCATAACGCATAACGCATAACGCATAACGCATAACGCATAACGCATAACGCATAACGCATAACGCATAACGCATAACACATAACGCATAACGGATAACCCATGACGCATAACGCATAACGCATAACGCATAACGCATAACGCATAACGCATAACGCATAACGCATAACGCATAACGCATAACGCATAACGCATAACGCATAACGCATAACGCATAACGCATAACGCATAACGCATAACGCATAACGCATAACGCATAACGCATAACGCATAACGCATAACGCATAACGCATAACGCATAACGCATAACGCATAACGCATAACGCATAACGCATAACGCATAACGCATAACGCATAACGCATAACGCATAACGCATAACGCATAACGCATAACGCATAACGCATAACGCATAACGCATAACGCATAACGCATAACGCATAACGCATAACGCATAACGCATAACGCATAACGCATAACGCATAACGCATAACGCATAACGCATAACGCATAACGCATAACGCATAACGCATAACGCATAACGCATAACGCATATCGCATAACGCATAACGCATAACGCATAACGCATAACGCATAACGCATAACGCATAACGCATAACGCATAACGCATAACGCATAACGCATAACGCATAACGCATAACGCATAACGCATAACGCATAACGCATAACGCATAACGCATAACGCATAACGCATAACGCATAACGCATAACGCATAACGCATAACGCATAACGCATAACGCATATCGCATAACGTATAACGCTTAACGCATAACGCATAACGCATAACGCATAACGCATAACGCGTAACGCATGGTGCATAACGCATAACGCATAACGCATAACGCATAACGCATAACGCATAACGCATAACGCATAACGCATAACGCATAACGCATAACGCATAACGCATAACGCATAACGCATAACGCATAACGCATAACGCATAACGCATAAGGCATAACGCATAACGCATAACGCATAACGCATAACGCATAACGCATAACGCATAACGCATAACGCATAACGCATAACGCATAACGCATAACGCATAACGCATAACGCATATCGCATAACGCATAACGCATAACGCATAACGCATAACGCATAACGCATAACGCATAACGCATAACGCATAACGCATAACGCATAACGCATAACGCATAACGCATAACGCATAACGCATAACGCATAACGCATAACGCATAACGCATAACGCATAACGCATAACGCATAACGCATAACGCATAACGCATAACGCATAACGCATAACGCATAACGCATAACGCATAACGCATAACGCATAACGCATAACGCATAACGCATAACGCATAACGCATAACGCATAACGCATAACGCATAACGCATAACGCATAACGCATAACGCATAACGCATAACGCATAACGCATAACGCATAACGCATAACGCATAACGCATAACGCATAACGCATAACGCATAACGCATAACGCATAACGCATAACGCATAACGCATAACGCATAACGCATAACGCATAACGCATAACGCATAACGCATAACGCATAACGCATAACGCATAACGCATAACGCATAACGCATAACGCATAACGCATAACGCATAACGCATAACGCATAACGCATAACGCTTAACGCATAACGCATAACGCATAACGCATAACGCATAACGCATAACGCATAACGCATAACGCATAACGCATAACGCATAACGCATAACGCATAACGCATAACGCATAACGCATAACGTTCAATGAAAAAGTCATAACGCATAACGCATATCGCATAACCCGTAAAGCACAACGCATAACACATAACGCATAACGCATCACACATAACACATAACGCAAAACGCATAACGCATAACGCATAACGCATAACACATAACGCATAACGCATATCGCATAACGTATAACGCTTAACGCATAACGCATAACGCGTAACGCATAACGCATAACGCATAACGCATAACGCATAACGCATAACGCATAACGCATAACGCATAACGCATAACGCATAACGCATAACGCATAACGCATAACGCATAACGCATAACGCATAACGCATAACGCATAACGCATAACGCATAACGCATAACGCATAACGCATAACGCATAAGGCATAACGCATAACGCATAACGCATAACGCATAACGCATAACGCATAACGCATAACGCATAACGCATAACGCATAACGCATAACGCATAACGCATAACGCATAACGCATAACGCATAACGCATAACGCATAACGCATAACGCATAACACATAACGCATAACGCATAACGCATAACGCATAACGCATGGTGCATAACGCATAACGCATAACGCATAACGCTTAACGCATAACGCATAACGCATAACGCATAACGCATAACGCATAAGGCATAACGCATAACGCATAACGCATAACGCATAACGCATAACGCATAACGCATAACGCATAACGCATAACGCATAACACATAACGCATAACGCATAACGCATAACGCATAACGCATGGTGCATAACGCATAACGCATAACGCTTAACGCATAACGCATAACGCATAACGCATAACGCATAAGGCATAACGCATAACGCATAACGCATAACGCATAACGCATAACGCATAACGCATAACGCATAACGCATAACGCATAACGCATAACGCATAACGCATAACGCATAACGCATAACGCGTAACGCGTAACGCGTAACGCGTAACGCATAACGCATAACGCATAACGCATAACGCATAACGCATAACGCATAACGCATAACGCATAACGCATAACGCATAACGCATAACGCATAACACATAACGCATAACGGATAACCCATGACGCATAACGCATAACGCATAACGCATAACGCATAACGCATAACGCATAACGCATAACGCATAACGCATAACGCATAACGCATAACGCATAACGCATAACGCATAACGCATAACGCATAACGCATAACGCATAACGCATAACGCATAACGCATAACGCATAACGCATAACGCATAACGCATAACGCATAACGCATAACGCATAACGCATAACGCATAACGCATAACGCATAACGCATATCGCATAACGTATAACGCTTAACGCATAACGCATAACGCATAACGCATAACGCATAACGCATAACGCATAACGCATAACGCATAACGCATAACGCATAACGCATAACGCATAACGCATAACGCATAACGCATAACGCATAACGCATAACGCATAACGCATAACGCATAACGCATAACGCATAACGCATAACGCATAACGCATAACGCATAACGCATAACGCATAACGCATAACGCATAACGCATAACGCATAACGCATAACGCATAACGCATAACGCATAACGCATAACGCATAACGCATAACGCATAACGCATAACGCATAACGCATAACGCATATCGCATAACGTATAACGCTTAACGCATAACGCATAACGCATAACGCATAACGCATAACGCGTAACGCATAACGGATAACGCATAACGGATAACGCATGGTGCATAACGCATAACGCATAACGCATAACGCATAACGCATAACGCATAACGCATAACGCATAACGCATAACGCATAACGCATAACGCATAACGCATAACGCATAACGCATAACGCATAACGCATAACGCATAAGGCATAACGCATAACGCATAACGCATAACGCATAACGCATAACGCATAACGCATAACGCATAACGCATAACGCATAACGCATAACGCATAACGCATAACGCATAACGCATAACGCATAACGCATAACGCATAACGCATAACGCATAACGCATAACGCATAACGCATAACGCATAACGCATAACGCATAACGCATAACGCATAACGCATAACGCATAACGCATAACGCATAACGCATAACGCATAACGCATAACGCATAACGCATAACGCATAACGCATAACGCATAACGCATAACGCATAACGCATAACGCATAACGCATAACGCATAACGCATAACGCATAACGCATAACGCATAACGCATAACGCATAACGCATGGTGCATAACGCATAACGCATAACGCTTAACGCATAACGCATAACGCATAACGCATAACGCATAAGGCATAACGCATAACGCATAACGCATAACGCATAACGCATAACGCATAACGCATAACGCATAACGCATAACGCATAACGCATAACGCATAACGCATAACGCATAACGCATAACGCGTAACGCGTAACGCGTAACGCGTAACGCGTAACGCATAACGCTTAACGCATAACGCATAACGCATAACGCATAACGCATAACGCATAACGCATAACGCATAACGCATAACGCATAACGCATACGCATAACGCATAACGCATAACGCATAACGCATAACGCATAACGCATAACGCATAACGCATAACGCATAACGCATAACGCATAACGCATAACGCATAACGCATAACGCATAACGCATAACGCATAACGCATAACGCATAACGCATAACGCATAACGCATAACGCATAACGCATAACGCATAACGCATAACGCATAACGCATAACGCATAACGCATAACGCATAACGCATAACGCATAACGCATAACGCATAACGCATAACGCATAACGTTCAATGAAAAAGTCATAACGCATAACGCATATCGCATAACCCGTAAAGCACAACGCATAACACATAACGCATAACACATAACGCATAACGCATAACGCATAACGCATAACGCATAACGCATAACGCATAACGCATAACGCATAACGCATAACGCATAACGCATAACGCATAACGCATAACGCATAACGCATAACGCATAACGCATAACGCATAACGCATAACGCATAACGCATAACGCATAACGCATAACGCATAACGCATAACGCATAACGCATAACGCATAACGCATAACGCATATCGCATATCGCATAACGCTTAACGCGTAACGCGTAACGCGTAACGCGTAACGCGTAACGCATAACGCATAACGCATAACGCATAACGCATAACGCATAACGCATAACGCATAACGCATAACGCATAACGCATAACGCATAACGCATAACGCATAACGCATAACGCATAACGCATAACGCATAACGCATAACGCATAACGCATGACGCATGACGCATGACGCATGACGCATGACGCATAACGCATAACGCATAACGCATAACGCATAACACATAACGCATAACGGATAACCCATGACGCATAACGCATAACGCATAACGCATAACGCATAACGCATAACGCATAACGCATAACGCATAACGCATAACGCATAACGCATAACGCATAACGCATAACGCATAACGCATAACGCATAACGCATAACGCATAACGCATAACGCATAACGCATAACGCATAACGCATAACGCATAACGCATAACGCATAACGCATAACGCATAACGCATAACGCATAACACATAACGCATAACGGATAACCCATGACGCATAACGCATAACGCATAACGTTCAATGAAAAAGTCATAACACATAACGCATATCGCATAACCCGTAAAGCACAACGCATAACACATAACGCATAACGCATAACGCATCACACATAACACATAACGCATAACGCATAACGCATAACGCATAACACATAACGCATAACGCATATCGCATAACGTATAACGCTTAACGCATAACGCATAACGCGTAACGCATAACGCATAACGCATAACGCATAACGCATAACGCATAACGCATAACGCATAACGCATAACGCATAACGCATAACGCATAACGCATAACGCATAACGCATAACGCATAACGCATAACGCATAACGCATAACGCATAACGCATAACGCATAACGCATAACGCATAACGCATAAGGCATAACGCATAACGCATAACGCATAACGCATAACGCATAACGCATAACGCATAACGCATAACGCATAACGCATAACGCATAACGCATAACGCATAACGCATAACGCATAACGCATAACGCATAACGCATAACGCATAACACATAACGCATAACGCATAACGCATAACGCATAACGCATGGTGCATAACGCATAACGCATAACGCTTAACGCATAACGCATAACGCATAACGCATAAGGCATAACGCATAACGCATAACGCATAACGCATAACGCATAACGCATAACGCATAACGCATAACGCATAACGCATAACGCATAACGCATAACGCATAACGCATAACGCATAACGCATAACGCATAACGCATAACGCATAACGCGTAACGCGTAACGCGTAACGCGTAACGCGTAACGCATAACGCTTAACGCATAACGCATAACGCATAACGCATAACGCATAACGCATAACGCATAACGCATAACGCATAACGCATAACGCATAACGCATAACGCATAACGCATAACGCATAACGCATAACGCATAACGCATAACGCATAACGCATAACGCATAACGCATAACGCATAACGCATAACGCATAACGCATAACGCGTAACGCGTAACGCGTAACGCGTAACGCGTAACGCATAACGCATAACGCATAACGCATAACGCATAACGCATAACGCATAACGCATAACGCATAACGCATAAGGCATAACGCGTAACGCATAACGGATAACGCATAACGGATAACGCATGGTGCATAACGCATAACGCATAACGCATAACGCATAACGCATAACGCATAACGCATAACGCATAACGCATAACGCATAACGCATAAGGCATAACGCATAACGCATAACGCATAACGCATAACGCATAACGCATAACGCATAACGCATAACGCATAACGCATAACGCATAACGCATAACGCATAACGCATAACGCATAACGCATAACGCATAACGCATAACGCATAACGCATAACGTTCAATGAAAAAGTCATAACGCATAACGCATATCGCATAACCCGTAAAGCACAACGCATAACACATAACGCATAACACATAACGCATAACGCATAACGCATAACGCATAACGCATAACGCATAACGCATAACGCATAACGCATAACGCATAACGCATAACGCATAACGCATAACGCATAACGCATAACGCATAACGCATAACGCATAACGCATAACGCATAACGCATAACGCATAACGCATAACGCATAACGCATAACGCATAACGCATAACGCATAACGCATAACGCATAACGCATAACGCATAACGCATAACGCATATCGCATATCGCATAACGCTTAACGCGTAACGCGTAACGCGTAACGCGTAACGCGTAACGCATAACGCATAACGCATAACGCATAACGCATAACGCATAACGCATAACGCATAACGCATAACGCATAACGCATAACGCATAACGCATAACGCATAACGCATAACGCATAACGCATAACGCATAACGCATAACGCATAACGCATAACGCATAACGCATGACGCATGACGCATGACGCATGACGCATGACGCATAACGCATAACGCATAACGCATAACACATAACACATAACGCATAACGCATAACGCATAACGCATAACACATAACGCATAACGCATATCGCATAACGTATAACGCTTAACGCATAACGCATAACGCGTAACGCATAACGCATAACGCATAACGCATAACGCATAACGCATAACGCATAACGCATAACGCATAACGCATAACGCATAACGCATAACGCATAACGCATAACGCATAACGCATAACGCATAACGCATAACGCATAACGCATAAGGCATAACGCATAACGCATAACGCATAACGCATAACGCATAACGCATAACGCATAACGCATAACGCATAACGCATAACGCATAACGCATAACGCATAACGCATAACGCATAACGCATAACGCATAACGCATAACGCATAACGCATAACACATAACGCATAACGCATAACGCATAACGCATAACGCATGGTGCATAACGCATAACGCATAACGCTTAACGCATAACGCATAACGCATAACGCATAACGCATAAGGCATAACGCATAACGCATAACGCATAACGCATAACGCATAACGCATAACGCATAACGCATAACGCATAACGCATAACGCATAACGCATAACGCATAACGCATAACGCTTAACGCATAACGCATAACGCATAACGCATAACGCATAACGCATAACGCATAACGCATAACGCATAACGCATAACGCATAACGCATAACGCATAACGCATAACGCATAACGCATAACGCATAACGCATAACGCATAACGCATAACGCATAACGCATAACGCATAACGCATAACGCATAACGCATAACGCATAACGCATAACGCGTAACGCGTAACGCGTAACGCGTAACGCGTAACGCATAACGCATAACGCATAACGCATAACGCATAACGCATAACGCATAACGCATAACGCATAACGCATAACGCATAACGCATAACGCATAAGGCATAACGCGTAACGCATAACGGATAACGCATAACGGATAACGCATGGTGCATAACGCATAACGCATAACGCATAACGCATAACGCATAACGCATAACGCATAACGCATAACGCATAACGCATAACGCATAAGGCATAACGCATAACGCATAACGCATAACGCATAACGCATAACGCATAACGCATAACGCATAACGCATAACGCATAACGCATAACGCATAACGCATAACGCATAACGCATAACGTTCAATGAAAAAGTCATAACGCATAACGCATATCGCATAACCCGTAAAGCACAACGCATAACACATAACGCATAACACATAACGCATAACGCATAACGCATAACGCATAACGCATAACGCATAACGCATAACGCATAACGCATAACGCATAACGCATAACGCATAACGCATAACGCATAACGCATAACGCATAACGCATAACGCATAACGCATAACGCATAACGCATAACGCATAACGCATAACGCATAACGCATAACGCATAACGCATAACGCATAACGCATAACGCATAACGCATAACGCATAACGCATAACGCATAACGCATAACGCATAACGCATAACGCATATCGCATATCGCATAACGCTTAACGCGTAACGCATAACGCATGACGCATAACGCATAACGCGTAACGCGTAACGCGTAACGCATAACGCCTAACGCATAACGCATAACGCATAACGCATAACGCATAACGCATAACGCATAACGTTCAATGAAAAAGTCATAACGCATAACGCATATCGCATAACCCGTAAAGCACAACGCATAACACATAACGCATAACACATAACGCATAACGCATAACGCATAACGCATAACGCATAACGCATAACGCATAACGCATAACGCATAACGCATAACGCATAACGCATAACGCATAACGCATAACGCATAACGCATAACGCATAACGCATAACGCATAACGCATAACGCATAACGCATAACGCATAACGCATAACGCATAACGCATAACGCATAACGCATAACGCATAACGCATAACGCATAACGCATAACGCATAACGCATAACGCATAACGCATAACGCATAACGCATAACGCATGACGCATAACGCGTAACGCGTAACGCGTAACGCGTAACGCATAACGCCTAACGCATAACGCATAACGCATAACGCTTAACGCATAACGCATAACGCATAACGCATAACGCATAACGCATAACGCATAACGCATAACGGATAACGCATGACGCATAACGCATAACGCATAACGCATAACGCATAACGCATAACGCATAACGCATAACGCATAACGCATAACGCATAACGCATAACGCATAACGCATAACGCATAACGCATAACGCATAACGCATAACGCATAACGCATAACGCATAACGCATAACGCATAACGCATAACGCATAACGCATAACGCATAACGCATAACGCATAACGCATAACGCATAACGCATAACGCATAACGCATAACGCATAACGCATAACGCATAACGCATAACGCATAACGCATAACGCATAACGCATAACGCATAACGCATAACGCATAACGCATAACGCATAACGCATAACGCATAACGCATAACGCATACCGCATAACGCATAACGCATAACGCATAACGCATAACGCATAACGCATAACGCATAACGCATAACGCATAACGCATAACGCATAACGCATAACGCATAACGCATAACGCATAACGCATGACGCATGACGCATGACGCATAACGCAGAACGCATAACGCATAACGCATGACGCATAACGCATAACGCATAACGCATAACGCATAACGCATAACGCATAACGCATAACGCATAACGCATAACGCATAACGCATAACGCATAACGCATAACGCATAACGCATAACGCATAACGCATATCGCATAACGTATAACGCTTAACGCATAACGCATAA
The DNA here is from genome assembly GCF_051020765.1 of Lasioglossum baleicum. Taxonomy (NCBI): domain Eukaryota; kingdom Metazoa; phylum Arthropoda; class Insecta; order Hymenoptera; family Halictidae; genus Lasioglossum; species Lasioglossum baleicum. The sequence goes on along the minus strand of NW_027469098.1, from coordinate 160,984 downwards.
CGCATAACGCATAACGCATAACGCATAACGCATAACGCATAACGCATAACGCATAACGCATAACGCATAACGCATAACGAATAACGCATATCGCATAACGCATAACGCATAACGCATAACGCATAACGCATAACGCATAACGCATAACGCATAACGCATAACGCATAACGCATAACGCATAACGCATAACGCATAACGCATAACGCATAACGCATAACGCATAACGCATAACGCATAACGCATAACGCATAACGCATAACGCATAACGCATAACGCATAACGCATAACGCATAACGCATAACGCATAACGCATAACGCATAACGCATAACGCATAACGCATAACGCATAACGCATAACGCATAACGCATAACGCCTAACGCATAACGCATAACGCATAACGCATAACGCATAACGCGTAACGCGTAACGCGTAACGCGTAACGCATAACGCATAACGCATAACGCATAACGCATAACGCATAACGCATAACGCATAACGCATAACGCATAACGCATAACGCATAACGCATAACGCATAACGCATAACGCATAACGCATAACGTTCAATGAAAAAGTCATAACGCATAACGCATATCGCATAACCCGTAAAGCACAACGCATAACACATAACGCATAACACATAACGCATAACGCATAACGCATAACGCATGGTGCATAACGCATAACGCATAACGCATAACGCATAACGCATAACGCATAACGCATAACGCATAACGCATAACGCATAACGCATAAGGCATAACGCATAACGCATAACGCATAACGCATAACGCATAACGCATAACGCATAACGCATAACGCATAACGCATAACGCATAACGCATAACGCATAACGCATAACGCATAACGCATAACGCATATCGCATAACGTATAACGCTTAACGCATAACGCATAACGCATAACGCATAACGCATAACGCATAACGCATAACGCATAACGCATAACGCATAACGCATAACGAATAACGCATATCGCATAACGCATAACGCATAACGCATAACGCATAACGCATAACGCATAACGCATAACGCATAACGCATAACGCATAACGCATAACGCATAACGCATAACGCATAACGCATAACGCATAACGCATAACGCATAACGCATAACGCATAACGCATAACGCATAACGCATAACGCATAACGCATAACGCATAACGCATAACGCATAACGCATAACGCATAACGCATAACGCATAACGCATATCGCATAACGTATAACGCTTAACGCATAACGCATAACGCATAACGCATAACGCATAACGCATAACGCATAACGCATAACGCATAACGCATAACGCATAACGCATAACGCATAACGCATAACGCATAACGCATAACGCATAACGCATAACGCATAACGCATAACGCATAACGCATAACGCATAACGCATAACGCATAACGCATAACGCATAACGCATAACGCATAACGCATAACGCATAACGCATAACGCCTAACGCATAACGCATAACGCATAACGCATAACGCATAACGCGTAACGCGTAACGCGTAACGCGTAACGCATAACGCATAACGCATAACGCATAACGCATAACGCATAACGCATAACGCATAACGCATAACGCATAACGCATAACGCATAACGCATAACGCATAACGCATAACGCATAACGTTCAATGAAAAAGTCATAACGCATAACGCATATCGCATAACCCGTAAAGCACAACGCATAACACATAACGCATAACACATAACGCATAACGCATAACGCATAACGCATAACGCATGGTGCATAACGCATAACGCATAACGCATAACGCATAACGCATAACGCATAACGCATAACGCATAACGCATAACGCATAAGGCATAACGCATAACGCATAACGCATAACGCATAACGCATAACGCATAACGCATAACGCATAACGCATAACGCATAACGCATAACGCATAACGCATAACGCATAACGCATAACGCATAACGCATATCGCATAACGTATAACGCTTAACGCATAACGCATAACGCATAACGCATAACGCATAACGCATAACGCATAACGCATAACGCATAACGCATAACGCATAACGAATAACGCATATCGCATAACGCATAACGCATAACGCATAACGCATAACGCATAACGCATAACGCATAACGCATAACGCATAACGCATAACGCATAACGCATAACGCATAACGCATAACGCATAACGCATAACGCATAACGCATAACGCATAACGCATAACGCATAACGCATAACGCATAACGCATAACGCATAACGCATAACGCATAACGCATAACGCATAACGCATAACGCATAACGCATAACGCATATCGCATAACGTATAACGCTTAACGCATAACGCATAACGCATAACGCATAACGCATAACGCATAACGCATAACGCATAACGCATAACGCATAACGCATAACGCATAACGCATAACGCATAACGCATAACGCATAACGCATAACGCATAACGCATAACGCATAACGCATAACGCATAACGCATAACGCATAACGCATAACGCATATCGCATAACGTATAACGCTTAACGCATAACGCATAACGCATAACGCATAACGCATAAGGCATAACGCGTAACGCATAACGGATAACGCATAACGGATAACGCATGGTGCATAACGCATAACGCATAACGCATAACGCATAACGCATAAGGCATAACGCGTAACGCATAACGGATAACGCATAACGGATAACGCATGGTGCATAACGCATAACGCATAACGCATAACGCATAATGCATAACGCATAACGCATAACGCATAACGCATAACGCATAACGCATAACGCATAACGCGTAACGCATAACGCGTAACGCATAACGCGTAACGCATAACGCATAACGCATAACGCATAACGCATAACGCATAACGCATAACGCATAACGCATAACGCATAACGCATAACGCATAACGCATATCGCATAACGTATAACGCTTAACGCATAACGCTTAACGCATAACGCATAACGCATAACGCATAACGCATAACGCATAACGCATAACGCATAACGCATAACGCATAACGCATAACGCATAACGCATAACGCATAACGCATAACGCATAACGCATAACGCATAACGCATAACGCATAACGCATAACGCCTAACGCATAACGCATAACGCATAACGCATAACGCATAACGCATAACGCATAACGCGTAACGCGTAACGCATAACGCATAACGCATAACGCATAACGCATAACGCATAACGCATAACGCATAACGCATAACGCATAACGCATAACGCATAACGCATAACGCATAACGTTCAATGAAAAAGTCATAACGCATAACGCATATCGCATAACCCGTAAAGCACAACGCATAACACATAACGCATAACGCATAACACATAACGCATAACGCATAACGCATAACGCATGGTGCATAACGCATAACGCATAACGCATAACGCATAACGCATAACGCATAACGCATAACGCATAAGGCATAACGCATAACGCATAACGCATAACGCATAACGCATAACGCATAACGCATAACGCATAACGCATAACGCATAACGCATAACGCATAACGCATAACGCATAACGCATAACGCATAACGCATAACGCATAACGCATAACGCATAACGCATAACGCATAACGCATAACGCATAACGCATAACGCATAACGCATAACGCGTAACGCGTAACGCATAACGTTCAATGAAAAAGTCATAACGCATAACGCATATCGCATAACCCGTAAAGCACAACGCATAACACATAACGCATAACACATAACGCATAACGCATAACGCATAACGCATGGTGCATAACGCATAACGCATAACGCATAACGCATAACGCATAACGCATAACGCATAACGCATAACGCATAACGCATAACGCATAACGCATAACGCATAACGCATAACGCATAACGCATAACGCATAACGCATAACGCATAACGCATAACGCGTAACGCGTAACGCATAACGTTCAATGAAAAAGTCATAACGCATAACGCATATCGCATAACCCGTAAAGCACAACGCATAACACATAACGCATAACACATAACGCATAACGCATAACGCATAACGCATGGTGCATAACGCATAACGCATAACGCATAACGCATAACGCATAACGCATAACGCATAACGCATAACGCATAAGGCATAACGCATAACGCATAACGCATAACGCATAACGCATAACGCATAACGCATAACGCATAACGCATAACGCATAACGCATAACGCATAACGCATAACGCATAACGCATAACGCATAACGCATAACGCATAACGCATAACGCATAACGCATAACGCATAACGCATAACGCATAACGCATAACGCATAACGCATAACGCATAACGCATAACGCGTAACGCGTAACGCGTAACGCATAACGCCTAACGCATAACGCATAACGCATAACGCTTAACGCATAACGCATAACGCATAACGCATATCGCATAACGTATAACGCTTAACGCATAACGCATAACGCATAACGCATAACGCATAACGCATAACGCATAACGCATAACGCATAACGCATAACGCATAACGCATAACGCATAACGCATAACGCATAACGCATAACGCATAACGCATAACGCATAACGCATAACGCATAACGCATAACGCATAACGCATAACGCATAACGCATAACGCATAACGCATAACGCATAACGCATAACGCATAACGCATAACGCATAACGCATAACGCATAAGGCATAACGCATAACGCATAACGCATAACGCATAACGCATAACGCATAAGGCATAACGCATAACGCATAACGCATAACGCATAACGCATAACGCATAACGCATAACGCATAACGCATAACGCATAACGCATAACGCATAACGCATAACGCATAACGCGTAACGCATAACGGATAACGCATAACGGATAACGCATGGTGCATAACGCATAACGCATAACGCATAACGCATAACGCATAACGCATAACGCATAACGCATAACGCATAACGCATAACGCATAACGCATAACGCATAACGCATAACGCCTAACGCATAACGCATAACGCATAACGCATAACGCATAACGCATAACGCATAACGCATAACGCATAACGCATAACGCATAACGCATAACGCATAACGCATAACGCATAACGCATAACGCATAACGCATAACGCATAACGCATGACGCATAACGCATAACGCGTAACGCGTAACGCGTAACGCATAACGCCTAACGCATAACGCATAACGCATAACGCATAACGCATAACGCATAACGCATAACGCATAACGGATAACGCATGACGCATAACGCATAACGCATAACGCATAACGCATAACGCATAACGCATAACGCATAACGCATAACGCATAACGCATAACGCATAACGCATAACGCATAACGCATAACGCATAACGCATAACGCATAACGCATAACGCATAACGCATAACGCATAACGCATAACGCATAACGCATAACGCATAACGCATAACGCATAACGCATAACGCATAACGCATAACGCATAACGCATAACGCATATCGCATAACGTATAACGCTTAACGCATAACGCATAACGCATAACGCATAACGCATAACGCATAACGCATAACGCATAACGCATAACGCATAACGCATAACGCATAACGCATAACGCATAACGCATAACGCATAAGGCATAACGCATAACGCATAACGCATAACGCATAACGCATAACGCATAACGCATAACGCATAACGCATAACGCATAACGCATAACGCATAACGCATAACGCATAACGCATAACGCATATCGCATAACGTATAACGCTTAACGCATAACGCATAACGCATAACGCATAACGCATAACGCATAACGCATAACGCATAACGCATAACGCATAACGCATAACGAATAACGCATATCGCATAACGCATAACGCATAACGCATAACGCATAACGCATAACGCATAACGCATAACGCATAACGCATAACGCATAACGCATAACGCATAACGCATAACGCATAACGCATAACGCATAACGCATAACGCATAACGCATAACGCATAACGCATAACGCATAACGCATAACGCATAACGCATAACGCATAACGCATAACGCATAACGCATAACGCATAACGCATAACGCATAACGCATATCGCATAACGTATAACGCTTAACGCATAACGCATAACGCATAACGCATAACGCATAACGCATAACGCATAACGCATAACGCATAACGCATAACGCATAACGCATAACGCATAACGCATAACGCATAACGCATAACGCATAACGCATAACGCATAACGCATAACGCATAACGCATAACGCATAACGCATAACGCATAACGCATAACGCATAACGCATATCGCATAACGTATAACGCTTAACGCATAACGCATAACGCATAACGCATAACGCATAAGGCATAACGCGTAACGCATAACGGATAACGCATAACGGATAACGCATGGTGCATAACGCATAACGCATAACGCATAACGCATAACGCATAAGGCATAACGCGTAACGCATAACGGATAACGCATAACGGATAACGCATGGTGCATAACGCATAACGCATAACGCATAACGCATAATGCATAACGCATAACGCATAACGCATAACGCATAACGCATAACGCATAACGCATAACGCGTAACGCATAACGCGTAACGCATAACGCGTAACGCATAACGCATAACGCATAACGCATAACGCATAACGCATAACGCATAACGCATAACGCATAACGCATAACGCATAACGCATAACGCATAACGCATATCGCATAACGTATAACGCTTAACGCATAACGCTTAACGCATAACGCATAACGCATAACGCATAACGCATAACGCATAACGCATAACGCATAACGCATAACGCATAACGCATAACGCATAACGCATAACGCATAACGCATAACGCATAACGCATAACGCATAACGCATAACGCATAACGCATAACGCCTAACGCATAACGCATAACGCATAACGCATAACGCATAACGCATAACGCATAACGCGTAACGCGTAACGCATAACGCATAACGCATAACGCATAACGCATAACGCATAACGCATAACGCATAACGCATAACGCATAACGCATAACGCATAACGCATAACGCATAACGTTCAATGAAAAAGTCATAACGCATAACGCATATCGCATAACCCGTAAAGCACAACGCATAACACATAACGCATAACGCATAACACATAACGCATAACGCATAACGCATAACGCATGGTGCATAACGCATAACGCATAACGCATAACGCATAACGCATAACGCATAACGCATAACGCATAAGGCATAACGCATAACGCATAACGCATAACGCATAACGCATAACGCATAACGCATAACGCATAACGCATAACGCATAACGCATAACGCATAACGCATAACGCATAACGCATAACGCATAACGCATAACGCATAACGCATAACGCATAACGCATAACGCATAACGCATAACGCATAACGCATAACGCATAACGCATAACGCATAACGCATAACGCATAACGCGTAACGCGTAACGCATAACGTTCAATGAAAAAGTCATAACGCATAACGCATATCGCATAACCCGTAAAGCACAACGCATAACACATAACGCATAACACATAACGCATAACGCATAACGCATAACGCATGGTGCATAACGCATAACGCATAACGCATAACGCATAACGCATAACGCATAACGCATAACGCATAACGCATAACGCATAACGCATAACGCATAACGCATAACGCATAACGCATAACGCATAACGCATAACGCATAACGCATAACGCATAACGCGTAACGCGTAACGCATAACGTTCAATGAAAAAGTCATAACGCATAACGCATATCGCATAACCCGTAAAGCACAACGCATAACACATAACGCATAACACATAACGCATAACGCATAACGCATAACGCATGGTGCATAACGCATAACGCATAACGCATAACGCATAACGCATAACGCATAACGCATAACGCATAACGCATAAGGCATAACGCATAACGCATAACGCATAACGCATAACGCATAACGCATAACGCATAACGCATAACGCATAACGCATAACGCATAACGCATAACGCATAACGCATAACGCATAACGCATAACGCATAACGCATAACGCATAACGCATAACGCATAACGCATAACGCATAACGCATAACGCATAACGCATAACGCATAACGCATAACGCATAACGCGTAACGCGTAACGCGTAACGCATAACGCCTAACGCATAACGCATAACGCATAACGCTTAACGCATAACGCATAACGCATAACGCATATCGCATAACGTATAACGCTTAACGCATAACGCATAACGCATAACGCATAACGCATAACGCATAACGCATAACGCATAACGCATAACGCATAACGCATAACGCATAACGCATAACGCATAACGCATAACGCATAACGCATAACGCATAACGCATAACGCATAACGCATAACGCATAACGCATAACGCATAACGCATAACGCATAACGCATAACGCATAACGCATAACGCATAACGCATAACGCATAACGCATAACGCATAACGCATAACGCATAAGGCATAACGCATAACGCATAACGCATAACGCATAACGCATAACGCATAAGGCATAACGCATAACGCATAACGCATAACGCATAACGCATAACGCATAACGCATAACGCATAACGCATAACGCATAACGCATAACGCATAACGCATAACGCATAACGCGTAACGCATAACGGATAACGCATAACGGATAACGCATGGTGCATAACGCATAACGCATAACGCATAACGCATAACGCATAACGCATAACGCATAACGCATAACGCATAACGCATAACGCATAACGCATAACGCATAACGCATAACGCCTAACGCATAACGCATAACGCATAACGCATAACGCATAACGCATAACGCATAACGCATAACGCATAACGCATAACGCATAACGCATAACGCATAACGCATAACGCATAACGCATAACGCATAACGCATAACGCATGACGCATAACGCATAACGCGTAACGCGTAACGCGTAACGCATAACGCCTAACGCATAACGCATAACGCATAACGCATAACGCATAACGCATAACGCATAACGCATAACGGATAACGCATGACGCATAACGCATAACGCATAACGCATAACGCATAACGCATAACGCATAACGCATAACGCATAACGCATAACGCATAACGCATAACGCATAACGCATAACGCATAACGCATAACGCATAACGCATAACGCATAACGCATAACGCATAACGCATAACGCATAACGCATAACGCATAACGCATAACGCATAACGCATAACGCATAACGCATAACGCATAACGCATAACGCATAACGCATATCGCATAACGTATAACGCTTAACGCATAACGCATAACGCATAACGCATAACGCATAACGCATAACGCATAACGCATAACGCATAACGCATAACGCATAACGCATAACGCATAACGCATAACGCATAACGCATAACGCATAACGCATAACGCATAACGCATAACGCATAACGCATAACGCATAACGCATAACGCATAACGCATAACGCATAACGCATATCGCATAACGTATAACGCTTAACGCATAACGCATAACGCATAACGCATAACGCATAAGGCATAACGCGTAACGCATAACGGATAACGCATAACGGATAACGCATGGTGCATAACGCATAACGCATAACGCATAACGCATAACGCATAAGGCATAACGCGTAACGCATAACGGATAACGCATAACGGATAACGCATGGTGCATAACGCATAACGCATAACGCATAACGCATAATGCATAACGCATAACGCATAACGCATAACGCATAACGCATAACGCATAACGCATAACGCGTAACGCATAACGCGTAACGCATAACGCGTAACGCATAACGCATAACGCATAACGCATAACGCATAACGCATAACGCATAACGCATAACGCATAACGCATAACGCATAACGCATAACGCATAACGCATATCGCATAACGTATAACGCTTAACGCATAACGCTTAACGCATAACGCATAACGCATAACGCATAACGCATAACGCATAACGCATAACGCATAACGCATAACGCATAACGCATAACGCATAACGCATAACGCATAACGCATAACGCATAACGCATAACGCATAACGCATAACGCATAACGCATAACGCCTAACGCATAACGCATAACGCATAACGCATAACGCATAACGCATAACGCATAACGCGTAACGCGTAACGCATAACGCATAACGCATAACGCATAACGCATAACGCATAACGCATAACGCATAACGCATAACGCATAACGCATAACGCATAACGCATAACGCATAACGTTCAATGAAAAAGTCATAACGCATAACGCATATCGCATAACCCGTAAAGCACAACGCATAACACATAACGCATAACACATAACGCATAACGCATAACGCATAACGCATGGTGCATAACGCATAACGCATAACGCATAACGCATAACGCATAACGCATAACGCATAACGCATAAGGCATAACGCATAACGCATAACGCATAACGCATAACGCATAACGCATAACGCATAACGCATAACGCATAACGCATAACGCATAACGCATAACGCATAACGCATAACGCATAACGCATAACGCATAACGCATAACGCATAACGCATAACGCATAACGCATAACGCATAACGCGTAACGCGTAACGCATAACGTTCAATGAAAAAGTCATAACGCATAACGCATATCGCATAACCCGTAAAGCACAACGCATAACACATAACGCATAACACATAACGCATAACGCATAACGCATAACGCATAACGCATATCGCATAACGTATAACGCTTAACGCATAACGCATAACGCATAACGCATAACGCATAACGCATAACGCATAACGCATAACGCATAACGCATAACGCATAACGCATAACGCATAACGCATAACGCATAACGCATAACGCATAACGCATAACGCATAACGCATAACGCATAACGCATAACGCATAACGCATAACGCATAACGCATATCGCATAACGTATAACGCTTAACGCATAACGCATAACGCATAACGCATAACGCATAAGGCATAACGCGTAACGCATAACGGATAACGCATAACGGATAACGCATGGTGCATAACGCATAACGCATAACGCATAACGCATAACGCATAAGGCATAACGCGTAACGCATAACGGATAACGCATAACGGATAACGCATGGTGCATAACGCATAACGCATAACGCATAACGCATAATGCATAACGCATAACGCATAACGCATAACGCATAACGCATAACGCATAACGCATAACGCGTAACGCATAACGCGTAACGCATAACGCGTAACGCATAACGCATAACGCATAACGCATAACGCATAACGCATAACGCATAACGCATAACGCATAACGCATAACGCATAACGCATAACGCATAACGCATATCGCATAACGTATAACGCTTAACGCATAACGCTTAACGCATAACGCATAACGCATAACGCATAACGCATAACGCATAACGCATAACGCATAACGCATAACGCATAACGCATAACGCATAACGCATAACGCATAACGCATAACGCATAACGCATAACGCATAACGCATAACGCATAACGCCTAACGCATAACGCATAACGCATAACGCATAACGCATAACGCATAACGCATAACGCGTAACGCGTAACGCATAACGCATAACGCATAACGCATAACGCATAACGCATAACGCATAACGCATAACGCATAACGCATAACGCATAACGCATAACGCATAACGCATAACGCATAACGTTCAATGAAAAAGTCATAACGCATAACGCATATCGCATAACCCGTAAAGCACAACGCATAACACATAACGCATAACGCATAACACATAACGCATAACGCATAACGCATAACGCATGGTGCATAACGCATAACGCATAACGCATAACGCATAACGCATAACGCATAACGCATAACGCATAAGGCATAACGCATAACGCATAACGCATAACGCATAACGCATAACGCATAACGCATAACGCATAACGCATAACGCATAACGCATAACGCATAACGCATAACGCATAACGCATAACGCATAACGCATAACGCATAACGCATAACGCATAACGCATAACGCATAACGCATAACGCATAACGCATAACGCATAACGCATAACGCATAACGCATAACGCGTAACGCGTAACGCATAACGTTCAATGAAAAAGTCATAACGCATAACGCATATCGCATAACCCGTAAAGCACAACGCATAACACATAACGCATAACACATAACGCATAACGCATAACGCATAACGCATGGTGCATAACGCATAACGCATAACGCATAACGCATAACGCATAACGCATAACGCATAACGCATAACGCATAACGCATAACGCATAACGCATAACGCATAACGCATAACGCATAACGCATAACGCATAACGCATAACGCATAACGCATAACGCATAACGCATAACGCATAACGCGTAACGCGTAACGCATAACGTTCAATGAAAAAGTCATAACGCATAACGCATATCGCATAACCCGTAAAGCACAACGCATAACACATAACGCATAACACATAACGCATAACGCATAACGCATAACGCATGGTGCATAACGCATAACGCATAACGCATAACGCATAACGCATAACGCATAACGCATAACGCATAACGCATAAGGCATAACGCATAACGCATAACGCATAACGCATAACGCTTAACGCATAACGCATAACGCATAACGCATAACGCATAACGCATAACGCATAACGCATAACGCATAACGCATAACGCATAACGCATAACGCATAACGCATAACGCATAACGCATAACGCATAACGCATAACGCATAACGCATAACGCATAACGCATAACGCATAACGCATAACGCATAACGCGTAACGCGTAACGCGTAACGCATAACGCCTAACGCATAACGCATAACGCATAACGCTTAACGCATAACGCATAACGCATAACGCATATCGCATAACGTATAACGCTTAACGCATAACGCATAACGCATAACGCATAACGCATAACGCATAACGCATAACGCATAACGCATAACGCATAACGCATAACGCATAACGCATAACGCATAACGCATAACGCATAACGCATAACGCATAACGCATAACGCATAACGCATAACGCATAACGCATAACGCATAACGCATAACGCATAACGCATAACGCATAACGCATAACGCATAACGCATAACGCATAACGCATAACGCATAAGGCATAACGCATAACGCATAACGCATAACGCATAACGCATAACGCATAAGGCATAACGCATAACGCATAACGCATAACGCATAACGCATAACGCATAACGCATAACGCATAACGCATAACGCATAACGCATAACGCATAACGCATAACGCATAACGCGTAACGCATAACGGATAACGCATAACGGATAACGCATGGTGCATAACGCATAACGCATAACGCATAACGCATAACGCATAACGCATAACGCATAACGCATAACGCATAACGCATAACGCATAACGCATAACGCATAACGCCTAACGCATAACGCATAACGCATAACGCATAACGCATAACGCATAACGCATAACGCATAACGCATAACGCATAACGCATAACGCATAACGCATAACGCATAACGCATAACGCATAACGCATAACGCATAACGCATGACGCATAACGCATAACGCGTAACGCGTAACGCGTAACGCATAACGCCTAACGCATAACGCATAACGCATAACGCATAACGCATAACGCATAACGCATAACGCATAACGGATAACGCATGACGCATAACGCATAACGCATAACGCATAACGCATAACGCATAACGCATAACGCATAACGCATAACGCATAACGCATAACGCATAACGCATAACGCATAACGCATAACGCATAACGCATAACGCATAACGCATAACGCATAACGCATAACGCATAACGCATAACGCATAACGCATAACGCATAACGCATAACGCATAACGCATAACGCATAACGCATAACGCATAACGCATAACGCATATCGCATAACGTATAACGCTTAACGCATAACGCATAACGCATAACGCATAACGCATAACGCATAACGCATAACGCATAACGCATAACGCATAACGCATAACGCATAACGCATAACGCATAACGCATAACGCATAACGCATAACGCATAACGCATAACGCATAACGCATAACGCATAACGCATAACGCATAACGCATAACGCATAACGCATATCGCATAACGTATAACGCTTAACGCATAACGCATAACGCATAACGCATAACGCATAAGGCATAACGCGTAACGCATAACGGATAACGCATAACGGATAACGCATGGTGCATAACGCATAACGCATAACGCATAACGCATAACGCATAAGGCATAACGCGTAACGCATAACGGATAACGCATAACGGATAACGCATGGTGCATAACGCATAACGCATAACGCATAACGCATAATGCATAACGCATAACGCATAACGCATAACGCATAACGCATAACGCATAACGCATAACGCGTAACGCATAACGCGTAACGCATAACGCGTAACGCATAACGCATAACGCATAACGCATAACGCATAACGCATAACGCATAACGCATAACGCATAACGCATAACGCATAACGCATAACGCATAACGCATATCGCATAACGTATAACGCTTAACGCATAACGCTTAACGCATAACGCATAACGCATAACGCATAACGCATAACGCATAACGCATAACGCATAACGCATAACGCATAACGCATAACGCATAACGCATAACGCATAACGCATAACGCATAACGCATAACGCATAACGCATAACGCATAACGCATAACGCCTAACGCATAACGCATAACGCATAACGCATAACGCATAACGCATAACGCATAACGCGTAACGCGTAACGCATAACGCATAACGCATAACGCATAACGCATAACGCATAACGCATAACGCATAACGCATAACGCATAACGCATAACGCATAACGCATAACGTTCAATGAAAAAGTCATAACGCATAACGCATATCGCATAACCCGTAAAGCACAACGCATAACACATAACGCATAACACATAACGCATAACGCATAACGCATAACGCATGGTGCATAACGCATAACGCATAACGCATAACGCATAACGCATAACGCATAACGCATAACGCTTAAGGCATAACGCATAACGCATAACGCGTAACGCATAACGCATAACGCATAACGCATAACGCATAACGCATAACGCATAACGCATAACGCATAACGCATAACGCATAACGCATAACGCATAACGCATAACGCATAACGCATAACGCATAACGCATAACGCATAACGCATAACGCATAACGCATAACGCATAACGCATAACGCGTAACGCGTAACGCATAACGTTCAATGAAAAAGTCATAACGCATAACGCATATCGCATAACCCGTAAAGCACAACGCATAACACATAACGCATAACACATAACGCATAACGCATAACGCATAACGCATGGTGCATAACGCATAACGCATAACGCATAACGCATAACGCATAACGCATAACGCATAACGCATAACGCATAAGGCATAACGCATAACGCATAACGCATAACGCATAACGCATAACGCATAACGCATAACGCATAACGCATAACGCATAACGCATAACGCATAACGCATAACGCATAACGCATAACGCATAACGCATAACGCATAACGCATAACGCATAACGCATAACGCATAACGCATAACGCATAACGCATAACGCGTAACGCGTAACGCGTAACGCATAACGCCTAACGCATAACGCATAACGCATAACGCTTAACGCATAACGCATAACGCATAACGCATATCGCATAACGTATAACGCTTAACGCATAACGCATAACGCATAACGCATAACGCATAACGCATAACGCATAACGCATAACGCATAACGCATAACGCATAACGCATAACGCATAACGCATAACGCATAACGCATAACGCATAACGCATAACGCATAACGCATAACGCATAACGCATAACGCATAACGCATAACGCATAACGCATAACGCATAACGCATAACGCATAACGCATAACGCATAACGCATAACGCATAAGGCATAACGCATAACGCATAACGCATAACGCATAACGCATAACGCATAAGGCATAACGCATAACGCATAACGCATAACGCATAACGCATAACGCATAACGCATAACGCATAACGCATAACGCATAACGCATAACGCATAACGCATAACGCATAACGCATAACGCGTAACGCATAACGGATAACGCATAACGGATAACGCATGGTGCATAACGCATAACGCATAACGCATAACGCATAACGCATAACGCATAACGCATAACGCATAACGCATAACGCATAACGCATAACGCATAACGCATAACGCCTAACGCATAACGCATAACGCATAACGCATAACGCATAACGCATAACGCATAACGCATAACGCATAACGCATAACGCATAACGCATAACGCATAACGCATAACGCATAACGCATAACGCATAACGCATAACGCATGACGCATAACGCATAACGCGTAACGCGTAACGCGTAACGCATAACGCCTAACGCATAACGCATAACGCATAACGCATAACGCATAACGCATAACGCATAACGCATAACGGATAACGCATGACGCATAACGCATAACGCATAACGCATAACGCATAACGCATAACGCATAACGCATAACGCATAACGCATAACGCATAACGCATAACGCATAACGCATAACGCATAACGCATAACGCATAACGCATAACGCATAACGCATAACGCATAACGCATAACGCATAACGCATAACGCATAACGCATAACGCATAACGCATAACGCATAACGCATAACGCATAACGCATAACGCATAACGCATAACGCATAACGCATAACGCATAACGCATAACGCATAACGCATAACGCATAACGCATAACGCATAACGCATAACGCATAACGCATAACGCATAACGCATAACGCATAACGCATAACGCATAACGCATAACGCATAACGCATAACGCATAACGCATAACGCATAACGCATAACGCATAACGCATAACGCATAACGCATAACGCATAACGCATAACGCATAACGCATAACGCATAACGCATAACGCATAACGCATAACGCATAACGCATAACGCATAACGCATAACGCATGACGCATAACGCAGAACGCATAACGCATAACGCATGACGCATAACGCATAACGCATAACGCATAACGCATAACGCATAACGCATAACGCATAACGCATAACGCATAACGCATAACGCATAACGCATAACGCATAACGCATAACGCATAACGCATATCGCATAACGTATAACGCTTAACGCATAACGCATAACGCATAACGCATAACGCATAACGCATAACGCATAACGCATAACGCATAACGCATAACGCATAACGCATAACGCATAACGAATAACGCATATCGCATAACGCATAACGCATAACGCATAACGCATAACGCATAACGCATAACGCATAACGCATAACGCATAACGCATAACGCATAACGCATAACGCATAACGCATAACGCATAACGCATAACGCATAACGCATAACGCATAACGCATAACGCATAACGCATAACGCATAACGCATAACGCATAACGCATAACGCATAACGCATAACGCATAACGCATAACGCATAACGCATAACGCATAACGCATAACGCATAACGCATAACGCATAACGCATAACGCATAACGCATAACGCCTAACGCATAACGCATAACGCATAACGCATAACGCATAACGCATAACGCGTAACGCGTAACGCGTAACGCGTAACGCATAACGCATAACGCATAACGCATAACGCATAACGCATAACGCATAACGCATAACGCATAACGCATAACGCATAACGCATAACGCATAACGCATAACGTTCAATGAAAAAGTCATAACGCATAACGCATATCGCATAACCCGTAAAGCACAACGCATAACACATAACGCATAACACATAACGCATAACGCATAACGCATAACGCATGGTGCATAACGCATAACGCATAACGCATAACGCATAACGCATAACGCATAACGCATAACGCATAACGCATAAGGCATAACGCATAACGCATAACGCATAACGCATAACGCATAACGCATAACGCATAACGCATAACGCATAACGCATAACGCATAACGCATAACGCATAACGCATAACGCATAACGCATAACGCATATCGCATAACGTATAACGCTTAACGCATAACGCATAACGCATAACGCATAACGCATAACGCATAACGCATAACGCATAACGCATAACGCATAACGCATAACGCATAACGCATAACGAATAACGCATATCGCATAACGCATAACGCATAACGCATAACGCATAACGCATAACGCATAACGCATAACGCATAACGCATAACGCATAACGCATAACGCATAACGCATAACGCATAACGCATAACGCATAACGCATAACGCATAACGCATAACGCATAACGCATAACGCATATCGCATAACGTATAACGCTTAACGCATAACGCTTAACGCATAACGCATAACGCATAACGCATAACGCATAACGCATAACGCATAACGCATAACGCATAACGCATAACGCATAACGCATAACGCATAACGCATAACGCATAACGCATAACGCATAACGCATAACGCATAACGCATAACGCATAACGCATAACGCATAACGCATAACGCATATCGCATAACGTATAACGCTTAACGCATAACGCATAACGCATAACGCATAAGGCATAACGCGTAACGCATAACGGATAACGCATAACGGATAACGCATGGTGCATAACGCATAACGCATAACGCATAACGCATAACGCATAAGGCATAACGCGTAACGCATAACGGATAACGCATAACGGATAACGCATGGTGCATAACGCATAACGCATAACGCATAACGCATAACGCATAACGCATAACGCATAACGCATAACGCATAACGCATAACGCATAACGCATAACGCGTAACGCATAACGCGTAACGCATAACGCATAACGCATAACGCATAACGCATAACGCATAACGCATAACGCATAACGCATAACGCATAACGCATAACGCATAACGCATAACGCATAACGCATAACGCATATCGCATAACGTATAACGCTTAACGCATAACGCATAACGCATAACGCATAACGCATAACGCATAACGCATAACGCATAACGCATAACGCATAACGCATAACGCATAACGCATAACGCATAACGCATAACGCATAACGCATAACGCATAACGCATAACGCATAAGGCATAACGCATAACGCATAACGCATAACGCATAACGCATAACGCATAACGCATAACGCATAACGCATAACGCATAACGCATAACGCATAACGCATAACGCATAACGCATAACGCATAACGCATATCGCATAACGTATAACGCTTAACGCATAACGCATAACGCATAACGCATAACGCATAACGCATAACGCATAACGCATAACGCATAACGCATAACGCATAACGCATAACGCATAACGAATAACGCATATCGCATAACGCATAACGCATAACGCATAACGCATAACGCATAACGCATAACGCATAACGCATAACGCATAACGCATAACGCATAACGCATAACGCATAACGCATAACGCATAACGCATAACGCATAACGCATAACGCATAACGCATAACGCATAACGCATATCGCATAACGTATAACGCTTAACGCATAACGCTTAACGCATAACGCATAACGCATAACGCATAACGCATAACGCATAACGCATAACGCATAACGCATAACGCATAACGCATAACGCATAACGCATAACGCATAACGCATAACGCATAACGCATAACGCATAACGCATAACGCATAACGCATAACGCATAACGCATAACGCATAACGCATATCGCATAACGTATAACGCTTAACGCATAACGCATAACGCATAACGCATAAGGCATAACGCGTAACGCATAACGGATAACGCATAACGGATAACGCATGGTGCATAACGCATAACGCATAACGCATAACGCATAACGCATAAGGCATAACGCGTAACGCATAACGGATAACGCATAACGGATAACGCATAACGCATAACGCATAACGCATAACGCATAACGCATAACGCATAACGCATAACGCATAACGCATAACGCATAACGCATAACGCGTAACGCATAACGCGTAACGCATAACGCATAACGCATAACGCATAACGCATAACGCATAACGCATAACGCATATCGCATAACGTATAACGCTTAACGCATAACGCATAACGCATAACGCATAACGCATAACGCATAACGCATAACGCATAACGCATAACGCATAACGCATAACGCATAACGCATAACGCATAACGCATAACGCATAACGCATAACGCATAACGCATAACGCATAAGGCATAACGCATAACGCATAACGCATAACGCATAACGCATAACGCATAACGCATAACGCATAACGCATAACGCATAACGCATAACGCATAACGCATAACGCATAACGCATAACGCATATCGCATAACGTATAACGCTTAACGCATAACGCATAACGCATAACGCATAACGCATAACGCATAACGCATAACGCATAACGCATAACGCATAACGCATAACGCATAACGCATAACGCATAACGCATAACGCATAACGCATAACGCATAACGCATATCGCATAACGTATAACGCTTAACGCATAACGCATAACGCATAACGCATAAGGCATAACGCGTAACGCATAACGGATAACGCATAACGGATAACGCATGGTGCATAACGCATAACGCATAACGCATAACGCATAACGCATAAGGCATAACGCGTAACGCATAACGGATAACGCATAACGGATAACGCATGGTGCATAACGCATAACGCATAACGCATAACGCATAACGCATAACGCATAACGCATAACGCATAACGCATAACGCATAACGCATAACGCATAACGCGTAACGCATAACGCGTAACGCATAACGCATAACGCATAACGCATAACGCATAACGCATAACGCATAACGCATAACGCATAACGCATAACGCATAACGCATAACGCATAACGCATATCGCATAACGTATAACGCTTAACGCATAACGCATAACGCATAACGCATAACGCATAACGCATAACGCATAACGCATAACGCATAACGCATAACGCATAACGCATAACGCATAACGCATAACGCATAACGCGTAACGCATAACGCATAACGCATAACGCATAACGCATAACGCATAACGCATAACGCATAACGCATAACGCATAACGCATAACGCATAACGCATAACGCATAACGCATATCGCATAACGTATAACGCTTAACGCATAACGCATAACGCATAACGCATAACGCATAACGCATAACGCATAACGCATAACGCATAACGCATAACGCATAACGCATAACGCATAACGCATAACGCATAACGCATAACGCATAACGCATAACGCATAACGCATAACGCATAACGCATATCGCATAACGTATAACGCTTAACGCATAACGCATAACGCATAACGCATAACGCATAAGGCATAACGCGTAACGCATAACGGATAACGCATAACGGATAACGCATGGTGCATAACGCATAACGCATAACGCATAACGCATAACGCATAAGGCATAACGCGTAACGCATAACGGATAACGCATAACGGATAACGCATGGTGCATAACGCATAACGCATAACGCATAACGCATAATGCATAACGCATAACGCATAACGCATAACGCATAACGCATAACGCATAACGCATAACGCGTAACGCATAACGCGTAACGCATAACGCGTAACGCATAACGCATAACGCATAACGCATAACGCATAACGCATAACGCATAACGCATAACGCATAACGCATAACGCATAACGCATAACGCATATCGCATAACGTATAACGCTTAACGCATAACGCTTAACGCATAACGCATAACGCATAACGCATAACGCATAACGCATAACGCATAACGCATAACGCATAACGCATAACGCATAACGCATAACGCATAACGCATAACGCATAACGCATAACGCATAACGCATAACGCATAACGCATAACGCATAACGCATAACGCATAACGCATAACGCATAACGCATAACGCATATCGCATAACGTATAACGCTTAACGCATAACGCATAACGCATAACGCATAAGGCATAACGCGTAACGCATAACGGATAACGCATAACGGATAACGCATGGTGCATAACGCATAACGCATAACGCATAACGCATAACGCATAACGCATAACGCATAACGCATAACGCATATCGCATAACGTATAACGCTTAACGCATAACGCATAACGCATAACGCATAACGCATAAGGCATAACGCGTAACGCATAACGGATAACGCATAACGGATAACGCATGGTGCATAACGCATAACGCATAACGCATAACGCATAACGCATAAGGCATAACGCATAACGCATAACGGATAACGCATAACGGATAACGCATGGTGCATAACGCATAACGCATAACGCATAACGCATAACGCATAACGCATAACGCATAACGCATAACGCATAACGCATAACGCATAACGCATAACGCATAACGCATAACGCATAACGAATAACGCATATCGCATAACGCATAACGCATAACGCATAACGCATAACGCATAACGCATAACGCATAACGCATAACGCATAACGCATAACGCATAACGCATAACGCATAACGCATAACGCATAACGCATAACGCATAACGCATAACGCATAACGCCTAACGCATAACGCATAACGCATAACGCATAACGCATAACGCATAACGCATAACGCGTAACGCGTAACGCGTAACGCATAACGCATAACGCATAACGCATAACGCATAACGCATAACGCATAACGCATAACGCATAACGCATAACGCATAACGCATAACGCATAACGCATAACGCATAACGCATAACGCATAACGCATAACGCATAACGCATAACGCATAACGCATAACGCATAACGCATAACGCATAACGCATAACGCATAACGCATAACGCATATCGCATAACGCATAACGCATAACGCATAACGCATAACGCATAACGCATAAGGCATAACGCGTAACGCATAACGGATAACGCATAACGGATAACGCATAACGCATAACGCATAACGCATAACGCATAACGCATAACGCATAACGCATAACGCATAACGCATAAGGCATAACGCATAACGCATAACGCATAACGCATAAGGCATAACGCATAACGCATAACGCATATCGCATAACGTATAACGCTTAACGCATAACGCATAACGCATAACGCATAACGCATAACGCATAACGCATAACGCATAACGCATAACGCATAACGCATAACGCATAACGCATAACGCATAACGCATAACGCATAACGCATAACGCATAACGCATAACGCATAACGCATAACGCATAACGCATAACGCATAACGCATAACGCATAACGCATAACGCATAACGGATAACGCATAACGGATAACGCATGGTGCATAACGCATAACGCATAACGCATAACGCATAACGCATAAGGCATAACGCATAACGCATAACGGATAACGCATAACGGATAACGCATGGTGCATAACGCATAACGCATAACGCATAACGCATAACGCATAACGCATAACGCATAACGCATAACGCATAACGAATAACGCATAACGCATAACGCATAACGCATAACGCATAACGCATAACGAATAACGCATATCGCATAACGCATAACGCATAACGCATAACGCATAACGCATAACGCATAACGCATAACGCATAACGCATAACGCATAACGCATAACGCATAACGCATAACGCATAACGCATAACGCATAACGCATAACGCCTAACGCATAACGCATAACGCATAACGCATAACGCATAACGCATAACGCGTAACGCGTAACGCGTAACGCATAACGCATAACGCATAACGCATAACGCATAACGCATAACGCATAACGCATAACGCATAACGCATAACGCATAACGCATAACGCATAACGCATAACGCATAACGCATAACGCATAACGCATAACGCATAACGCATAACGCATAACGCATAACGCATAACGCATATCGCATAACGCATAACGCATAACGCATAACGCATAACGCATAACGCATAAGGCATAACGCGTAACGCATAACGGATAACGCATAACGGATAACGCATAACGCATAACGCATAACGCATAACGCATAACGCATAACGCATAACGCATAACGCATAACGCATAACGCATAACGCATAAGGCATAACGCATAACGCATAACGCATAACGCATAAGGCATAACGCATAACGCATAACGCATATCGCATAACGTATAACGCTTAACGCATAACGCATAACGCATAACGCATAACGCATAACGCATAACGCATAACGCATAACGCATAACGCATAACGCATAACGCATAACGCATAACGCATAACGCATAACGCATAACGCATAACGCATAACGCATAACGCATAACGCATAACGCATAACGCATAACGCATAACGCATAACGCATAACGCATAACGCATAACGCATAACGCATAACGCATAACGCATATCGCATAACGTATAACGCTTAACGCATAACGCATAACGCATAACGCATAACGCATAAGGCATAACGCGTAACGCATAACGGATAACGCATAACGGATAACGCATGGTGCATAACGCATAACGCATAACGCATAACGCATAACGCATAAGGCATAACGCGTAACGCATAACGGATAACGCATAACGGATAACGCATGGTGCATAACGCATAACGCATAACGCATAACGCATAACGCATAACGCATAACGCATAACGCATAACGCATAACGCATAACGCATAACGCATAACGCATAACGCATAACGCATAACGCATAACGCATAACGCATAACGCATAACGCATAACGCATAACGCATAACGCATAACGAATAACGCATATCGCATAACGCATAACGCATAACGCATAACGCATAACGCATAACGCATAACGCATAACGCATAACGCATAACGCATAACGCATAACGCATAACGCATAACGCATAACGCATAACGCATAACGCATAACGCATAACGCATAACGCATAACGCCTAACGCATAACGCATAACGCATAACGCATAACGCATAACGCATAACGCGTAACGCGTAACGCGTAACGCATAACGCATAACGCATAACGCATAACGCATAACGCATAACGCATAACGCATAACGCATAACGCATAACGCATAACGCATAACGCATAACGCATAACGCATAACGCATAACGCATAACGCATAACGCATAACGCATAACGCATAACGCATAACGCATAACGCATAACGCATAACGCATAACGCATATCGCATAACGTATAACGCTTAACGCATAACGCATAACGCATAACGCATAAGGCATAACGCGTAACGCATAACGGATAACGCATAACGGATAACGCATAACGCCTAACGCATAACGCATAACGCATAACGCATAACGCATAACGCATAACGCATAACGCATAACGCATAACGCATAACGCATAACGCATAACGCATAACGCATAACGCATAACGCATAACGCATAACGCATAACGCATAACGCATAACACATAACGCGTAACGCATAACGGATAACGCATAACGCATAACGCACAACGCATAACGCATAACGCACATCGCATAACGCATAACGCATAACGCATAACGCATAACGCATGACGAATAACGCATAACGCATAACGCATAACGCATAACGCGTAACGCATAACGCATAACGCATAACGCATAACGCATAACGCATAACGCATAACGCATAACGCATAACGCTTAACGCATAACGCATAACGCATAACTCATAACGTATAACGCATAACGCATAACGCATAACGCATAACGCATAACGCATAACGCATAACGCAAAAGTCATAACGCATAACGCATAACGCATAACGCATAACGCACAACGCATGACGCATAACGCATAACGCATAACGCATAACGCATAACGCAAAAGTCATAACGCATAACGCATAACGC
The DNA here is from genome assembly GCF_051020765.1 of Lasioglossum baleicum. Taxonomy (NCBI): domain Eukaryota; kingdom Metazoa; phylum Arthropoda; class Insecta; order Hymenoptera; family Halictidae; genus Lasioglossum; species Lasioglossum baleicum. The sequence continues at coordinate 134,878 of NW_027469098.1, read as the reverse complement.
ATAACGCATAACGCAAAAGTCATAACGCATAACGCATAACGCATAACGCAAAAGTCATAACGCATAACGCATAACGCATAACGCATAACGCATAACGCATAACGCATAACGCATAACGCATAACGCATAACGCACAACGCATGACGCATAACGCATAGCGCATAACGCATAAAGTATAGCGCATAATGCCTAACGCATAACGCACAACGCATAACGCATAACGCATAACGCATTACGTATAACGCATAACCCATAACGCATAGCGCATAACGCATGACGCATAACGCATAACGCATAACGCATAACGCATAACGCATAACGCATAACGCATAACGCATAACGCATAACGCATAATGCATAACGCATAACGCATAACGCATAACGCATAACGCATAACGCATAACCCATAACGCATAGTGCATAACGCATGACGCATAACGCATAACGCATAACGCATAACGCATAACGCATAACGCATAACGCATAACGCATAACGCATAACGCATAACGCATAACGCATAACGCATAACGCATAACGCATAACGCATAACGCATAACGCATAACGCATAACGCATAACGCATAACGCATAACGCATAACGCATAACGCATAACGCATAACGCATAACGCATAACGCATAACGCATAACGCATAACGCATAACGCATAACGCATAACGCATAACGCATAACGCATAACGCATTACGCATAACGCATTACGCATAACGCAAAACCCATAACGCCTAACGCATAACGCATAACGCATAACGCATAACGCACAACGCATAACGCATAACGCATAACGCATAACGCATAACGCATAACGCATAACGCATAACGCATAACGCATAACGCATAACGCATAACGCATAACGCATAACGCATAACGCATAACGCATAACGCATAACGCATAACGCATAACGCATAACGCATAACGCATAACGCATAACGCATAACGCATAACGCATAACGCATAACGCATAACGCATAACGCATAACGCATAACGCATAACGCATAACGCATAACGCATAACGCATAACGCATAACGCATAACGCATAACGCATAACGCATAACGCATAACGCATAACGCATAACGCATAACGCATAACGCATAACGCATAACGCATAACGCATAACGCATAACGCATAACGCATAACGCATAACGCATAACGCATAACGCATAACGCATAACGCATAACGCATAACGCATAACGCATAACGCATAACGCATAACGCATAACGCATAACGCATAACGCATAACGCATAACGCATAACGCATAACGCATAACGCATAACGCATAACGCATAACGCATAACGCATAACGCATAACGCATAACGCATAACGCATAACGCATAACGAGTAGGATATATAGGCGGGTTCTGGATCACTTCCAAATTCAGGCGGTTCTGAGGAATTTTCCAATTCACGGGAGAGCGGTACCGCATTGCACAAGCATTACGTCATCTAGGCCAAGGACAAAGCTGTTAGGCACCGCCCCCTTCTTTCTGACGTCATCTAGGCCAAGGACAGAGCTGCTGAGTCATCACTTAATGGTATTGCACAAGCATTACGTCATCTAGGCCAAGGACAAAGCTGTTAGGCACCGCCCCCTTCTTTCTGACGTCATCTAGGCCAAGGACAGAGCTGCTGAGTCATCACTTAAAATTTTTTCGCGTGGAGGGGGGACAATCCCTCTGAAAGGTGATACTCCTTTGGTATTGCACAAGCGTTACGTCATCTAGGCCAAGGGCAAAGCTGTTAGGCACCGCCCCCTTCTTTCTTACGTCATCTAGGCCAAGGACAGAGCTGCTGAGTCATCACTTAAGGGGTGGTACCGCAGAGCGGTATTGCGCAAGCATATATTACATCATATTTTTTCGCGGGGAGGCGGACAATCCCTCTAAAAGATTATACTCCTTTGGTATTGCACAAGCATTACATCATCTAGGCCAAGGGCAAAGCTGTTAGGCACCGCCCCCATTCTTTCTTACGTCATTTAGGCCAAGGGCAGAGCTGCTGAGTCATCACCCTTATCTTTAAGGGTAGCAACGAATAAATAGGACACGATGGAATGTGAATTGTAGTCTTCGCAAACGTTCCATCGTTGCAAGCGTTTTATCGTGGTAAAAGTTATTCTCTTTGGTGTTGTTTCATGTAAGATCATTCATTGTTCCATACGTGACGGTTTTCGCATACTGTCCGTTAGACTTGTGGAATGAACGTATCGAGGAAAAAAGATGAAATGACAGCACCAACGTTGAAAATTTAGCTTGGCCTCACGTTATAAATTCATACTTGAGCGATCATTTCTCCATCGAGCTGAAAACATTGGTGGTACGTTTAATGCGAAACGACACAACGAGTCGTGTATGTTTCACTTACACGAAAAGATTTAGTCAAGTTGTGGCGCGATGGCCGGTGATCAATTCCCCGTCCGCGATATTGAACATCATCGAAACGGGCGAACATCGCATCGTTGGATGCAAAGTGTAATTATATTTTTGAGAACTGGAAATTTAACGAATGATATCAAATCAAAGTTGAAAGGAATATTTTGTTAACAACCGTGCGGTAGCAAGATAATTGAAACGTTGTTTTTTTTAAACTTTTTTTATTTTTTTATTTAGATGAATCAAATTATGCAAATCCTGGACTTGGACGGATTCATGGTTGGCAAAAAATTTCTATGCGAAGAGTTGGCAATAATAAATATGCATGATGGTTCATTTGAAAAAGCCGATTTTAAACTGAACATAGATTTTTCCGATTTGTCATACGCAGACAGAAGAACTGTTACTTACATTAGAAATTACATACACGGAATTCCATTCAAGGATTTTGGACATGAAAAATACAGACAAGCAGATATATATGATGTGATAAAAAATTTTGTTTCTAATTATGAGAATCCTTTAGTTGCTTACAAAGGAGGATCGTTTGAAAAACAACTATTGCAACATTTAGGAATACAATCGGTAAATTTAGAAGTATTTGGTTGTCCAAAATATGAAGAATTAATAAATTATCCTGGATATAATGTTACTAATAATCATATATGTCAGCTTCACTGTTACTCATCGAAGCACAATCATTGTAGTTTAAGCAAAGTTATAACATTTCGCGAATGGCTCAATAAACATATTATATGAATTACGGACTATATTTATTATATGATGTCCTTCGCTCGGAAAATATCCCTACCAGACCAACCGCATGATTATCGTTTTGAATATGAGAGACTTCAGAGTTTTGACAACTGGGGATATAATGATATTGTCAATCCTAAAGATCTTGCCGCAGCAGGGTTTTTCTACATAGATTTGGAGGATTGGGTGAAGTGTTTCGAGTGTGGCTTACAACTGCATGAATGGGAAACAGAAGATGATCCGGTGATAGGACATAAAAAATGGTCGAGAAAATGTCAATTCATTCGCGGAAAAAGTTGTGGCAATGTACCGATTGGGATGGACTCCGAAACGATTCAGCCACTACCACGCGGTAAAGACGAATGTGGATTATAATGTACTGTCTATCTTATACATGTTAAATAGTCAGTCTGCAAGTTGTTCGGGGGCTACCGTCCTTCTTCAATGCTGACACGAAAGCTTTGCACACGTCGCTCGCATTTTTTACTCTTCATTAAAATAAAATTATTTGAGAATATCTCTTTTGTATTTTTTTTTATTACAACATTACATACAATTCCTACAGAAAAATGAAATTGAAGCAGAATTATCGCAATATAAAGTATAGTCGTTTAGAAAAAATTAATTATCATAATTAAAATACGAATAGAAAAAATATAATTAAAGTATATTCGTTTTAGCTATCCACGAATTATGTGATGCGTCCATTCCCAGCCATTTTACATATACTTTATTTCCTTTTCTGCGTAATATTTTTTCAACTAAGTATATGTCAGAATATTTTACCGCGCGTATCTCATGTTCATAAAATCCTCCGGCAATAGACCGAACATATTTTTTGCAAAGTCAGCATATTTTCAGGGGACTTGGTTTCATGTTTCGCGATACCCCCTTCTTTCTTGCGTCATCTAGATCAAGGCATACCTTAGAGTGGAATAGTTGCTGAGTCATCATACCCCTTATCTTTAAGGGGTATCATATTTCGAAACATGTTCGAACGTGTTTCGCGGTACTCCCCTTTCTTTCAAGCATTACATCATCTAGGTTAAGGGCATACCATAGAGCGGAATAGTTGCTGAGTCATCACCCTTATCTTTAAGGGTATCATATTTCGAAACTCGAACACGTTTCTAAGAGCGGTATTGCACAAGCATATATTGCATCATATTTTTTTCTAAAAAATTAGACCGATTTTGCAAAGTCAACATATTTTTCAGGGGACACGTGCACTTGGTTCACCTTGAAACGTGTTTCGCGGTACCCCTCCCCCTTTCTTTCAAGCATTGCGTCATATTTTTTTCTAGGAAGAGTGAAGGGATACATGTTTTAAAAGAGTGTGTGTCGTCGATGCCGAGTATCAAAATGTTTGTCAAGTGCAGTGGATGGGGCTTTCCCCCATCATAGAAGTTATCAAAATGTTATGTTCGGTAACATAATCCCCTGACAATCTGATTGAACTGAGCCATATAAAGGGTTATCGAAACTGTCAGGAATCTTAGAAATCAAACTTCTACCCCCACTGAAAAAAATGTACATCGTATACCGAAGATTGAACGTATGTTCTTCAAAATTTTAAAAAAATTTCTTTGCGTTTCTCAAATATTTTGTAGTCAACGATGGTCCTTCGGGCAAGCTCGCGCATGTTTTCAGATAATTTAAAAAATTTTTTTCAGATTTTACAAATCTCTCTCTCTCTCTCTCTCTCTCTCTCTCTCTCTCTCTCAACCCCGTACTTGTATTGAATAAACCATCCGAAGTTCATTATTTTTTATATCAAAATAATATTGAATAAACCATTATTTATATTACTACTTACTATTTTGCTTACTACTTACTACTACTATACATTATTACTATTATTTATTGAATAAACACAAAATTATTTGAAAGGTCTCATTTTTTTTTTTATTTAGAACTATCTTCCTCCTCCTACTATTACAATTCAACTCGTGTAAAACGGCTGGAAATGGATGCGTTGTAGATATATTCTTAATTTATTCGATAAATACTCATCCTAGCGCTTTGATACTTGATATTTATTGTTAAAATAAAAGAAAGAGACGCGAACAGTAGCCGCCGCTGGTTCAAAGGCCTACGTTGTCGCTGTTCTTCGTTACCTTCGAAATTACAGTAATAATATCATCCACTCTCCATACAGCGAGATATTTTTTTACATTAGTGGTAGGGATTCTTCATTATTCTTTGTTTCCTGCGAACAGACAGTTATATATCATGTTATATATACTTTAGTGTATTTCTTTCTTTGAAAAAATTTTATTTACCTTCGAGCGACGATTCTTTGACGAATCCCGCAGACGTCCATACCGCGCGGGTTTGGCGGGATTGTATCGGGATCGACTCCGATCGGTACGTTGCCGCAGTTCGCCTCGCAAACGTATCCGCAGGATCTCGACCAGGCGCGATGCTCCTTCATGGGATCGTCGTCCTCTTCCCATCGAGTCAGCTGTATGCCGCATTCAAAACATTCGACGAAATCCTCATCACCCAGATGGAAAAATCCTGCGATGGCGAGTTTTTCAGGCTGAACGATGTGCGAGTAACGCCAGTTGCGGAAACTTTGGAGTCTGTCGCGCTCGAGACGATAATCGGGTGCTGCTGTGGGATTCTGATCGGTTGTTGCTACGGCTGCAGAATCCATCTCTGATTTCGCAATCATTATGAAAACACTATGCGGAAAGTAAAAAGAGTTGTTGTGTTTTTTGGCGTGGAAAAAATTCAAAGTTGCGTTTTATAACTGATACTTTGCATGTTTTTTATAATTGTTAACCCATGCTTGAAATGTTTGCACTTCGCGCAGACAGCAATGGTATGTAGCGTTATTTGTTGGTCGCCAACAATGAAGTCGACACGGTTCACCGTTGACAATTTCATACACGGGATCACGAACTAGTACATCATATTTCGGACAGTTGAAATCTTCTAAATTTATGGAGTTTATTTTCATTTTCCGAAGGATGTCTCTCTCGAAACATCCTCCTTTGTATGCTACGACGGGATTCGCGTAATCACGCACAAAACTTTGTATAATTTTGAATATATCATTCTGTTGATATTTTTCATAGCCGAAATCTTTAAATGGAATCCCGTGTATGAAGTTGCTGACATACCATGCAGACTTTCTGTCGGCGTCGGATAAACAATGAAAGTTCTTCCCTAAGCGAAATTCAGAGAGTTCGAACGAGCCGTCGTGACAAACATCGATAATGGCCAATTCTTTGCATATAAAATTTTTTTCTACAATGAATCCGTCCATGTCAATGATTTGAGTGATTCGATCCATCTACATAAAGAAAGTTTTTTTATCAAATTTTCAATCACTTACTAATTTTTTATACTCACCGTTGAAGAAAAGGATGGGATGATAAAAAACACACGATGTAACTCCGTATAGCGACCGTGATTTTCAACGTTTGTTATGATATAACTTCGTACAACGACTGTGACGAGCAATTTATAATGAATACCCCTACCACTAATTCAAAAATCTATGGGGAGGGGATGATATTATTACTGTATTTTTTCTTTTTAATAAATATGAGTTTAATTGTATGAGTGGGGGGAGGAGGATTGTTTTTAAATAAAAACAAATATCTTTCTCGTAATTTTTTATTTGATAAAGTATATATTTTTATCTGCATAAGCGGTTTAAGTAATTTTTTCGAACAATGTTTGTCAATTCATGCTGCAACCAAAGTATACGTGGACACGCTTAACGCGAAGCTTGAATCCGTGATCGTGAAAAAAACTGGTCAAAGAACTGAAAACCGCTAAAGAGACGATAAAGTCTGAACTATTAGCTAAACAGGATGAAAAACTGATCGAAGACCTGAAAACCGTTAAAGAAACGATAAAGTCTGAAATACTGGCAAGAAACGTGTCGACGGTCCTTGAGGGAAATCCATGGATAGCAATCGTCATATTGCATACTATACATGCGCTATACCTGTACCTGTACCTGTCTGTAGCTGCTCATGTACCTGTCTATACCTGTCTGTAGCTGTTCCTGTACCTATCTGTAGCTGTTCCTGTAATTGTCTATACCTGTCTGTAGCTGTTCCTGTACCTGTCTATACCAGTCTGTAGCTGTTCCTGTACCTGTTCCTGTACCTGTCTGTACCTGTCTGTAGCTGTTCCTGTACCTGTCCATACCTGTCTGTAGCTGTACCTGTACCTGTTCCTGTACCTGTCTGTACCTGTCTGTAGCTGTTCCTGTACCTGTCCATACCTGTCTGTAGCTGTTCATGTACCTGTCTGTAGCTGTCTGTAGCTGTACCTGTACCTGTTCCTATACCTGTCTGTACCTGTACCTGTACCTGTTCCTGTACCTGGCTGTACGTGTCTATAGCTGTACCTGTACCTGTACCCTATACCTGTATTATCGATATTAAGTAGCATTCATCGAGTCATATCAAGTTACCATAAAATCATCAACCTTGAGGCGGTTCCCCTTATCTTTATCTTTTCAAATGCATGTAGGATCGTGTCCGAACGGAAACACGTTCGAACTTCGCTCAACACGTGTGGTCCGCAACCGCTTGTGGTGACGTCACTTCCCACGAGTTGATGTGAAAGTCACATACCCCCCTTCTTTCTTTTTAGTTTCTTTTTTATTTCTGGGGGGTATGTGACTTTCACATCAACTCGCGGGAAGTGACGTCACCACAAGCGGTTGCGGACCACACGTGTTGAGCGAAGTTCGAACGTGTTTCCGTTCGGACACGATCCTACATGCATTTGAAAAGATAAAGATAAGGGGAACCGCCTCAAGGTTGATGATTTTATGGTAACTTGATATGACTCGATGAATGCTACTTAATATCGATAATACAGGTATAGGGTACAGGTACAGGTACAGCTATAGACACGTACAGCCAGGTACAGGAACAGGTACAGGTACAGGTACAGACAGGTATAGGAACAGGTACAGGTACAGCTACAGACAGCTACAGACAGGTACATGAACAGCTACAGACAGGTATGGACAGGTACAGGAACAGCTACAGACAGGTACAGACAGGTACAGGAACAGGTACAGGTACAGCTACAGACAGGTATGGACAGGTACAGGAACAGCTACAGACAGGTACAGACAGGTACAGGAACAGGTACAGGAACAGCTACAGACTGGTATAGACAGGTACAGGAACAGCTACAGACAGGTATAGACAATTACAGGAACAGCTACAGATAGGTACAGGAACAGCTACAGACAGGTATAGACAGGTACATGAGCAGCTACAGACAGGTACAGGTACAGGTATAGCGCATGTATAGTATGCAATATGACGATTGCTATCCATGGATTTCCCTCAAGGACCGTCGACACGTTTCTTGCCAGTATTTCAGACTTTATCGTTTCTTTAACGGTTTTCAGGTCTTCGATCAGTTTTTCATCCTGTTTAGCTAATAGTTCAGACTTTATCGTCTCTTTAGCGGTTTTCAGTTCTTTGACCAGTTTTTTTCACGATCACGGATTCAAGCTTCGCGTTAAGCGTGTCCACGTATACTTTGGTTGCAGCATGAATTGACAAACATTGTTCGAAAAAATTACTTAAACCGCTTATGCAGATAAAAATATATACTTTATCAAATAAAAAATTACGAGAAAGATATTTGTTTTTATTTAAAAACAATCCTCCTCCCCCCACTCATACAATTAAACTCATATTTATTAAAAAGAAAAAATACAGTAATAATATCATCCCCTCCCCATAGATTTTTGAATTAGTGGTAGGGGTATTCATTATAAATTGCTCGTCACAGTCGTTGTACGAAGTTATATCATAACAAACGTTGAAAATCACGGTCGCTATACGGAGTTACATCGTGTGTTTTTTATCATCCCATCCTTTTCTTCAACGGTGAGTATAAAAAATTAGTAAGTGATTGAAAATTTGATAAAAAAACTTTCTTTATGTAGATGGATCGAATCACTCAAATCATTGACATGGACGGATTCATTGTAGAAAAAAATTTTATATGCAAAGAATTGGCCATTATCGATGTTTGTCACGACGGCTCGTTCGAACTCTCTGAATTTCGCTTAGGGAAGAACTTTCATTGTTTATCCGACGCCGACAGAAAGTCTGCATGGTATGTCAGCAACTTCATACACGGGATTCCATTTAAAGATTTCGGCTATGAAAAATATCAACAGAATGATATATTCAAAATTATACAAAGTTTTGTGCGTGATTACGCGAATCCCGTCGTAGCATACAAAGGAGGATGTTTCGAGAGAGACATCCTTCGGAAAATGAAAATAAACTCCATAAATTTAGAAGATTTCAACTGTCCGAAATATGATGTACTAGTTCGTGATCCCGTGTATGAAATTGTCAACGGTGAACCGTGTCGACTTCACTGTTGGCGACCAACAAATAACGCTACATACCATTGCTGTCTGCGCGAAGTGCAAACATTTCAAGCATGGGTTAACAATTATAAAAAACATGCAAAGTATCAGTTATAAAACGCAACTTTGAATTTTTTCCACGCCAAAAAACACAACAACTCTTTTTACTTTCCGCATAGTGTTTTCATAATGATTGCGAAATCAGAGATGGATTCTGCAGCCGTAGCAACAACCGATCAGAATCCCACAGCAGCACCCGATTATCGTCTCGAGCGCGACAGACTCCAAAGTTTCCGCAACTGGCGTTACTCGCACATCGTTCAGCCTGAAAAACTCGCCATCGCAGGATTTTTCCATCTGGGTGATGAGGATTTCGTCGAATGTTTTGAATGCGGCATACAGCTGACTCGATGGGAAGAGGACGACGATCCCATGAAGGAGCATCGCGCCTGGTCGAGATCCTGCGGATACGTTTGCGAGGCGAACTGCGGCAACGTACCGATCGGAGTCGATCCCGATACAATCCCGCCAAACCCGCGCGGTATGGACGTCTGCGGATTCGTCAAAGAATCGTCGCTCGAAGGTAAATAAAATTTTTTCAAAGAAAGAAATACACTAAAGTATATATAACATGATATATAACTGTCTGTTCGCAGGAAACAAAGAATAATGAAGAATCCCTACCACTAATGTAAAAAAATATCTCGCTGTATGGAGAGTGGATGATATTATTACTGTAATTTCGAAGGTAACGAAGAACAGCGACAACGTAGGCCTTTGAACCAGCGGCGGCTACTGTTCGCGTCTCTTTCTTTTATTTTAACAATAAATATCAAGTATCAAAGCGCTAGGATGAGTATTTATCGAATAAATTAAGAATATATCTACAACGCATCCATTTCCAGCCGTTTTACACGAGTTGAATTGTAATAGTAGGAGGAGGAAGATAGTTCTAAATAAAAAAAAAAATGAGACCTTTCAAATAATTTTGTGTTTATTCAATAAATAATAGTAATAATGTATAGTAGTAGTAAGTAGTAAGCAAAATAGTAAGTAGTAATATAAATAATGGTTTATTCAATATTATTTTGATATAAAAAATAATGAACTTCGGATGGTTTATTCAATACAAGTACGGGGTTGAGAGAGAGAGAGAGAGAGAGAGAGAGAGAGAGAGAGATTTGTAAAATCTGAAAAAAATTTTTTAAATTATCTGAAAACATGCGCGAGCTTGCCCGAAGGACCATCGTTGACTACAAAATATTTGAGAAACGCAAAGAAATTTTTTTAAAATTTTGAAGAACATACGTTCAATCTTCGGTATACGATGTACATTTTTTTCAGTGGGGGTAGAAGTTTGATTTCTAAGATTCCTGACAGTTTCGATAACCCTTTATATGGCTCAGTTCAATCAGATTGTCAGGGGATTATGTTACCGAACATAACATTTTGATAACTTCTATGATGGGGGAAAGCCCCATCCACTGCACTTGACAAACATTTTGATACTCGGCATCGACGACACACACTCTTTTAAAACATGTATCCCTTCACTCTTCCTAGAAAAAAATATGACGCAATGCTTGAAAGAAAGGGGGAGGGGTACCGCGAAACACGTTTCAAGGTGAACCAAGTGCACGTGTCCCCTGAAAAATATGTTGACTTTGCAAAATCGGTCTAATTTTTTAGAAAAAAATATGATGCAATATATGCTTGTGCAATACCGCTCTTAGAAACGTGTTCGAGTTTCGAAATATGATACCCTTAAAGATAAGGGTGATGACTCAGCAACTATTCCGCTCTATGGTATGCCCTTAACCTAGATGATGTAATGCTTGAAAGAAAGGGGAGTACCGCGAAACACGTTCGAACATGTTTCGAAATATGATACCCCTTAAAGATAAGGGGTATGATGACTCAGCAACTATTCCACTCTAAGGTATGCCTTGATCTAGATGACGCAAGAAAGAAGGGGGTATCGCGAAACATGAAACCAAGTCCCCTGAAAATATGCTGACTTTGCAAAAAATATGTTCGGTCTATTGCCGGAGGATTTTATGAACATGAGATACGCGCGGTAAAATATTCTGACATATACTTAGTTGAAAAAATATTACGCAGAAAAGGAAATAAAGTATATGTAAAATGGCTGGGAATGGACGCATCACATAATTCGTGGATAGCTAAAACGAATATACTTTAATTATATTTTTTCTATTCGTATTTTAATTATGATAATTAATTTTTTCTAAACGACTATACTTTATATTGCGATAATTCTGCTTCAATTTCATTTTTCTGTAGGAATTGTATGTAATGTTGTAATAAAAAAAAATACAAAAGAGATATTCTCAAATAATTTTATTTTAATGAAGAGTAAAAAATGCGAGCGACGTGTGCAAAGCTTTCGTGTCAGCATTGAAGAAGGACGGTAGCCCCCGAACAACTTGCAGACTGACTATTTAACATGTATAAGATAGACAGTACATTATAATCCACATTCGTCTTTACCGCGTGGTAGTGGCTGAATCGTTTCGGAGTCCATCCCAATCGGTACATTGCCACAACTTTTTCCGCGAATGAATTGACATTTTCTCGACCATTTTTTATGTCCTATCACCGGATCATCTTCTGTTTCCCATTCATGCAGTTGTAAGCCACACTCGAAACACTTCACCCAATCCTCCAAATCTATGTAGAAAAACCCTGCTGCGGCAAGATCTTTAGGATTGACAATATCATTATATCCCCAGTTGTCAAAACTCTGAAGTCTCTCATATTCAAAACGATAATCATGCGGTTGGTCTGGTAGGGATATTTTCCGAGCGAAGGACATCATATAATAAATATAGTCCGTAATTCATATAATATGTTTATTGAGCCATTCGCGAAATGTTATAACTTTGCTTAAACTACAATGATTGTGCTTCGATGAGTAACAGTGAAGCTGACATATATGATTATTAGTAACATTATATCCAGGATAATTTATTAATTCTTCATATTTTGGACAACCAAATACTTCTAAATTTACCGATTGTATTCCTAAATGTTGCAATAGTTGTTTTTCAAACGATCCTCCTTTGTAAGCAACTAAAGGATTCTCATAATTAGAAACAAAATTTTTTATCACATCATATATATCTGCTTGTCTGTATTTTTCATGTCCAAAATCCTTGAATGGAATTCCGTGTATGTAATTTCTAATGTAAGTAACAGTTCTTCTGTCTGCGTATGACAAATCGGAAAAATCTATGTTCAGTTTAAAATCGGCTTTTTCAAATGAACCATCATGCATATTTATTATTGCCAACTCTTCGCATAGAAATTTTTTGCCAACCATGAATCCGTCCAAGTCCAGGATTTGCATAATTTGATTCATCTAAATAAAAAAATAAAAAAAGTTTAAAAAAAACAACGTTTCAATTATCTTGCTACCGCACGGTTGTTAACAAAATATTCCTTTCAACTTTGATTTGATATCATTCGTTAAATTTCCAGTTCTCAAAAATATAATTACACTTTGCATCCAACGATGCGATGTTCGCCCGTTTCGATGATGTTCAATATCGCGGACGGGGAATTGATCACCGGCCATCGCGCCACAACTTGACTAAATCTTTTCGTGTAAGTGAAACATACACGACTCGTTGTGTCGTTTCGCATTAAACGTACCACCAATGTTTTCAGCTCGATGGAGAAATGATCGCTCAAGTATGAATTTATAACGTGAGGCCAAGCTAAATTTTCAACGTTGGTGCTGTCATTTCATCTTTTTTCCTCGATACGTTCATTCCACAAGTCTAACGGACAGTATGCGAAAACCGTCACGTATGGAACAATGAATGATCTTACATGAAACAACACCAAAGAGAATAACTTTTACCACGATAAAACGCTTGCAACGATGGAACGTTTGCGAAGACTACAATTCACATTCCATCGTGTCCTATTTATTCGTTGCTACCCTTAAAGATAAGGGTGATGACTCAGCAGCTCTGCCCTTGGCCTAAATGACGTAAGAAAGAATGGGGGCGGTGCCTAACAGCTTTGCCCTTGGCCTAGATGATGTAATGCTTGTGCAATACCAAAGGAGTATAATCTTTTAGAGGGATTGTCCGCCTCCCCGCGAAAAAATATGATGTAATATATGCTTGCGCAATACCGCTCTGCGGTACCACCCCTTAAGTGATGACTCAGCAGCTCTGTCCTTGGCCTAGATGACGTAAGAAAGAAGGGGGCGGTGCCTAACAGCTTTGCCCTTGGCCTAGATGACGTAACGCTTGTGCAATACCAAAGGAGTATCACCTTTCAGAGGGATTGTCCCCCCTCCACGCGAAAAAATTTTAAGTGATGACTCAGCAGCTCTGTCCTTGGCCTAGATGACGTAAGAAAGAAGGGGGCGGTGCCTAACAGCTTTGTCCTTGGCCTAGATGACGTAATGCTTGTGCAATACCATTAAGTGATGACTCAGCAGCTCTGTCCTTGGCCTAGATGACGTCAGAAAGAAGGGGGCGGTGCCTAACAGCTTTGTCCTTGGCCTAGATGACGTAATGCTTGTGCAATACCATTAAGTGATGACTCAGCAGCTCTGTCCTTGGCCTAGATGACGTCAGAAAGAAGGGGGCGGTGCCTAACAGCTTTGTCCTTGGCCTAGATGACGTAATGCTTGTGCAATACCATTAAGTGATGACTCAGAAACTCTGTCCTTGGCCTAGATGACGTCAGAAAGAAGGGGGCGGTGCCTAACAGCTTTGTCCTTGGCCTAGATGACGTAATGCTTGTGCAATGCGGTACCGCTCTCCCGTGAATTGGAAAATTCCTCAGAACCGCCTGAATTTGGAAGTGATCCAGAACCCGCCTATATATCCTACTATAACGCATAACGCATAACGCATAACGCATAACGCATAACGCATAACGCATTACGCATAACGCATAACGCATAACGCATAACGCATAACGCATAACGCATAACGCATAACGCATAACGCATAACGCATAACGCATAACGCATAACGCATAACGCATAACGCATAACGCATAACGCATAACGCATAACGCATAACGCATACCGCATAACGCATAACGCATAACGCATAACGCATAACGCATAACGCATAACGCATAACGCATAACGCATAACGCATACCGCATAACGCATAACGCATAACGCATAACGCATAACGCATAACGCATAACGCATAACGCATAACGCATAACGCATAACGCATAACGCATAACGCATAACGCATAACGCATAACGCATAACGCATAACGCATAACGCATAACGCATAACGCATAACGCATAACGCATAACGCATAACGCATAACGCATAACGCATAACGCATAACGCATAACGCATAACGCATAACGCATAACGCATAACGCATAACACATAACGCGTAACGCATAACGGATAACGCATAACGCATAACGCACAACGCATAACGCATAACGCACATCGCATAACGCATAACGCATAACGCATAACGCATAACGCATGACGAATAACGCATAACGCATAACGCATAACGCATAACGCGTAACGCATAACGCATAACGCATAACGCATAACGCATAACGCATGACACATTACTCATAACGCATTACGCATAACGCATAACGCATAACGGATAACGCATAACGCATAATGCATAACGCATAACGCATAACGCATAACGCATAACGCATAACCCATAACGCATAACGCATAACCCATAACGAATAACGCATAACGCTCAATGGAAAAGTCATAACGCATAACGCTCAATGAAAAAGTCATAATGCTTAACGCATAACGCATAACGCATAACGCATAACGCTCAATGGAAAAGTCATAACGCATAACGCTCAATGAAAAAGTCATAATGCTTAACGCATAACGCATAACGCATAACGCATAACGCATAACGCATAACGCATGACGAATAACGCATAACGCATAACGCATAACGCATAACGCATAACGCATAACGCATAACGCATAACGCATGACACATTACTCATAACGCATTACGCATAACGCATAACGCATAACGGATAACGCATAACGCATAATGCATAACGCATAACGCATAACGCATAACGCATAACGCATGACGCATAACGCATAACGCATAACGCATAACGCATAACGCATAACGCATAACGCATAACGCATAACGCATAACGCATAACGCATAACGCATAACGCATAACGCATTACGCATAACGCATAACGCATAACGCATAACGCATAACGCATAACGCATAACGCATAACGCATAACGCATAACGCATAACGCATAACGCATAACGCATAACGCATAACGCATAACGCATAACGCATAACGCATAACGCATACCGCATAACGCATAACGCATAACGCATAACGCATAACGCATAACGCATAACGCATAACGCATAACGCATAACGCATACCGCATAACGCATAACGCATAACGCATAACGCATAACGCATAACGCATAACGCATAACGCATAACGCATAACGCATAACGCATAACGCATAACGCATAACGCATAACGCATAACGCATAACGCATAACGCATAACGCATAACGCATAACGCATAACGCATAACGCATAACGCATAACGCATAACGCATAACGCATAACGCATAACGCATAACGCATAACGCATAACGCATAACACATAACGCGTAACGCATAACGGATAACGCATAACGCATAACGCACAACGCATAACGCATAACGCACATCGCATAACGCATAACGCATAACGCATAACGCATAACGCATGACGAATAACGCATAACGCATAACGCATAACGCATAACGCGTAACGCATAACGCATAACGCATAACGCATAACGCATAACGCATGACACATTACTCATAACGCATTACGCATAACGCATAACGCATAACGGATAACGCATAACGCATAATGCATAACGCATAACGCATAACGCATAACGCATAACGCATAACCCATAACGCATAACGCATAACCCATAACGAATAACGCATAACGCTCAATGGAAAAGTCATAACGCATAACGCTCAATGAAAAAGTCATAATGCTTAACGCATAACGCATAACGCATAACGCATAACGCTCAATGGAAAAGTCATAACGCATAACGCTCAATGAAAAAGTCATAATGCTTAACGCATAACGCATAACGCATAACGCATAACGCACATCGCATAACGCATAACGCATAACGCATAACGCATAACGCATAACGCATAACGAATAACGCATAACGCATAACGCATAACGCATAACGCATAACGCGTAACGCATAACGCGTAACGCATAACGCGTAACGCATAACGCATAACGCATAACGCATATCGCATAACGCATAACGCATAACGCATAACGCATAACGCGTAACGCGTAACGCGTAACGCGTAACGCGTAACGCATAACGCATAACGCATAACGCATAACGCATAACGCATAACGCATAACGCATAACGCATAACGCATAACGCATAACGCATAACGCATAACGCATAACGCATAACGCATAACGCATAACGCATAACGCATAACGCATAACGCATAACGCATAACGCATAACGCATAACGCATAACGCATAACGCATAACGCATAACGCATAACGCATAACGCATAACGCATAACGCATAACGCATAACGCATAACGCATAACGCATAACGCATAACGCATAACGCATAACGCATAACGCATAACGCATAACGCATAACGCATAACGCATAACGCATAACGCATAACGCATAACGCATAACGCATAACGCATAACGCATAACGCATAACGCATAACGCATAACGCATAACGCATAACGCATAACGCATAACGCATAACGCATAACGCATAACGCATAACGCATAACGCATAACGCATAACGCATAACGCATAACGCATAACGCATAACGCATAACGCATAACGCATAACGCATAACGCATAACGAATAACGCATAACGCATAACGCATAACGCATAACGCATAACGCATAACGCATAACGCATAACGCATAACGCATAACGCATAACGCATAACGCATAACGCATAACGCGTAACGCATAACGGATAACGCATAACGCATAACGCACAACGCATAACGCATAACGCACATCGCATAACGCATAACGCATAACGCATAACGCATAACGCATAACGCATGACGAATAACGCATAACGCATAACGCATAACGCATAACGCGTAACGCATAACGCATAACGCATAACGCATAACGCATAACGCATAACGCATAACGCATAACGCATGACACATTACTCATAACGCATTACGCATAACGCATAACGCATAACGGATAACGCATAACGCATAATGCATAACGCATAACGCATAACGCATAACGCATAACCCATAACGCATAACGCATAACCCATAACGAATAACGCATAACGCTCAATGGAAAAGTCATAACGCATAACGCTCAATGAAAAAGTCATAATGCTTAACGCATAACGCATAACGCATAACGCATAACGCTCAATGGAAAAGTCATAACGCATAACGCTCAATGAAAAAGTCATAATGCTTAACGCATAACGCATAACGCATAACGCATAACGCATAACGCACATCGCATAACGCATAACGCATAACGCATAACGCATAACGCATAACGAATAACGCATAACGCATAACGCATAACGCATAACGCATAACGCATAACGCGTAACGCATAACGCGTAACGCATAACGCATAACGCATAACGCATAACGCATAACGCATAACGCATAACGCATAACGCATAACGCATAACGCATAACGCATAACGCATAACGCATAACGCATAACGCATAACGCATAACGCATAACGCATAACGCATAACGCATAACGCATTACGCATAACGCATAACGCATAACGCATAACGCATAACGCATAACGCATAACGCATAACGCATAACGCATAACGCATAACGCATAACGCATAACGCATAACGCATAACGCATAACGCATAACGCATAACGCATAACGCATAACGCATAACGCATAACGCATAACGCATAACGCATAACGCATAACGCATAACGCATAACGCATAACGCATAACGAATAACGCATAACGCATAACGCATAACGCATAACGCATAACGCATAACGCATAACGCATAACGCATAACGCATAACGCATAACGCATAACGCATAACGCATAACGCATAACGCATAACGCGTAACGCATAACGGATAACGCATAACGCATAACGCACAACGCATAACGCATAACGCACATCGCATAACGCATAACGCATAACGCATAATGCATAACGCATGACGAATAACGCATAACGCAAAACGCATAACGCATAACGCGTAACGCATAACGCATAACGCATAACGCATAACGCATAACGCATAACGCATAACGCATAACGCATGACACATTACTCATAACGCATTACGCATAACGCATAACGCATAACGGATAACGCATAACGCATAATGCATAACGCATAACGCATAACGCATAACGCATAACGCATAACCCATAACGCATAACGCATAACCCATAACGAATAACGCATAACGCTCAATGGAAAAGTCATAACGCATAACGCTCAATGAAAAAGTCATAATGCTTAACGCATAACGCATAACGCATAACGCATAACGCTCAATGGAAAAGTCATAACGCATAACGCTCAATGAAAAAGTCATAATGCTTAACGCATAACGCATAACGCATAACGCATAACGCACATCGCATAACGCATAACGCATAACGCATAACGCATAACGCATAACGAATAACGCATAACGCATAACGCATAACGCATAACGCATAACGCGTAACGCATAACGCGTAACGCATAACGCATAACGCATAACGCATAACGCATAACGCATAACGCATAACGCATAACGCATAACGCATAACGCATAACGCATAACGCATAACGCATAACGCATAACGCATAACGCATAACGCATAACGCATAACGCATAACGCATAACGCATAACGCATAACGCATAACGCATAACGCATAACGCATAACGCATGACGAATAACGCATAACGCATAACGCATAACGCATAACGCGTAACGCATAACGCATAACGCATAACGCATAACGCATAACGCATAACGCATAACGCATGACACATTACTCATAACGCATTACGCATAACGCATAACGCATAACGGATAACGCATAACGCATAATGCATAACGCATGACGCATAACGCATAACGCATAACGCATAACCCATAACGCATAACGCATAACCCATAACGAATAACGCATAACGCTCAATGGAAAAGTCATAACGCATAACGCTCAATGAAAAAGTCATAATGCTTAACGCATAACGCATAACGCATAACGCATAACGCTCAATGGAAAAGTCATAACGCATAACGCTCAATGAAAAAGTCATAATGCTTAACGCATAACGCATAACGCATAACGCATAACGCACATCGCATAACGCATAACGCATAACGCATAACGCATAACGCATAACGCATAACGCATAACGCATAACGCATAACGCATAACGCATAACGCATAACGGATAACGCGTAACGCATAACGCATAACGCATAACGCATAACGCGTAAAGCATAACGGATAACGCATAACGCATAACCCATAACGCGTAACGCGTAACGCATAACGGATAACGGATAACGCATAACGCATAACGCATAACGCATAACGCATAACGAATAACGCATATCGCATAACGCATAACGGATAACGCATAACGCATAACGCATAACGCATAACGCATAACGCATAACGCATAACGCATAACGCATAACGCATAACGCATAACGCATAACGCATAACGCATAACGCATAACGCATAACGCATAACGCATAACGCATAACGCATAACGCATAACGCATAACGCATAACGCATAACGCATAACGCATAACGCATAACGCATAACGCATAACGCATAACGCATAACGCATAACGCATAACGCATAACGCATAACGCATAACGCATAACGCATAACGCATAACGCATAACGCATAACGCATAACGCATAACGCATAACGCATAACGCATAACGCATAACGCATAACGCATAACGCATAACGCATAACGCATAACGCATAACGCATAACGCATAACGCATAACGCATAACGCATAACGCATAACGCATAACGCATAACGCATAACGCATAACGCATAACTCATGACGAATAACGCATAACGCATAACGCATAACGCTCAATGGAAAAGTCATAACGCATAACGCTCAATGAAAAAGTCATAATGCTTAACGCATAACGCATAACGCATAACGCATAACGCACATCGCATAACGCATAACGCATAACGCATAACGCATAACGCATAACGAATAACGCATAACGCATAACGCATAACGCATAACGCATAACGCATAACGCATAACGCATAACGCATAACGCATAACGCATAACGCATAACGCATAACGCATAACGCATAACGCATAACGCATAACGCGTAACGCATAACGCATAACGCATAACGCATAACGCATAACGCATAACGCATAACGCATAACGCATAACGCATAACGCATAACGCATAACGCATAACGCATAACGCATAACGCATAACGCATAACGCATAACGAATAACGCATAACGCATAACGCATAACGCATAACGCATGACGAATAACGCATAACGCATAACGCATAACGCATAACGCGTAACGCATAACGCATAACGCATAACGCATAACGCATAACGCATAACGCATAACGCATGACACATTACTCATAACGCATTACGCATAACGCATAACGCATAACGGATAACGCATAACGCATAATGCATAACGCATAACGCATAACGCATAACGCATAACGCATAACCCATAACGCATAACGCATAACCCATAACGAATAACGCATAACGCTCAATGGAAAAGTCATAACGCATAACGCTCAATGAAAAAGTCATAATGCTTAACGCATAACGCATAACGCTCAATGGAAAAGTCATAACGCATAACGCTCAATGAAAAAGTCATAATGCTTAACGCATAACGCATAACGCATAACGCATAACGCACATCGCATAACGCATAACGCATAACGCATGACGCATAACGCAGAACGCATGACGCATAACGCATGACGCATAACGCATAACGCATAACGCATAACGCATAACGCATAACGCATAACGCATAACTCATAACGCATAACGCATAACGCATAACGCATAACGCATAACGCATAACGCATAACGCATAACGCATAACGCATAACGCATAACGCATAACGCATAACGCATAACGCATAACGCATAACGCATAACGCATAACGCATAACGCATAACGCATAACGCATAACGCATAACGCATAACGCATAACGCATAACGCATAACGCATAACGCATAACGCATAACGCATAACGCATAACGAATAACGCATAACGCATAACGCATAACGCATAACGGATAACGCATGACGCATAACGCATAACGCATAACGCATAACGCATAACGCATAACGCATAACGCATAACGCATAACGCATAACGCATAACGCATAACGCATAACGCATAACGCATAACGCATAACGCATAACGCATAACGCATAACGCATATCGCATAACGTATAACGCTTAACGCATAACGCATAACGCATAACGCATAACGCATAACGCGTAACGCATAACGGATAACGCATAACGGATAACGCATGGTGCATAACGCATAACGCATAACGCATAACGCATAACGCATAACGCATAACGCATAACGCATAACGCATAAGGCATAACGCATAACGCATAACGCATAACGCATAACGCATAACGCATAACGCATAACGCATAACGCATAACGCATAACGCATAACGCATAACGTTCAATGAAAAAGTCATAACGCATAACGCATATCGCATAACCCGTAAAGCACAACGCATAACACATAACGCATAACACATAACGCATAACGCATAACGCATAACGCATAACGCATAACGCATAACGCATAACGCATAACGCATAACGCATAACGCATAACGCATAACGCATAACGCATATCGCATAACCCGTAAAGCACAACGCATAACACATAACGCATAACGCATAACACATAACGCATAACGCATAACGCATAACGCATAACGCATAACGCATAACGCATAACGCATAACGCATAACGCATAACGCATAACGCATAACGCATAACTCATAACGCATAACGCATAACGCATAACGCATAACGCATAACGCATAACGCATAACGCATAACGCATAACGCATAACGCATAACGCATAACGCATAACGCATAACGCATAACGCATAACGCATAACGCATAACGCATAACGCATAACGCATAACGCATAACGCATAACGCATAACGCATAACGCATAACGCATAACGCATAACGCATAACGCATAACGCATAACGAATAACGCATAACGCATAACGCATAACGCATAACGGATAACGCATGACGCATAACGCATAACGCATAACGCATAACGCATAACGCATAACGCATAACGCATAACGCATAACGCATAACGCATAACGCATAACGCATAACGCATAACGCATAACGCATAACGCATAACGCATAACGCATAACGCATATCGCATAACGTATAACGCTTAACGCATAACGCATAACGCATAACGCATAACGCGTAACGCATAACGGATAACGCATAACGGATAACGCATGGTGCATAACGCATAACGCATAACGCATAACGCATAACGCATAACGCATAACGCATAACGCATAACGCATAAGGCATAACGCATAACGCATAACGCATAACGCATAACGCATAACGCATAACGCATAACGCATAACGCATAACGCATAACGTTCAATGAAAAAGTCATAACGCATAACGCATATCGCATAACCCGTAAAGCACAACGCATAACACATAACGCATAACACATAACGCATAACGCATAACGCATAACGCATAACGCATAACGCATAACGCATAACGCATAACGCATAACGCATAACGCATAACGCATAACGCATAACGCATAACGCATAACGCATAACGCATAACGCATAACGCATAACGCATAACGCATAACGCATAACGCATAACGCATAACGCATAACGCATAACGCATATCGCATAACGTATAACGCTTAACGCATAACGCATAACGCGTAACGCGTAACGCATAACGCATAACGCATAACGCATAACGCATAACGCATAACGCATAACGCATAACGCATAACGCATAACGCATAACGCATGACGCATAACGCAGAACGCATAACGCATAACGCATAACGCATAACGCATAACGCATAACGCATAACGCATAACGCATAACGCATAACGCATAACGCATAACGCATAACGCATAACGCATAACGCATAACGCATAACGCATAACGCATAACGCATAACGCATAACGCATAACGCATAACGCATAACGCATAACGCATAACGCATAACGCATAACGCATAACGCATAACGCATAACGCATAACGCATAACGCATAACGCATAACGCATAACGCATAACGCATAACGCATAACGCATAACGCATAACGCATAACGCATAACGCATAACGCATAACGCATAACGCATAACGCATAACGCATAACGAATAACGCATAACGCATAACGCATAACGCATAACGCATAACGCATAACGCATAACGCATAACGCATAACGCATAACGCATAACGCATAACGCATAACGCATAACGCATAACGCATAACGCATAACGCATAACGCGTAACGCATAACGGATAACGCATAACGCATAACGCACAACGCATAACGCATAACGCACATCGCATAACGCATAACGCATAACGCATAACGCATAACGCATGACGAATAACGCATAACGCATAACGCATAACGCATAACGCTCAATGGAAAAGTCATAACGCATAACGCTCAATGAAAAAGTCATAATGCTTAACGCATAACGCATAACGCATAACGCATAACGCACATCGCATAACGCATAACGCATAACGCATAACGCATAACGCATAACGAATAACGCATAACGCATAACGCATAACGCATAACGCATAACGCATAACGCATAACGCATAACGCATAACGCATAACGCATAACGCATAACGCATAACGCATAACGCATAACGCATAACGCATAACGCATAACGCATAACGCATAACGCATAACGCATAACGCATAACGCGTAACGCATAACGCATAACGCATAACGCATAACGCATAACGCATAACGCATAACGCATAACGCATAACGCATAAGGCATAACGCATAACGCATAACGCATAACGCATAACGCATAACGCATAACGCATAACGCATAACGCATAACGCATAACGTTCAATGAAAAAGTCATAACGCATAACGCATATCGCATAACCCGTAAAGCACAACGCATAACACATAACGCATAACACATAACGCATAACGCATAACGCATAACGCATAACGCATAACGCATAACGCATAACGCATAACGCATAACGCATAACGCATAACGCATAACGCATAACGCATAACGCATAACGCATAACGCATAACGCATAACGCATAACGCATAACGCATAACACATAACGCATAACGCATATCGCATAACGTATAACGCTTAACGCATAACGCATAACGCGTAACGCGTAACGCATAACGCATAACGCATAACGCATAACGCATAACGCATAACGCATAACGCATAACGCATAACGCATAACGCATGACGCATAACGCATAACGCATAACGCATAACGCATAACGCATAACGCATAACGCATAACGCATAACGCATAACGCATAACGCATAACGCATAACGCATAACGAATAACGCATAACGCATAACGCATAACGCATAACGGATAACGCATGACGCATAACGCATAACGCATAACGCATAACGCATAACGCATAACGCATAACGCATAACGCATAACGCATAACGCATAACGCATAACGCATAACGCATAACGCATAACGCATAACGCATAACGCATAACGCATAACGCATATCGCATAACGTATAACGCTTAACGCATAACGCATAACGCATAACGCATAACGCATAACGCATAACGCATAACGCATAACGCATAAGGCATAACGCATAACGCATAACGCATAACGCATAACGCATAACGCATAACGCATAACGCATAACGCATAACGCATAACGCATAACGCATAACGTTCAATGAAAAAGTCATAACGCATAACGCATATCGCATAACCCGTAAAGCACAACGCATAACACATAACGCATAACACATAACGCATAACGCATAACGCATAACGCATAACGCATAACGCATAACGCATAACGCATAACGCATAACGCATAACGCATAACGCATAACGCATATCGCATAACCCGTAAAGCACAACGCATAACACATAACGCATAACGCATAACACATAACGCATAACGCATAACGCATAACGCATAACGCATAACGCATAACGCATAACGCATAACGCATAACGCATAACGCATAACGCATAACGCATAACGCATAACTCATAACGCATAACGCATAACGCATAACGCATAACGCATAACGCATAACGCATAACGCATAACGCATAACGCATAACGCATAACGCATAACGCATAACGCATAACGCATAACGCATAACGCATAACGCATAACGCATAACGCATAACGCATAACGCATAACGCATAACGCATAACGCATAACGCATAACGCATAACGCATAACGCATAACGCATAACGCATAACGAATAACGCATAACGCATAACGCATAACGCATAACGGATAACGCATGACGCATAACGCATAACGCATAACGCATAACGCATAACGCATAACGCATAACGCATAACGCATAACGCATAACGCATAACGCATAACGCATAACGCATAACGCATAACGCATAACGCATAACGCATAACGCATAACGCATAACGCATATCGCATAACGTATAACGCTTAACGCATAACGCATAACGCATAACGCATAACGCGTAACGCATAACGGATAACGCATAACGGATAACGCATGGTGCATAACGCATAACGCATAACGCATAACGCATAACGCATAACGCATAACGCATAACGCATAACGCATAAGGCATAACGCATAACGCATAACGCATAACGCATAACGCATAACGCATAACGCATAACGCATAACGCATAACGCATAACGTTCAATGAAAAAGTCATAACGCATAACGCATATCGCATAACCCGTAAAGCACAACGCATAACACATAACGCATAACACATAACGCATAACGCATAACGCATAACGCATAACGCATAACGCATAACGCATAACGCATAACGCATAACGCATAACGCATAACGCATAACGCATAACGCATAACGCATAACGCATAACGCATAACGCATAACGCATAACGCATAACGCATAACGCATAACACATAACGCATAACGCATATCGCATAACGTATAACGCTTAACGCATAACGCATAACGCGTAACGCGTAACGCATAACGCATAACGCATAACGCATAACGCATAACGCATAACGCATAACGCATAACGCATAACGCATAACGCATAACGCATGACGCATAACGCAGAACGCATAACGCATAACGCATAACGCATAACGCATAACGCATAACGCATAACGCATAACGCATAACGCATAACGCATAACGCATAACGCATAACGCATAACGCATAACGCATAACGCATAACGCATAACGCATAACGCATAACGCATAACGCATAACGCATAACGCATAACGCATAACGCATAACGCATAACGCATAACGCATAACGCATAACGCATAACGCATAACGCATAACGCATAACGCATAACGCATAACGCATAACGCATAACGCATAACGCATAACGCATAACGCATAACGCATAACGCATAACGCATAACGCATAACGCATAACGCATAACGCATAACGCATAACGAATAACGCATAACGCATAACGCATAACGCATAACGCATAACGCATAACGCATAACACATAACGCATAACGCATAACGCATAACGCATAACGCATAACGCATAACGCATAACGCATAACGCATAACGCATAACGCATAACGCGTAACGCATAACGGATAACGCATAACGCATAACGCACAACGCATAACGCATAACGCACATCGCATAACGCATAACGCATAACGCATAACGCATAACGCATGACGAATAACGCATAACGCATAACGCATAACGCATAACGCTCAATGGAAAAGTCATAACGCATAACGCTCAATGAAAAAGTCATAATGCTTAACGCATAACGCATAACGCATAACGCATAACGCACATCGCATAACGCATAACGCATAACGCATAACGCATAACGCATAACGAATAACGCATAACGCATAACGCATAACGCATAACGCATAACGCATAACGCATAACGCATAACGCATAACGCATAACGCATAACGCATAACGCATAACGCATAACGCATAACGCATAACGCATAACGCATAACGCATAACGCATAACGCATAACGCATAACGCATAACGCGTAACGCATAACGCATAACGCATAACGCATAACGCATAACGCATAACGCATAACGCATAACGCATAACGCATAACGCATAACGCATAACGCATAACGCATAACGCATAACGCATAACGCATAACGCATAACGCATAACGCATAACGCATAACGCATAACGCATAACGCATAACGCATAACGCATGACGAATAACGCATAACGCATAACGCATAACGCATAACGCGTAACGCATAACGCATAACGCATAACGCATAACGCATAACGCATAACGCATAACGCATGACACATTACTCATAACGCATTACGCATAACGCATAACGCATAACGGATAACGCATAACGCATAATGCATAACGCATAACGCATAACGCATAACGCATAACGCATAACCCATAACGCATAACGCATAACCCATAACGAATAACGCATAACGCTCAATGGAAAAGTCATAACGCATAACGCTCAATGAAAAAGTCATAATGCTTAACGCATAACGCATAACGCTCAATGGAAAAGTCATAACGCATAACGCTCAATGAAAAAGTCATAATGCTTAACGCATAACGCATAACGCATAACGCATAACGCACATCGCATAACGCATAACGCATAACGCATAACGCATAACGCATAACGAATAACGCATAACGCATAACGCATAACGCATAACGCATAACGCGTAACGCATAACGCGTAACGCATAACGCATAACGCATAACGCATAACGCATAACGCATAACGCATAACGCATAACGCATAACGCATAACGCATAACGCATAACGCATAACGCATAACGCATAACGCATAACGCATAACGCATAACGCATAACGCATAACGCATAACGCATAACGCATAACGCATAACGCATAACGCATAACGCATAACGCATAACGCATAACGCATAACGCATAACGGATAACGCATGACGCATAACGCATAACGCATAACGCATAACGCGTAAAGCATAACGGATAACGCATAACGCATAACCCATAACGCGTAACGCGTAACGCATAACGGATAACGGATAACGCATAACGCATAACGCATAACGCATAACGCATAACGAATAACGCATATCGCATAACGCATAACGGATAACGCATAACGCATAACGCATAACGCATAACGCATAACGCATAACGCATAACGCATAACGCATAACGCATAACGCATAACGCATAACGCATAACGCATAACGCATAACGCATAACGCGTAACGCATAACGGATAACGCATAACGCATAACGCATAACGCATAACGCATAACGCATAACGCATAACGCATAACGCATAACGCATAACGCATAACGCATAACGCATAACGCATAACGCATAACGCATAACGCATAACGCATAACGCATAACGCATAACGCATAACGCATAACGAATAACGCATAACGCATAACGCATAACGCATAACGGATAACGCATGACGCATAACGCATAACGCATAACGCATAACGCATAACGCATAACGCATAACGCATAACGCATAACGCATAACGCATAACGCATAACGCATAACGCATAACGCATAACGCATAACGCATAACGCATAACGCATAACGCATAACGCATATCGCATAACGTATAACGCTTAACGCATAACGCATAACGCATAACGCATAACGCGTAACGCATAACGGATAACGCATAACGGATAACGCATGGTGCATAACGCATAACGCATAACGCATAACGCATAACGCATAACGCATAACGCATAACGCATAACGCATAAGGCATAACGCATAACGCATAACGCATAACGCATAACGCATAACGCATAACGCATAACGCATAACGTTCAATGAAAAAGTCATAACGCATAACGCATATCGCATAACCCGTAAAGCACAACGCATAACACATAACGCATAACACATAACGCATAACGCATAACGCATAACGCATAACGCATAACGCATAACGCATAACGCATAACGCATAACGCATAACGCATAACGCATAACGCATAACGCATAACGCATAACGCATAACGCATAACGCATAACGCATAACGCATAACGCATAACGCATAACACATAACGCATAACGCATATCGCATAACGTATAACGCTTAACGCATAACGCATAACGCGTAACGCGTAACGCATAACGCATAACGCATAACGCATAACGCATAACGCATAACGCATAACGCATAACGCATAACGCATAACGCATGACGCATAACGCAGAACGCATAACGCATAACGCATAACGCATAACGCATAACGCATAACGCATAACGCATAACGCATAACGCATAACGCATAACGCATAACGCATAACGCATAACGCATAACGCATAACGCATAACGCATAACGCATAACGCATAACGCATAACGCATAACGCATAACGCATAACGCATAACGCATAACGCATAACGCATAACGCATAACGCATAACGCATAACGCATAACGCATAACGCATAACGCATAACGCATAACGCATAACGCATAACGCATAACGCATAACGCATAACGCATAACGCATAACGCATAACGCATAACGAATAACGCATAACGCATAACGCATAACGCATAACGCATAACGCATAACGCATAACGCATAACGCATAACGCATAACGCATAACGCATAACGCATAACGCATAACGCATAACGCATAACGCATAACGCATAACGCATAACGCATAACGCGTAACGCATAACGGATAACGCATAACGCATAACGCACAACGCATAACGCATAACGCACATCGCATAACGCATAACGCATAACGCATAACGCATAACGCATGACGAATAACGCATAACGCATAACGCATAACGCATAACGCTCAATGGAAAAGTCATAACGCATAACGCTCAATGAAAAAGTCATAATGCTTAACGCATAACGCATAACGCATAACGCATAACGCACATCGCATAACGCATAACGCATAACGCATAACGCATAACGCATAACGAATAACGCATAACGCATAACGCATAACGCATAACGCATAACGCATAACGCATAACGCATAACGCATAACGCATAACGCATAACGCATAACGCATAACGCATAACGCATAACGCATAACGCATAACGCATAACGCATAACGCATAACGCATAACGCGTAACGCATAACGCCTAACGCATAACGCATAACGCATAACGCATAACGCATAACGCATAACGCATAACGCATAACGCATAACGCATAACGCATAACGCATAACGCATAACGCATAACGCATAACGCATAACGCATAACGCATAACGCATAACGCATAACGCATAACGCATAACGCATGACGAATAACGCATAACGCATAACGCATAACGCATAACGCGTAACGCATAACGCATAACGCATAACGCATAACGCATAACGCATAACGCATAACGCATGACACATTACTCATAACGCATTACGCATAACGCATAACGCATAACGGATAACGCATAACGCATAATGCATAACGCATAACGCATAACGCATAACGCATAACGCATAACCCATAACGCATAACGCATAACCCATAACGAATAACGCATAACGCTCAATGGAAAAGTCATAACGCATAACGCTCAATGAAAAAGTCATAATGCTTAACGCATAACGCATAACGCTCAATGGAAAAGTCATAACGCATAACGCTCAATGAAAAAGTCATAATGCTTAACGCATAACGCATAACGCATAACGCATAACGCACATCGCATAACGCATAACGCATAACGCATAACGCATAACGCATAACGAATAACGCATAACGCATAACGCATAACGCATAACGCATAACGCGTAACGCATAACGCGTAACGCATAACGCATAACGCATAACGCATAACGCATAACGCATAACGCATAACGCATAACGCATAACGCATAACGCATAACGCATAACGCATAACGCATAACGCATAACGCATAACGCATAACGCATAACGCATAACGCATAACGCATAACGCATAACGCATAACGCATAACGCATAACGCATAACGCATAACGCATAACGCATAACGCATAACGCATAACGCATAACGCATAACGCATAACGCATAACGCATAACGCATAACGGATAACGCATGACGCATAACGCATAACGCATAACGCATAACGCGTAAAGCATAACGGATAACGCATAACGCATAACCCATAACGCGTAACGCGTAACGCATAACGGATAACGGATAACGCATAACGCATAACGCATAACGCATAACGAATAACGCATATCGCATAACGCATAACGGATAACGCATAACGCATAACGCATAACGCATAACGCATAACGCATAACGCATAACGCATAACGCATAACGCATAACGCATAACGCATAACGCATAACGCATAACGCATAACGCATAACGCATAACGCATAACGCATAACGCATAACGCATAACGCATAACGCATAACGCATAACGCATAACGCATAACGCATAACGCATAACGCATAACGCATAACGCATAACGCATAACGCATAACGCATAACGCATAACGCATAACGCATAACGCATAACGCATAACGCATAACGCATAACGCATAACGCA
Source organism: Lasioglossum baleicum (assembly GCF_051020765.1). Taxonomy (NCBI): domain Eukaryota; kingdom Metazoa; phylum Arthropoda; class Insecta; order Hymenoptera; family Halictidae; genus Lasioglossum; species Lasioglossum baleicum. The sequence continues at coordinate 102,358 of NW_027469098.1, read as the reverse complement.
TAACGCATAACGCATAACGCATAACGCATAACGCATAACGCATAACGCATAACGCATAACGCATAACGCATAACGCATAACGCATAACGCATAACGCATAACGCATAACGCATAACGCATAACGCATAACGCATAACGCATAACGCATAACGCATAACGCATAACGCATAACGCATAACGCATAACGCATAACGCATAACGCATAACGCATAACGCATAACGCATAACGCATAACGCATAACGCATAACGCATAACGCATAACGCATAACGCATAACGCATAACGCATAACGCATAACGCATAACGCATAACGCATAACGCATAACGCATAACGCATATCGCATAACGCATAACGCATAACGCATAACGCATAACGCATAACGCATAACGCATATCGCATATCGCATAACGTTCAATGAAAAAGTCATAACGCATAACGCATATCGCATAACCCGTAAAGCACAACGCATAACACATAACGCATAACGCATAACGCATAACGCATAACGCATAACGCATAACGCATAACGCATAACGCATAACGCATAACGCATAACGCATAACGCATAACGCATAACGCATAACGCATAACGCATAACGCATAACGCATATCGCATAACGCATAACGTCCAATGAAAAAGTCATAACGCATAACGCATATCGCATAACCCGTAAAGCACAACGCATAACACATAACGCATAACGCATAACACATAACGCATAACGCATAACGCATAACGCATAACGCATAACGCGTAAAGCATAACGGATAACGCATAACGCGTAACGCATAACGCGTAACGCGTAACGCATAACGGATAACGCATGACACATTACTCATAACGCATTACGCATAACGCATAACGCATAACGGATAACGCATAACGCATAACGCATAACGCATAACGCATAACGCATAACGCATAACGCATAACGCATAACGCATAACGCTTAACGCATAACGCATAACGCATAACGCATAACGCATAACGCATATCGCATAACGCATAACGTCCAATGAAAAAGTCATAACGCATAACGCATATCGCATAACCCGTAAAGCACAACGCATAACACATAACGCATAACGCATAACACATAACGCATAACGCATAACGCATAACGCATAACGCATAACGCATAGCGCATAACGCATAACGCATAACGCATAACGCATAACGCATAACGCATAACGCATAACGCATAACGCATAACGCATAACGCATAACGCATAACGCATAACGCATAACGCATAACGCATAACGCATAACGCATAACGCATAACGCATAACGCATAACGCATAACGCATAACGCATAACGCATAACGCATAACGCATAACGCATAACGCATAACGCATAACGCATAACGCATAACGCATAACGCATAACGCATAACGCATAACGCATAACGCATAACGCAGAACGCATAACGCATAACGCATAACGCATAACGCATAACGCATAACGCATAACGCATAACGCATAACGCATAACGCATAACGCATAACGCATAACGCATAACGCATAACGCATAACGCATAACGCATAACGCATAACGCATAACGCATAACGCATAACGCATAACGCATAACGCATAACGGATAACGCATGACGCATAACGCATAACGCATAACGCATAACGCGTAAAGCATAACGGATAACGCATAACGCGTAACGCATAACGCGTAACGCGTAACGCATAACGGATAACGCATGACACATTACTCATAACGCATTACGCATAACGCATAACGCATAACGGATAACGCATAACGCATAATGCATAACGCATAACGCATAACGCATAACGCATAACGCATAACGCATAACCCATAACGCATAACGCATAACCCATAACGAATAACGCATAACGCTCAATGGAAAAGTCATAACGCATAACGCTCAATGAAAAAGTCATAATGCTTAACGCATAACGCATAACGCATAACGCATAACGCATAACGCATAACGCTCAATGGAAAAGTCATAACGCATAACGCTCAATGAAAAAGTCATAATCCTTAACGCATAACGCATAACGCATAACGCATAACGCATAACGCACATCGCATAACGCATAACGCATAACGCATAACGCATAACGCATAACGCATAACGCATAACGAATAACGCATAACGCATAACGCATAACGCATAACGCATAACGCATAACGCGTAACGCATAACGCGTAACGCATAACGCATAACGCATAACGCATAACGCATAACGCATATCGCATAACGCATAACGCATAACGCATAACGCATAACGCATAACGCATAACGCATAACGCATAACGCATAACGCATATCGCATAACGCATAACGTCCAATGAAAAAGTCATAACGCATAACGCATATCGCATAACCCGTAAAGCACAACGCATAACACATAACGCATAACGCATAACAAATAACGCGTAACGCATAACGCATAACGCATAACGCATAACGCATAACGCATATCGCATAACGCATAACGCATAACGCATAACGCATAACGCATAACGCATAACGCATAACGCATAACGCATAACGCATAACGCATAACGCATAACGCATAACGCATAACGCATAACGCATAACGCATAACGCATAACGCATAACGCATAACGCATAACGCATAACGCATAACGCATAACGCATAACGCATAACGCATAACGCATAACGCATAACGCATAACGCATAACGCATAACGCATAACGCATAACGCATAACGCATAACGCATAACGCATAACGCATAACGCATAACGCATAACGCATAACGCATAACGCATAACGCATAACGCATAACGCATAACGCATAACGCATAACGCATAACGCATAACGCATAACGCATAACGCATAACGCATAACGCATAACGCATAACGCATAACGCATAACGCATAACGCATAACGCATAACGCATAACGCATAACGCATAACGCATAACGCATAACGCATAACGCATAACGCATAACGCATAACGCATAACGCATTACGCATAACGCATAACGCATAACGCATAACGCATAACGCATAACGCATAACGCATAACGCATAACGCATAACGCATAACGCATAACGCATAACGCATAACGCATAACGCATAACGCATAACGCATAACGCATAACGCATAACGCATAACGCATAACGCATAACGCATAACGCATAACGCATAACGCATAACGCATAACGCATAACGCATAACGCATAACGCATAACGCATAACGCATAACGCATAACGCATAACGCATAACGCATAACGCATAACGCATAACGCATATCGCATAACGCATAACGCATAACGAATAACGCATATCGCATAACGTATAACGCTTAACGCATAACGCATAACGCATAACGCATAACGCATAACGCATAACGCATAACGCATAACGCATAACGCATAACGCATAACGCATAACGCATAACGCATAACGCATAACGCATAACGCATAACGCATAACGCATAACGCATAACGCATAACGCATAACGCATAACGCATAACGCATAACGCATAACGCATAACGCATAACGCATAACGCATAACGCATAACGGATAACGCATGACGCATAACGCATAACGCATGACGCATAACGCATGACGCATAACGCATAACGCATAACGCATAACGCATAACGCATAACGCATAACGCATAACGCATAACGCATAACGCATAACGCATAACGCATAACGCATAACGCATAACGCATAACGCATAACGCATAACGCATAACGCATAACGCATAACGCATAACGCATAACGCATAACGCATAACGCATAACGCATAACGCATAACGCATAACGCATAACGCATAACGCATAACGCATAACGCATAACGCATAACGCATAACGCATAACGCATAACGCATAACGCATAACGCATAACGCATAACGCATAACGCATAACGCATAACGCATAACGCATAACGCATAACGCATAACGCATAACGCATAACCCTTAACGCATAACGCATAACGCATATCGCATAACGCATAACGTCCAATGAAAAAGTCATAACGCATAACGCATATCGCATAACCCGTAAAGCACAACGCATAACACATAACGCATAACGCATAACGCATAACGCATAACGCATAACGCATAACGCATAACGCATAACGCATAACGCATAACGCATAACGCATAACGCATAACGCATAACGCATAACGCATAACGCATAACGCATAACGCATAACGCATATCGCATAACGCATAACGTCCAATGAAAAAGTCATAACGCATAACGCATATCGCATAACCCGTAAAGCACAACGCATAACACATAACGCATAACGCATAACACATAACGCATAACGCATAACGCATAACGCATAACGCATAACGCGTAAAGCATAACGGATAACGCATAACGCGTAACGCATAACGCGTAACGCGTAACGCATAACGGATAACGCATGACACATTACTCATAACGCATTACGCATAACGCATAACGCATAACGGATAACGCATAACGCATAACGCATAACGCATAACGCATAACGCATAACGCATAACGCATAACGCATAACGCATAACGCTTAACGCATAACGCATAACGCATAACGCATAACGCATATCGCATAACGCATAACGTCCAATGAAAAAGTCATAACGCATAACGCATATCGCATAACCCGTAAAGCACAACGCATAACACATAACGCATAACGCATAACACATAACGCATAACGCATAACGCATAACGCATAACGCATAACGCATAGCGCATAACGCATAACGCATAACGCATAACGCATAACGCATAACGCATAACGCATAACGCATAACGCATAACGCATAACGCATAACGCATAACGCATAACGCATAACGCATAACGCATAACGCATAACGCATAACGCATAACGCATAACGCATAACGCATAACGCATAACGCATAACGCATAACGCATAACGCATAACGCATAACGCATAACGCATAACGCATAACGCATAACGCATAACGCATAACGCATAACGCATAACGCATAACGCAGAACGCATAACGCATAACGCATAACGCATAACGCATAACGCATAACGCATAACGCATAACGCATAACGCATAACGCATAACGCATAACGCATAACGCATAACGCATAACGCATAACGCATAACGCATAACGCATAACGCATAACGCATAACGCATAACGCATAACGCATAACGGATAACGCATGACGCATAACGCATAACGCATAACGCATAACGCGTAAAGCATAACGGATAACGCATAACGCGTAACGCATAACGCGTAACGCGTAACGCATAACGGATAACGCATGACACATTACTCATAACGCATTACGCATAACGCATAACGCATAACGGATAACGCATAACGCATAATGCATAACGCATAACGCATAACGCATAACGCATAACGCATAACGCATAACCCATAACGCATAACGCATAACCCATAACGAATAACGCATAACGCTCAATGGAAAAGTCATAACGCATAACGCTCAATGAAAAAGTCATAATGCTTAACGCATAACGCATAACGCATAACGCATAACGCATAACGCATAACGCTCAATGGAAAAGTCATAACGCATAACGCTCAATGAAAAAGTCATAATCCTTAACGCATAACGCATAACGCATAACGCATAACGCATAACGCACATCGCATAACGCATAACGCATAACGCATAACGCATAACGCATAACGCATAACGCATAACGAATAACGCATAACGCATAACGCATAACGCATAACGCATAACGCATAACGCGTAACGCATAACGCGTAACGCATAACGCATAACGCATAACGCATAACGCATAACGCATATCGCATAACGCATAACGCATAACGCATAACGCATAACGCATAACGCATAACGCATAACGCATAACGCATAACGCATATCGCATAACGCATAACGTCCAATGAAAAAGTCATAACGCATAACGCATATCGCATAACCCGTAAAGCACAACGCATAACACATAACGCATAACGCATAACAAATAACGCATAACGCATAACGCATAACGCATAACGCATAACGCATAACGCATAACGCATAACGCATAACGCATAACGCATAACGCGTAACGCATAACGCATAACGCATAACGCATAACGCATTACGCATAACGCATAGCGCATAACGCATAACGCATAACGGATAACGCATGACGCATAACGCATAACGCATGACGCATAACGCATGACGCATAACGCATAACGCATAACGCATAACGCATAACGCATAACGCATAACGCATAACGCATAACGCATAACGCATAACGCATAACGCATAACGCATAACGCATAACGCATAACGCATAACGCATAACGCATAACGCATAACGCATAACGCATAACGCATAACGCATAACGCATAACGCATAACGCATAACGCATAACGCATAACGCATAACGCATAACGCATAACGCATAACGCATAACGCATAACGCATAACGCATAACGCATAACGCATAACGCATAACGCATAACGCATAACGCATAACGCATAACGCATAACGCATAACGCATAACGCATAACGCATAACGCATAACGCATAACGCATAACGCATAACGCATAACGCATAACGCATAACGCATAACGCATAACGCATAACGCATAACGCATAACGCATAACGCATAACGCATTACGCATAACGCATAACGCATAACGCATAACGCATAACGCATAACGCATAACGCATAACGCATAACGCATAACGCATAACGCATAACGCATAACGCATAACGCATAACGCATAACGCATAACGCATAACGCATAACGCATAACGCATAACGCATAACGCATAACGCATAACGCATAACGCATAACGCATAACGCATAACGCATAACGCATAACGCATAACGCATAACGCATAACGCATAACGCATAACGCATAACGCATAACGCATAACGCATAACGCATAACGCATATCGCATAACGCATAACGCATAACGAATAACGCATATCGCATAACGTATAACGCTTAACGCATAACGCATAACGCATAACGCATAACGCATAACGCATAACGCATAACGCATAACGCATAACGCATAACGCATAACGCATAACGCATAACGCATAACGCATAACGCGTAACGCATAACGCGTAACGCATAACGCATAACGCATAACGCATAACGCATAACGCATATCGCATAACGCATAACGCATAACGCATAACGCATAACGCATAACGCATAACGCATAACGCATAACGCATAACGCATATCGCATAACGCATAACGTCCAATGAAAAAGTCATAACGCATAACGCATATCGCATAACCCGTAAAGCACAACGCATAACACATAACGCATAACGCATAACAAATAACGCATAACGCATAACGCATAACGCATAACGCATAACGCATAACGCATAACGCATAACGCATAACGCATAACGCATAACGCGTAACGCATAACGCATAACGCATAACGCATAACGCATTACGCATAACGCATAGCGCATAACGCATAACGCATAACGGATAACGCATGACGCATAACGCATAACGCATGACGCATAACGCATGACGCATAACGCATAACGCATAACGCATAACGCATAACGCATAACGCATAACGCATAACGCATAACGCATAACGCATAACGCATAACGCATAACGCATAACGCATAACGCATAACGCATAACGCATAACGCATAACGCATAACGCATAACGCATAACGCATAACGCATAACGCATAACGCATAACGCATAACGCATAACGCATAACGCATAACGCATAACGCATAACGCATAACGCATAACGCATAACGCATAACGCATAACGCATAACGCATAACGCATAACGCATAACGCATAACGCATAACGCATAACGCATAACGCATAACGCATAACGCATAACGCATAACGCATAACGCATAACGCATAACGCATAACGCATAACGCATAACGCATAACGCATAACGCATAACGCATAACGCATAACGCATAACGCATAACGCATAACGCATAACGCATAACGCATTACGCATAACGCATAACGCATAACGCATAACGCATAACGCATAACGCATAACGCATAACGCATAACGCATAACGCATAACGCATAACGCATAACGCATAACGCATAACGCATAACGCATAACGCATAACGCATAACGCATAACGCATAACGCATAACGCATAACGCATAACGCATAACGCATAACGCATAACGCATAACGCATAACGCATAACGCATAACGCATAACGCATAACGCATAACGCATAACGCATAACGCATAACGCATAACGCATAACGCATAACGCATATCGCATAACGCATAACGCATAACGAATAACGCATATCGCATAACGTATAACGCTTAACGCATAACGCATAACGCATAACGCATAACGCATAACGCATAACGCATAACGCATAACGCATAACGCATAACGCATAACGCATAACGCATAACGCATAACGCATAACGCATAACGCATAACGCATAACGCATAACGCATAACGCATAACGCATAACGCATAACGCATAACGCATAACGCATAACGCATAACGCATAACGCATAACGCATAACGGATAACGCATGACGCATAACGCATAACGCATGACGCATAACGCATGACGCATAACGCATAACGCATAACGCATAACGCATAACGCATAACGCATAACGCATAACGCATAACGCATAACGCATAACGCATAACGCATAACGCATAACGCATAACGCATAACGCATAACGCATAACGCATAACGCATAACGCATAACGCATAACGCATAACGCATAACGCATAACGCATAACGCATAACGCATAACGCATAACGCATAACGCATAACGCATAACGCATAACGCATAACGCATAACGCATAACGCATAACGCATAACGCATAACGCATAACGCATAACGCATAACGCATAACGCATAACGCATAACGCATAACGCATAACGCATAACGCATAACGCATAACGCATAACGCATAACCCATAACGAATAACGCATAACGCTCAATGGAAAAGTCATAACGCATAACGCTCAATGAAAAAGTCATAATGCTTAACGCATAACGCATAACGCTCAATGGAAAAGTCATAACGCATAACGCTCAATGAAAAAGTCATAATGCTTAACGCATAACGCATAACGCATAACGCATAACGCATAACGCACATCGCATAACGCATAACGCATAACGCATAACGCATAACGCATAACGAATAACGCATAACGCATAACGCATAACGCATAACGCATAACGCGTAACGCATAACGCGTAACGCATAACGCATAACGCATAACGCATAACGCATAACGGATAACGCATGACGCATAACGCATAACGCATAACGCATAACGCATAACGCATAACGCGTAACGCATAACGCGTAACGCATAACGCATAACGCATAACGCATAACGCATAACGCATAACGCATAACGCATAACGCATAACGCATAACGCATAACGCATAACGCATAACGCATAACGCATAACGCATAACGCATAACGCATAACGCATAACGCATAACGGATAACGCATGACGCATAACGCATAACGCATAACGCATAACGCGTAAAGCATAACGGATAACGCATAACGCGTAACGCATAACGCGTAACGCGTAACGCATAACGGATAACGCATGACACATTACTCATAACGCATTACGCATAACGCATAACGCATAACGGATAACGCATAACGCATAATGCATAACGCATAACGCATAACGCATAACGCATAACGCATAACGCATAACCCATAACGCATAACGCATAACCCATAACGAATAACGCATAACGCTCAATGGAAAAGTCATAACGCATAACGCTCAATGAAAAAGTCATAATGCTTAACGCATAACGCATAACGCATAACGCATAACGCATAACGCATAACGCTCAATGGAAAAGTCATAACGCATAACGCTCAATGAAAAAGTCATAATCCTTAACGCATAACGCATAACGCATAACGCATAACGCATAACGCATAACGCGTAACGCATAACGCGTAACGCATAACGCATAACGCATAACGCATAACGCATAACGCATAACGCATAACGCATAACGCATAACGCATAACGCATAACGCATAACGCATAACGCATAACGCATAACGCATAACGCATAACGCATAACGCATAACGCATAACGCATAACGGATAACGCATGACGCATAACGCATAACGCATAACGCATAACGCGTAAAGCATAACGGATAACGCATAACGCGTAACGCATAACGCGTAACGCGTAACGCATAACGGATAACGCATGACACATTACTCATAACGCATTACGCATAACGCATAACGCATAACGGATAACGCATAACGCATAATGCATAACGCATAACGCATAACGCATAACGCATAACGCATAACGCATAACCCATAACGCATAACGCATAACCCATAACGAATAACGCATAACGCTCAATGGAAAAGTCATAACGCATAACGCTCAATGAAAAAGTCATAATGCTTAACGCATAACGCATAACGCATAACGCATAACGCATAACGCTCAATGGAAAAGTCATAACGCATAACGCTCAATGAAAAAGTCATAATCCTTAACGCATAACGCATAACGCATAACGCATAACGCATAACGCACATCGCATAACGCATAACGCATAACGCATAACGCATAACGCATAACGCATAACGCATAACGAATAACGCATAACGCATAACGCATAACGCATAACGCATAACGCATAACGCGTAACGCATAACGCGTAACGCATAACGCATAACGCATAACGCATAACGCATAACGCATATCGCATAACGCATAACGCATAACGCATAACGCATAACGCATAACGCATAACGCATAACGCATAACGCATAACGCATATCGCATAACGCATAACGTCCAATGAAAAAGTCATAACGCATAACGCATATCGCATAACCCGTAAAGCACAACGCATAACACATAACGCATAACGCATAACAAATAACGCATAACGCATAACGCATAACGCATAACGCATAACGCATAACGCATAACGCATAACGCATAACGCATAACGCATAACGCATAACGCATAACGCGTAACGCATAACGCATAACGCATAACGCATAACGCATTACGCATAACGCATAGCGCATAACGCATAACGCATAACGGATAACGCATGACGCATAACGCATAACGCATGACGCATAACGCATGACGCATAACGCATAACGCATAACGCATAACGCATAACGCATAACGCATAACGCATAACGCATAACGCATAACGCATAACGCATAACGCATAACGCATAACGCATAACGCATAACGCATAACGCATAACGCATAACGCATAACGCATAACGCATAACGCATAACGCATAACGCATAACGCATAACGCATAACGCATAACGCATAACGCATAACGCATAACGCATAACGCATAACGCATAACGCATAACGCATAACGCATAACGCATAACGCATAACGCATAACGCATAACGCATAACGCATAACGCATAACGCATAACGCATAACGCATAACGCATAACGCATAACGCATAACGCATAACGCATAACGCATAACGCATAACGCATAACGCATAACGCATAACGCATAACGCATAACGCATAACGCATAACGCATAACGCATAACGCATAACGCATAACGCATAACGCATAACGCATTACGCATAACGCATAACGCATAACGCATAACGCATAACGCATAACGCATAACGCATAACGCATAACGCATAACGCATAACGCATAACGCATAACGCATAACGCATAACGCATAACGCATAACGCATAACGCATAACGCATAACGCATAACGCATAACGCATAACGCATAACGCATAACGCATAACGCATAACGCATAACGCATAACGCATAACGCATAACGCATAACGCATAACGCATAACGCATAACGCATAACGCATAACGCATAACGCATATCGCATAACGCATAACGCATAACGAATAACGCATATCGCATAACGTATAACGCTTAACGCATAACGCATAACGCATAACGCATAACGCATAACGCATAACGCATAACGCATAACGCATAACGCATAACGCATAACGCATAACGCATAACGCATAACGCATAACGCATAACGCATAACGCATAACGCATAACGCATAACGCATAACGCATAACGCATAACGCATAACGCATAACGCATAACGCATAACGGATAACGCATGACGCATAACGCATAACGCATGACGCATAACGCATGACGCATAACGCATAACGCATAACGCATAACGCATAACGCATAACGCATAACGCATAACGCATAACGCATAACGCATAACGCATAACGCATAACGCATAACGCATAACGCATAACGCATAACGCATAACGCATAACGCATAACGCATAACGCATAACGCATAACGCATAACGCATAACGCATAACGCATAACGCATAACGCATAACGCATAACGCATAACGCATAACGCATAACGCATAACGCATAACGCATAACGCATAACGCATAACGCATAACGCATAACGCATAACGCATAACGCATAACGCATAACGCATAACGCATAACGCATAACGCATAACGCATAACGCATAACGCATAACGCATAACGCATAACGCATAACGCATAACGCATAACGCATAACGCATAACGCATAACGCATAACGCATAACGCATAACGCATAACCCATAACGAATAACGCATAACGCTCAATGGAAAAGTCATAACGCATAACGCTCAATGAAAAAGTCATAATGCTTAACGCATAACGCATAACGCTCAATGGAAAAGTCATAACGCATAACGCTCAATGAAAAAGTCATAATGCTTAACGCATAACGCATAACGCATAACGCATAACGCACATCGCATAACGCATAACGCATAACGCATAACGCATAACGCATAACGAATAACGCATAACGCATAACGCATAACGCATAACGCATAACGCGTAACGCATAACGCGTAACGCATAACGCATAACGCATAACGCATAACGCATAACGCATAACGCATAACGCATAACGCATAACGCATAACGCATAACGCATAACGCATAACGCATAACGCATAACGCATAACGCATAACGCATAACGCATAACGCATAACGCATAACGCATAACGCATAACGCATAACGCATAACGCACATCGCATAACGCATAACGCATAACGCATAACGCATAACGCATGACGAATAACGCATAACGCATAACGCATAACGCATAACGCTCAATGGAAAAGTCATAACGCATAACGCTCAATGAAAAAGTCATAATGCTTAACGCATAACGCATAACGCATAACGCATAACGCACATCGCATAACGCATAACGCATAACGCATAACGCATAACGCATAACGAATAACGCATAACGCATAACGCATAACGCATAACGCATAACGCATAACGCATAACGCATAACGCATAACGCATAACGCATAACGCATAACGCATAACGCATAACGCATAACGCATAACGCATAACGCATAACGCATAACGCATAACGCATAACGCATAACGCATAACGCGTAACGCATAACGCATAACGCATAACGCATAACGCATAACGCATAACGCATAACGCATAACGCATAACGCATAACGCATAACGCATAACGCATAACGCATAACGCATAACGCATAACGCATAACGCATAACGCATAACGCATAACGCATAACGCATAACGCATAACGCATGACGAATAACGCATAACGCATAACGCATAACGCATAACGCGTAACGCATAACGCATAACGCATAACGCATAACGCATAACGCATAACGCATAACGCATGACACATTACTCATAACGCATTACGCATAACGCATAACGCATAACGGATAACGCATAACGCATAATGCATAACGCATAACGCATAACGCATAACGCATAACGCATAACCCATAACGCATAACGCATAACCCATAACGAATAACGCATAACGCTCAATGGAAAAGTCATAACGCATAACGCTCAATGAAAAAGTCATAATGCTTAACGCATAACGCATAACGCTCAATGGAAAAGTCATAACGCATAACGCTCAATGAAAAAGTCATAATGCTTAACGCATAACGCATAACGCATAACGCATAACGCACATCGCATAACGCATAACGCATAACGCATAACGCATAACGCATAACGAATAACGCATAACGCATAACGCATAACGCATAACGCATAACGCGTAACGCATAACGCGTAACGCATAACGCATAACGCATAACGCATAACGCATAACGCATAACGCATAACGCATAACGCATAACGCATAACGCATAACGCATAACGCATAACGCATAACGCATAACGCATAACGCATAACGCATAACGCATAACGCATAACGCATAACGCATAACGCATAACGCATAACGCATAACGCATAACGCATAACGCATAAGGCATAACGCATAACGCATAACGCATAACGCATAACGCATAACGGATAACGCATGACGCATAACGCATAACGCATAACGCATAACGCGTAAAGCATAACGGATAACGCATAACGCATAACCCATAACGCGTAACGCGTAACGCATAACGGATAACGGATAACGCATAACGCATAACGCATAACGCATAACGCATAACGAATAACGCATATCGCATAACGCATAACGGATAACGCATAACGCATAACGCATAACGCATAACGCATAACGCATAACGCATAACGCATAACGCATAACGCATAACGCATAACGCATAACGCATAACGCATAACGCATAACGCATAACGCATAACGCATAACGCATAACGCATAACGCATAACGCATAACGCATAACGCATAACGCATAACGCATAACGCATAACGCATAACGCATAACGCATAACGCATAACGCATAACGCATAACGCATAACGCATAACGCATAACGCATAACGCATAACGCATAACGCATAACGCATAACGCATAACGCATAACGCATAACGCATAACGCATAACGCATAACGCATAACGCATAACGCATAACGCATAACGCATAACGCATAACGCATAACGCATAACGCATAACGCATAACGCATAACGCATAACGCATAACGCATAACGCATAACGCATAACGCATAACGCATAACGCATAACGCATAACGCATAACGCATAACGCATAACGCATAACGCATAACGCATAACGCATAACGCATAACGCATAACGCATAACGCATAACGCATAACGCATAACGCATAACGCATAACGCATAACGCATAACGCATAACGCATAACGCATAACGCATAACGCATAACGCATAACGCATAACGCATAACGCATATCGCATAACGCATAACGCATAACGCATAACGCATAACGCATAACGCATAACGCATATCGCATATCGCATAACGTTCAATGAAAAAGTCATAACGCATAACGCATATCGCATAACCCGTAAAGCACAACGCATAACACATAACGCATAACGCATAACGCATAACGCATAACGCATAACGCATAACGCATAACGCATAACGCATAACGCATAACGCATAACGCATAACGCATAACGCATAACGCATAACGCATAACGCATAACGCATATCGCATAACGCATAACGTCCAATGAAAAAGTCATAACGCATAACGCATATCGCATAACCCGTAAAGCACAACGCATAACACATAACGCATAACGCATAACACATAACGCATAACGCATAACGCATAACGCATAACGCATAACGCGTAAAGCATAACGGATAACGCATAACGCGTAACGCATAACGCGTAACGCGTAACGCATAACGGATAACGCATGACACATTACTCATAACGCATTACGCATAACGCATAACGCATAACGGATAACGCATAACGCATAACGCATAACGCATAACGCATAACGCATAACGCATAACGCATAACGCATAACGCATAACGCATAACGCATAACGCATAACGCATAACGCATAACGCATAACGCATAACGCATAACGCATATCGCATAACGCATAACGCATAACGAATAACGCATATCGCATAACGTATAACGCTTAACGCATAACGCATAACGCATAACGCATAACGCATAACGCATAACGCATAACGCATAACGCATAACGCATAACGCATAACGCATAACGCATAACGCATAACGCATAACGCATAACGCATAACGCATAACGCATAACGCATAACGCGTAACGCATAACGCATAACGCATAAGCATAACGCATAACGCATATCGCATAACGCATAACGCATAACGCATAACGCATAACGCATAACGCATAACGCATATCGCATAACGCATAACGTCCAATGAAAAAGTCATAACGCATAACGCATATCGCATAACCCGTAAAGCACAACGCATAACACATAACGCATAACGCATAACACATAACGCATAACGCATAACGCATAACGCATAACGCATAACGCATAGCGCATAACGCATAACGCATAACGCATAACGCATAACGCATAACGCATAACGCATAACGCATAACGCATAACGCATAACGCATAACGCATAACGCATAACGCATAACGCATAACGCATAACGCATAACGCATAACGCATAACGCATAACGCATAACGCATAACGCATAACGCATAACGCATAACGCATAACGCATAACGCATAACGCATAACGCATAACGCATAACGCATAACGCATAACGCATAACGCATAACGCATAACGCATAACGCATAACGCATAACGCATAACGCAGAACGCATAACGCATAACGCATAACGCATAACGCATAACGCATAACGCATAACGCATAACGCATAACGCATAACGCATAACGCATAACGCATAACGCATAACGCATAACGCATAACGCATAACGCATAACGCATAACGCATAACGCATAACGCATAACGCATAACGCATAACGCATAACGCATAACGGATAACGCATGACGCATAACGCATAACGCATAACGCATAACGCGTAAAGCATAACGGATAACGCATAACGCGTAACGCATAACGCGTAACGCGTAACGCATAACGGATAACGCATGACACATTACTCATAACGCATTACGCATAACGCATAACGCATAACGGATAACGCATAACGCATAATGCATAACGCATAACGCATAACGCATAACGCATAACGCATAACGCATAACCCATAACGCATAACGCATAACCCATAACGAATAACGCATAACGCTCAATGGAAAAGTCATAACGCATAACGCTCAATGAAAAAGTCATAATGCTTAACGCATAACGCATAACGCATAACGCATAACGCATAACGCATAACGCATAACGCTCAATGGAAAAGTCATAACGCATAACGCTCAATGAAAAAGTCATAATCCTTAACGCATAACGCATAACGCATAACGCATAACGCATAACGCACATCGCATAACGCATAACGCATAACGCATAACGCATAACGCATAACGCATAACGCATAACGAATAACGCATAACGCATAACGCATAACGCATAACGCATAACGCATAACGCGTAACGCATAACGCATAACCCATAACGCATAACGCATAACGCATAACGCATAACGCATAACGCATAACGCATAACGCATAACGCATAACGCATAACGCATAACGCATAACGCATAACGCATAACGCATAACGCATAACGCATAACGCATAACGCATAACGCATAACGCATAACGCATAACGCATAACGCATAACGCATAACGCATAACGCATAACGCATAACGCATAACGCATAACGCATAACGCATAACGCATAACGCATAACGCATAACGCATATCGCATAACGCATAACGCATAACGAATAACGCATATCGCATAACGTATAACGCTTAACGCATAACGCATAACGCATAACGCATAACGCATAACGCATAACGCATAACGCATAACGCATAACGCATAACGCATAACGCATAACGCATAACGCATAACGCATAACGCATAACGCATAACGCATAACGCATAACGCATAACGCATAACGCATAACGCATAACGCATAACGCATAACGCATAACGCATAACGCATAACGCATAACGCATAACGCATAACGCATAACGCATAACGCATAACGCATAACGCATAACGCATAACGCATAACGCATAACGCATAACGCATAACGCATATCGCATAACGCATAACGCATAACGAATAACGCATATCGCATAACGTATAACGCTTAACGCATAACGCATAACGCATAACGCATAACGCATAACGCATAACGCATAACGCATAACGCATAACGCGTAACGCATAACGCATAACGCGTAACGCATAACGCATAACGCATAAGCATAACGCATAACGCATATCGCATAACGCATAACGCATAACGCATAACGCATAACGCATAACGCATAACGCATAACGCATAACGCATAACGCATAACGCATAACGCATAACGCATAACGCATAACGCATAACGCGTAACGCATAACGCATAACGCATAAGCATAACGCATAACGCATATCGCATAACGCATAACGCATAACGCATAACGCATAACGCATAACGCATAACGCATATCGCATAACGCATAACGTCCAATGAAAAAGTCATAACGCATAACGCATATCGCATAACCCGTAAAGCACAACGCATAACACATAACGCATAACGCATAACACATAACGCATAACGCATAACGCATAACGCATAACGCATAACGCATAGCGCATAACGCATAACGCATAACGCATAACGCATAACGCATAACGCATAACGCATAACGCATAACGCATAACGCATAACGCATAACGCATAACGCATAACGCATAACGCATAACGCATAACGCATAACGCATAACGCATAACGCATAACGCATAACGCATAACGCATAACGCATAACGCATAACGCATAACGCATAACGCATAACGCATAACGCATAACGCATAACGCATAACGCATAACGCATAACGCATAACGCATAACGCATAACGCATAACGCATAACGCAGAACGCATAACGCATAACGCATAACGCATAACGCATAACGCATAACGCATAACGCATAACGCATAACGCATAACGCATAACGCATAACGCATAACGCATAACGCATAACGCATAACGCATAACGCATAACGCATAACGCATAACGCATAACGCATAACGCATAACGCATAACGCATAACGCATAACGGATAACGCATGACGCATAACGCATAACGCATAACGCATAACGCGTAAAGCATAACGGATAACGCATAACGCGTAACGCATAACGCGTAACGCGTAACGCATAACGGATAACGCATGACACATTACTCATAACGCATTACGCATAACGCATAACGCATAACGGATAACGCATAACGCATAATGCATAACGCATAACGCATAACGCATAACGCATAACGCATAACGCATAACCCATAACGCATAACGCATAACCCATAACGAATAACGCATAACGCTCAATGGAAAAGTCATAACGCATAACGCTCAATGAAAAAGTCATAATGCTTAACGCATAACGCATAACGCATAACGCATAACGCATAACGCATAACGCATAACGCTCAATGGAAAAGTCATAACGCATAACGCTCAATGAAAAAGTCATAATCCTTAACGCATAACGCATAACGCATAACGCATAACGCATAACGCACATCGCATAACGCATAACGCATAACGCATAACGCATAACGCATAACGCATAACGCATAACGAATAACGCATAACGCATAACGCATAACGCATAACGCATAACGCATAACGCGTAACGCATAACGCATAACCCATAACGCATAACGCATAACGCATAACGCATAACGCATAACGCATAACGCATAACGCATAACGCATAACGCATAACGCATAACGCATAACGCATAACGCATAACGCATAACGCATAACGCATAACGCATAACGCATAACGCATAACGCATAACGCATAACGCATAACGCATAACGCATAACGCATAACGCATAACGCATAACGCATAACGCATAACGCATAACGCATAACGCATAACGCATAACGCATATCGCATAACGCATAACGCATAACGAATAACGCATATCGCATAACGTATAACGCTTAACGCATAACGCATAACGCATAACGCATAACGCATAACGCATAACGCATAACGCATAACGCATAACGCATAACGCATAACGCATAACGCATAACGCATAACGCATAACGCATAACGCATAACGCATAACGCATAACGCATAACGCATAACGCATAACGCATAACGCATAACGCATAACGCATAACGCATAACGCATAACGCATAACGCATAACGCATAACGCATAACGCATAACGCATAACGCATAACGCATAACGCATAACGCATAACGCATAACGCATAACGCATAACGCATAACGCATATCGCATAACGCATAACGCATAACGAATAACGCATATCGCATAACGTATAACGCTTAACGCATAACGCATAACGCATAACGCATAACGCATAACGCATAACGCATAACGCATAACGCATAACGCGTAACGCATAACGCATAACGCGTAACGCATAACGCATAACGCATAAGCATAACGCATAACGCATATCGCATAACGCATAACGCATAACGCATAACGCATAACGCATAACGCATAACGCATATCGCATAACGCATAACGTCCAATGAAAAAGTCATAACGCATAACGCATATCGCATAACCCGTAAAGCACAACGCATAACACATAACGCATAACGCATAACACATAACGCATAACGCATAACGCATAACGCATAACGCATAACGCATAGCGCATAACGCATAACGCATAACGCATAACGCATAACGCATAACGCATAACGCATAACGCATAACGCATAACGCATAACGCATAACGCATAACGCATAACGCATAACGCATAACGCATAACGCATAACGCATAACGCATAACGCATAACGCATAACGCATAACGCATAACGCATAACGCATAACGCATAACGCATAACGCATAACGCATAACGCATAACGCATAACGCATAACGCATAACGCATAACGCATAACGCATAACGCATAACGCATAACGCATAACGCAGAACGCATAACGCATAACGCATAACGCATAACGCATAACGCATAACGCATAACGCATAACGCATAACGCATAACGCATAACGCATAACGCATAACGCATAACGCATAACGCATAACGCATAACGCATAACGCATAACGCATAACGCATAACGGATAACGCATGACGCATAACGCATAACGCATAACGCATAACGCGTAAAGCATAACGGATAACGCATAACGCGTAACGCATAACGCGTAACGCGTAACGCATAACGGATAACGCATGACACATTACTCATAACGCATTACGCATAACGCATAACGCATAACGGATAACGCATAACGCATAATGCATAACGCATAACGCATAACGCATAACGCATAACGCATAACGCATAACCCATAACGCATAACGCATAACCCATAACGAATAACGCATAACGCTCAATGGAAAAGTCATAACGCATAACGCTCAATGAAAAAGTCATAATGCTTAACGCATAACGCATAACGCATAACGCATAACGCATAACGCATAACGCATAACGCTCAATGGAAAAGTCATAACGCATAACGCTCAATGAAAAAGTCATAATCCTTAACGCATAACGCATAACGCATAACGCATAACGCATAACGCACATCGCATAACGCATAACGCATAACGCATAACGCATAACGCATAACGCATAACGCATAACGCATAACGAATAACGCATAACGCATAACGCATAACGCATAACGCATAACGCATATCGCATAACGCATAACGTCCAATGAAAAAGTCATAACGCATAACGCATATCGCATAACCCGTAAAGCACAACGCATAACACATAACGCATAACGCATAACAAATAACGCATAACGCATAACGCATAACGCATAACGCATAACGCATAACGCATAACGCATAACGCATAACGCATAACGCATAACGCATAACGCATAACGCATAACGCATAACGCATAACGCATAACGCATAACGCATAACGCATAACGCATAACGCATAACGCATAACGCATAACGCATAACGCACAATGCATAACGCACAACGCATAACGCATAACGCATAACGCATAACGCATAACGCATAACGCATATCGCATAACGCATAACGCATAACGAATAACGCATATCGCATAACGTATAACGCTTAACGCATAACGCATAACGCATAACGCATAACGCATAACGCATAACGCATAACGCATAACGCATAACGCATAACGCATAACGCATAACGCATAACGCATAACGCATAACGCATAACGCATAACGCATAACGCATAACGCATAACGCATAACGCATAACGCATAACGCATAACGCATAACGCATAACGCATAACGCATAACGCATAACGCATAACGCATAACGCATAACGCATAACGCATAACGGATAACGCATGACGCATAACGCATAACGCATGACGCATAACGCATGACGCATAACGCATAACGCATAACGCATAACGCATAACGCATAACGCATAACGCATAACGCATAACGCATAACGCATAACGCATAACGCATAACGCATAACGCATAACGCATAACGCATAACGCATAACGCATAACGCATAACGCATAACGCATAACGCATAACGCATAACGCATAACGCATAACGCATAACGCATAACGCATAACGCATAACGCATAACGCATAACGCATAACGCATAACGCATAACGCATAACGCATAACGCATAACGCATAACGCATAACGCATAACGCATAACGCATAACGCATAACGCATAACGCATAACGCATAACGCATAACGCATAACGCATAACGCATAACGCATAACGCATAACGCATAACGCATAACGCATAACGCATAACGCATAACGCATAACGCATAACCCATAACGCATAACGCATAACGCATAACGCATAACGCATAACGCATAACGCATAACGCATAACGCATAACGCATAACGCATAACGCATAACGCATAACGCATAACGCATAACGCATAACGCATAACGCATAACGCATAACGCATAACGCATAACGCATAACGCATAACGCATAACGCATAACGCATAACGCATAACGCATAACGCATAACGCATAACGCATAACGCATAACGCATAACGCATATCGCATAACGCATAACGCATAACGAATAACGCATATCGCATAACGTATAACGCTTAACGCATAACGCATAACGCATAACGCATAACGCATAACGCATAACGCATAACGCATAACGCATAACGCATAACGCATAACGCATAACGCATAACGCATAACGCATAACGCATAACGCATAACGCATAACGCATAACGCATAACGCATAACGCATAACGCATAACGCATAACGCATAACGCATAACGCATAACGCATAACGCATAACGCATAACGCATAACGCATAACGCATAACGCATAACGCATAACGCATAACGCATAACGCATATCGCATAACGCATAACGCATAACGAATAACGCATATCGCATAACGTATAACGCTTAACGCATAACGCATAACGCATAACGCATAACGCATAACGCATAACGCATAACGCATAACGCGTAACGCATAACGCATAACGCGTAACGCATAACGCATAACGCATAAGCATAACGCATAACGCATATCGCATAACGCATAACGCATAACGCATAACGCATAACGCATAACGCATAACGCATATCGCATAACGCATAACGTCCAATGAAAAAGTCATAACGCATAACGCATATCGCATAACCCGTAAAGCACAACGCATAACACATAACGCATAACGCATAACACATAACGCATAACGCATAACGCATAACGCATAACGCATAACGCATAGCGCATAACGCATAACGCATAACGCATAACGCATAACGCATAACGCATAACGCATAACGCATAACGCATAACGCATAACGCATAACGCATAACGCATAACGCATAACGCATAACGCATAACGCATAACGCATAACGCATAACGCATAACGCATAACGCATAACGCATAACGCATAACGCATAACGCATAACGCATAACGCATAACGCATAACGCATAACGCATAACGCATAACGCATAACGCATAACGCATAACGCATAACGCATAACGCATAACGCAGAACGCATAACGCATAACGCATAACGCATAACGCATAACGCATAACGCATAACGCATAACGCATAACGCATAACGCATAACGCATAACGCATAACGCATAACGCATAACGCATAACGCATAACGCATAACGCATAACGCATAACGCATAACGCATAACGGATAACGCATGACGCATAACGCATAACGCATAACGCATAACGCGTAAAGCATAACGGATAACGCATAACGCGTAACGCATAACGCGTAACGCGTAACGCATAACGGATAACGCATGACACATTACTCATAACGCATTACGCATAACGCATAACGCATAACGGATAACGCATAACGCATAATGCATAACGCATAACGCATAACGCATAACGCATAACGCATAACGCATAACCCATAACGCATAACGCATAACCCATAACGAATAACGCATAACGCTCAATGGAAAAGTCATAACGCATAACGCTCAATGAAAAAGTCATAATGCTTAACTCATAACGCATAACGCATAACGCATAACGCATAACGCATAACGCATAACGCTCAATGGAAAAGTCATAACGCATAACGCTCAATGAAAAAGTCATAATCCTTAACGCATAACGCATAACGCATAACGCATAACGCATAACGCATATCGCATAACGCATAACGCATAACGCATATCGCATAACGCATAACGTCCAATGAAAAAGTCATAACGCATAACGCATATCGCATAACCCGTAAAGCACAACGCATAACACATAACGCATAACGCATAACACATAACGCATAACGCATAACGCATAACGCATAACGCATAACGCATAGCGCATAACGCATAACGCATAACGCATAACGCATAACGCATAACGCATAACGCATAACGCATAACGCATAACGCATAACGCATAACGCATAACGCATAACGCATAACGCATAACGCATAACGCATAACGCATAACGCATAACGCATAACGCATAACGCATAACGCATAACGCATAACGCATAACGCATAACGCATAACGCATAACGCATAACGCATAACGCATAACGCATAACGCATAACGCATAACGCATAACGCATAACGCATAACGCATAACGCATAACGCAGAACGCATAACGCATAACGCATAACGCATAACGCATAACGCATAACGCATAACGCATAACGCATAACGCATAACGCATAACGCATAACGCATAACGCATAACGCATAACGCATAACGCATAACGCATAACGCATAACGCATAACGCATAACGCATAACGCATAACGCATAACGCATAACGCATAACGGATAACGCATGACGCATAACGCATAACGCATAACGCATAACGCGTAAAGCATAACGGATAACGCATAACGCGTAACGCATAACGCGTAACGCGTAACGCATAACGGATAACGCATGACACATTACTCATAACGCATTACGCATAACGCATAACGCATAACGGATAACGCATAACGCATAATGCATAACGCATAACGCATAACGCATAACGCATAACGCATAACGCATAACCCATAACGCATAACGCATAACCCATAACGAATAACGCATAACGCTCAATGGAAAAGTCATAACGCATAACGCTCAATGAAAAAGTCATAATGCTTAACGCATAACGCATAACGCATAACGCATAACGCATAACGCATAACGCATAACGCTCAATGGAAAAGTCATAACGCATAACGCTCAATGAAAAAGTCATAATCCTTAACGCATAACGCATAACGCATAACGCATAACGCATAACGCACATCGCATAACGCATAACGCATAACGCATAACGCATAACGCATAACGCATAACGCATAACGAATAACGCATAACGCATAACGCATAACGCATAACGCATAACGCATAACGCGTAACGCATAACGCATAACCCATAACGCATAACGCATAACGCATAACGCATAACGCATAACGCATAACGCATAACGCATAACGCATAACGCATAACGCATAACGCATAACGCATAACGCATAACGCATAACGCATAACGCATAACGCATAACGCATAACGCATAACGCATAACGCATAACGCATAACGCATAACGCATAACGCATAACGCATAACGCATAACGCATAACGCATAACGCATAACGCATAACGCATAACGCATAACGCATATCGCATAACGCATAACGCATAACGAATAACGCATATCGCATAACGTATAACGCTTAACGCATAACGCATAACGCATAACGCATAACGCATAACGCATAACGCATAACGCATAACGCATAACGCATAACGCATAACGCATAACGCATAACGCATAACGCATAACGCATAACGCATAACGCATAACGCATAACGCATAACGCATAACGCATAACGCATAACGCATAACGCATAACGCATAACGCATAACGCATAACGCATAACGCATAACGCATAACGCATAACGCATAACGCATAACGCATAACGCATAACGCATAACGCATAACGCATAACGCATAACGCATAACGCATAACGCATATCGCATAACGCATAACGCATAACGAATAACGCATATCGCATAACGTATAACGCTTAACGCATAACGCATAACGCATAACGCATAACGCATAACGCATAACGCATAACGCATAACGCATAACGCGTAACGCATAACGCATAACGCGTAACGCATAACGCATAACGCATAAGCATAACGCATAACGCATATCGCATAACGCATAACGCATAACGCATAACGCATAACGCATAACGCATAACGCATATCGCATAACGCATAACGTCCAATGAAAAAGTCATAACGCATAACGCATATCGCATAACCCGTAAAGCACAACGCATAACACATAACGCATAACGCATAACACATAACGCATAACGCATAACGCATAACGCATAACGCATAACGCATAGCGCATAACGCATAACGCATAACGCATAACGCATAACGCATAACGCATAACGCATAACGCATAACGCATAACGCATAACGCATAACGCATAACGCATAACGCATAACGCATAACGCATAACGCATAACGCATAACGCATAACGCATAACGCATAACGCATAACGCATAACGCATAACGCATAACGCATAACGCATAACGCATAACGCATAACGCATAACGCATAACGCATAACGCATAACGCATAACGCATAACGCATAACGCATAACGCATAACGCATAACGCAGAACGCATAACGCATAACGCATAACGCATAACGCATAACGCATAACGCATAACGCATAACGCATAACGCATAACGCATAACGCATAACGCATAACGCATAACGCATAACGCATAACGCATAACGCATAACGCATAACGCATAACGCATAACGGATAACGCATGACGCATAACGCATAACGCATAACGCATAACGCGTAAAGCATAACGGATAACGCATAACGCGTAACGCATAACGCGTAACGCGTAACGCATAACGGATAACGCATGACACATTACTCATAACGCATTACGCATAACGCATAACGCATAACGGATAACGCATAACGCATAATGCATAACGCATAACGCATAACGCATAACGCATAACGCATAACGCATAACCCATAACGCATAACGCATAACCCATAACGAATAACGCATAACGCTCAATGGAAAAGTCATAACGCATAACGCTCAATGAAAAAGTCATAATGCTTAACGCATAACGCATAACGCATAACGCATAACGCATAACGCATAACGCATAACGCTCAATGGAAAAGTCATAACGCATAACGCTCAATGAAAAAGTCATAATCCTTAACGCATAACGCATAACGCATAACGCATAACGCATAACGCACATCGCATAACGCATAACGCATAACGCATAACGCATAACGCATAACGCATAACGCATAACGCATAACGAATAACGCATAACGCATAACGCATAACGCATAACGCATAACGCATATCGCATAACGCATAACGTCCAATGAAAAAGTCATAACGCATAACGCATATCGCATAACCCGTAAAGCACAACGCATAACACATAACGCATAACGCATAACAAATAACGCATAACGCATAACGCATAACGCATAA
Organism: Lasioglossum baleicum; assembly: GCF_051020765.1. Classification (NCBI taxonomy): domain Eukaryota; kingdom Metazoa; phylum Arthropoda; class Insecta; order Hymenoptera; family Halictidae; genus Lasioglossum; species Lasioglossum baleicum. Next base: position 74,270 of record NW_027469098.1, on the reverse strand, counting down.
CGCATAACGCATAACGCATAACGCATAACGCATAACGCATAACGCATAACGCATAACGCATAACGCATAACGCATAACGCATAACGCATAACGCATAACGCATAACGCATAACGCATAACGCATAACGCATAACGCATAACGCATAACGCACAATGCATAACGCACAACGCATAACGCATAACGCATAACGCATAACGCATAACGCATAACGCATATCGCATAACGCATAACGCATAACGAATAACGCATATCGCATAACGTATAACGCTTAACGCATAACGCATAACGCATAACGCATAACGCATAACGCATAACGCATAACGCATAACGCATAACGCATAACGCATAACGCATAACGCATAACGCATAACGCATAACGCATAACGCATAACGCATAACGCATAACGCATAACGCATAACGCATAACGCATAACGCATAACGCATAACGCATAACGCATAACGCATAACGCATAACGCATAACGCATAACGCATAACGCATAACGGATAACGCATGACGCATAACGCATAACGCATGACGCATAACGCATGACGCATAACGCATAACGCATAACGCATAACGCATAACGCATAACGCATAACGCATAACGCATAACGCATAACGCATAACGCATAACGCATAACGCATAACGCATAACGCATAACGCATAACGCATAACGCATAACGCATAACGCATAACGCATAACGCATAACGCATAACGCATAACGCATAACGCATAACGCATAACGCATAACGCATAACGCATAACGCATAACGCATAACGCATAACGCATAACGCATAACGCATAACGCATAACGCATAACGCATAACGCATAACGCATAACGCATAACGCATAACGCATAACGCATAACGCATAACGCATAACGCATAACGCATAACGCATAACGCATAACGCATAACGCATAACGCATAACGCATAACGCATAACGCATAACCCATAACGCATAACGCATAACGCATAACGCATAACGCATAACGCATAACGCATAACGCATAACGCATAACGCATAACGCATAACGCATAACGCATAACGCATAACGCATAACGCATAACGCATAACGCATAACGCATAACGCATAACGCATAACGCATAACGCATAACGCATAACGCATAACGCATAACGCATAACGCATAACGCATAACGCATAACGCATAACGCATAACGCATAACGCATATCGCATAACGCATAACGCATAACGAATAACGCATATCGCATAACGTATAACGCTTAACGCATAACGCATAACGCATAACGCATAACGCATAACGCATAACGCATAACGCATAACGCATAACGCATAACGCATAACGCATAACGCATAACGCATAACGCATAACGCATAACGCATAACGCATAACGCATAACGCATAACGCATAACGCATAACGCATAACGCATAACGCATAACGCATAACGCATAACGCATAACGCATAACGCATAACGCATAACGCATAACGCATAACGCATAACGCATAACGCATAACGCATAACGCATATCGCATAACGCATAACGCATAACGAATAACGCATATCGCATAACGTATAACGCTTAACGCATAACGCATAACGCATAACGCATAACGCATAACGCATAACGCATAACGCATAACGCGTAACGCATAACGCATAACGCGTAACGCATAACGCATAACGCATAAGCATAACGCATAACGCATATCGCATAACGCATAACGCATAACGCATAACGCATAACGCATAACGCATAACGCATATCGCATAACGCATAACGTCCAATGAAAAAGTCATAACGCATAACGCATATCGCATAACCCGTAAAGCACAACGCATAACACATAACGCATAACGCATAACACATAACGCATAACGCATAACGCATAACGCATAACGCATAACGCATAGCGCATAACGCATAACGCATAACGCATAACGCATAACGCATAACGCATAACGCATAACGCATAACGCATAACGCATAACGCATAACGCATAACGCATAACGCATAACGCATAACGCATAACGCATAACGCATAACGCATAACGCATAACGCATAACGCATAACGCATAACGCATAACGCATAACGCATAACGCATAACGCATAACGCATAACGCATAACGCATAACGCATAACGCATAACGCATAACGCATAACGCATAACGCATAACGCATAACGCAGAACGCATAACGCATAACGCATAACGCATAACGCATAACGCATAACGCATAACGCATAACGCATAACGCATAACGCATAACGCATAACGCATAACGCATAACGCATAACGCATAACGCATAACGCATAACGCATAACGCATAACGCATAACGCATAACGGATAACGCATGACGCATAACGCATAACGCATAACGCATAACGCGTAAAGCATAACGGATAACGCATAACGCGTAACGCATAACGCGTAACGCGTAACGCATAACGGATAACGCATGACACATTACTCATAACGCATTACGCATAACGCATAACGCATAACGGATAACGCATAACGCATAATGCATAACGCATAACGCATAACGCATAACGCATAACGCATAACGCATAACCCATAACGCATAACGCATAACCCATAACGAATAACGCATAACGCTCAATGGAAAAGTCATAACGCATAACGCTCAATGAAAAAGTCATAATGCTTAACTCATAACGCATAACGCATAACGCATAACGCATAACGCATAACGCATAACGCTCAATGGAAAAGTCATAACGCATAACGCTCAATGAAAAAGTCATAATCCTTAACGCATAACGCATAACGCATAACGCATAACGCATAACGCACATCGCATAACGCATAACGCATAACGCATAACGCATAACGCATAACGCATAACGCATAACGCATAACGAATAACGCATAACGCATAACGCATAACGCATAACGCATAACGCGTAACGCATAACGCGTAACGCATAACGCATAACGCATAACGCATAACGCATAACGCATATCGCATAACGCATAACGCATAACGCATAACGCATAACGCATAACGCATAACGCATAACGCATAACGCATAACGCATATCGCATAACGCATAACGTCCAATGAAAAAGTCATAACGCATAACGCATATCGCATAACCCGTAAAGCACAACGCATAACACATAACGCATAACGCATAACAAATAACGCATAACGCATAACGCATAACGCATAACGCATAACGCATAACGCATAACGCATAACGCATAACGCATAACGCATAACGCATAACGCATAACGCGTAACGCATAACGCATAACGCATAACGCATAACGCATAACGCATAACGCATAACGCATAACGCATAACGCATAACGCATAACGGATAACGCATGACGCATAACGCATAACGCATGACGCATAACGCATGACGCATAACGCATAACGCATAACGCATAACGCATAACGCATAACGCATAACGCATAACGCATAACGCATAACGCATAACGCATAACGCATAACGCATAACGCATAACGCATAACGCATAACGCATAACGCATAACGCATAACGCATAACGCATAACGCATAACGCATAACGCATAACGCATAACGCATAACGCATAACGCATAACGCATAACGCATAACGCATAACGCATAACGCATAACGCATAACGCATAACGCATAACGCATAACGCATAACGCATAACGCATAACGCATAACGCATAACGCATAACGCATAACGCATAACGCATAACGCATAACGCATAACGCATAACGCATAACGCATAACGCATAACGCATAACGCATAACGCATAACGCATAACGCATAACGCATATCGCATAACGCATAACGCATAACGAATAACGCATATCGCATAACGTATAACGCTTAACGCATAACGCATAACGCATAACGCATAACGCATAACGCATAACGCATAACGCATAACGCATAACGCATAACGCATAACGCATAACGCATAACGCATAACGCATAACGCATAACGCATAACGCATAACGCATAACGCATAACGCATAACGCATAACGCATAACGCATAACGCATAACGCATAACGCATAACGCATAACGCATAACGCATAACGCATAACGCATAACGCATAACGCATAACGCATAACGCATAACGCATAACGCATAACGCATAACGCATAACGCATAACGCATAACGCATAACGCATAACGCATAACGCATAACGCATAACGCATAACGCATAACGCATAACGCATAACGCATAACGCATAACGCATAACGCATAACGCATAACGCATAACGCATAACGCATAACGCATAACGCATAACGCATAACGCATAACGCATAACGCATAACGCATAACGCATAACGCATAACGCATAACGCATAACGCATAACGCATGACGAATAACGCATAACGCATAACGCATAACGCATAACGCGTAACGCATAACGCATAACGCATAACGCATAACGCATAACGCATAACGCATAACGCATAACGCATGACACATTACTCATAACGCATTACGCATAACGCATAACGCATAACGTATAACGCATAACGCATAATGCATAACGCATAACGCATAACGCATAACGCATAACGCATAACCCATAACGCATAACGCATAACCCATAACGAATAACGCATAACGCTCAATGGAAAAGTCATAACGCATAACGCTCAATGAAAAAGTCATAATGCTTAACGCATAACGCATAACGCATAACGCATAACGCTCAATGGAAAAGTCATAACGCATAACGCTCAATGAAAAAGTCATAATGCTTAACGCATAACGCATAACGCATAACGCATAACGCACATCGCATAACGCATAACGCATAACGCATAACGCATAACGCATAACGAATAACGCATAACGCATAACGCATAACGCATAACGCATAACGCATAACGCGTAACGCATAACGCGTAACGCATAACGCATAACGCATAACGCATAACGCATAACGCATAACGCATAACGCATAACGCATAACGCATAACGCATAACGCATAACGCATAACGCATAACGCATAACGCATAACGCATAACGCATAACGCATAACGCATAACGCATAACGCATAACGCATAACGCATAACGCATAACGCATAACGCATAACGCATAACGCATAACGCATAACGCATAACGCATAACGCATAACGCATAACGCATAACGCATAACGCATAACGCATAACGCATAACGCATAACGCATAACGCATAACGCATAACGCATAACGCATAACGCATAACGCATAACGCATAACGCATAACGCATTACGCATAACGCATAACGCATAACGCATAACGCATAACGCATAACGCATAACGCATAACGCATAACGCATAACGCATAACGCATAACGCATAACGCATAACGCATAACGCATAACGCATAACGCATAACGCATAACGCATAACGCGTAACGCATAACGCATAACGCATAACGCATAACGCGTAACGCATAACGCGTAACGCATAACGCATAACGCATAACGCATGACACATTACTCATAACGCATTACGCATAACGCATAACGCATAACGGATAACGCATAACGCATAATGCATAACGCATAACGCATAACGCATAACGCATAACGCATAACCCATAACGCATAACGCATAACCCATAACGAATAACGCATAACGCTCAATGGAAAAGTCATAACGCATAACGCTCAATGAAAAAGTCATAATGCTTAACGCATAACGCATAACGCATAACGCATAACGCATAACGCATAACGCTCAATGGAAAAGTCATAACGCATAACGCTCAATGAAAAAGTCATAATGCTTAACGCATAACGCATAACGCATAACGCATAACGCATAACGCACATCGCATAACGCATAACGCATAACGCATAACGCATAACGCATAACGAATAACGCATAACGCATAACGCATAACGCATAACGCATAACGCATAACGAATAACGCATAACGCATAACGCATAACGCATAACGCGTAACGCATAACGCGTAACGCATAACGCATAACGCATAAGCATAACGCATAACGCATATCGCATAACGCATAACGCATAACGCATACCGCATAACGCATAACGCATAACGCATATCGCATAACGCATAACGTCCAATGAAAAAGTCATAACGCATAACGCATATCGCATAACCCGTAAAGCACAACGCATAACACATAACGCATAACGCATAACACATAACGCATAACGCATAACGCATAACGCATAACGCATAACGCATAACGCATAACGCATAACGCATAACGCATAACGCATAACGCATAACGCATAACGCATAACGCATAACGCATAACGCATAACGCATAACGCATAACGCATAACGCATTACGCATAACGCATAACGCATAACGCATAACGCATAACGCATAACGCATAACGCATAACGCATAACGCATAACGCATAACGCATAACGCATAACGCATAACGCATAACGCATAACGCATAACGCATAACGCATAACGCGTAACGCATAACGCATAACGCATAACGCATAACGCGTAACGCATAACGCGTAACGCATAACGCATAACGCATAACGCATGACACATTACTCATAACGCATTACGCATAACGCATAACGCATAACGGATAACGCATAACGCATAATGCATAACGCATAACGCATAACGCATAACGCATAACGCATAACGCATAACCCATAACGCATAACGCATAACCCATAACGAATAACGCATAACGCTCAATGGAAAAGTCATAACGCATAACGCTCAATGAAAAAGTCATAATGCTTAACGCATAACGCATAACGCATAACGCATAACGCATAACGCATAACGCTCAATGGAAAAGTCATAACGCATAACGCTCAATGAAAAAGTCATAATGCTTAACGCATAACGCATAACGCATAACGCATAACGCATAACGCACATCGCATAACGCATAACGCATAACGCATAACGCATAACGCATAACGAATAACGCATAACGCATAACGCATAACGCATAACGCATAACGCATAACGAATAACGCATAACGCATAACGCATAACGCATAACGCATAACGCGTAACGCATAACGCGTAACGCATAACGCATAACGCATAAGCATAACGCATAACGCATATCGCATAACGCATAACGCATAACGCATAACGCATAACGCATAACGCATAACGCATATCGCATAACGCATAACGTCCAATGAAAAAGTCATAACGCATAACGCATATCGCATAACCCGTAAAGCACAACGCATAACACATAACGCATAACGCATAACACATAACGCATAACGCATAACGCATAACGCATAACGCATAACGCATAACGCATAACGCATAACGCATAACGCATAACGCATAACGCATAACGCATAACGCATAACGCATAACGCATAACGCATAACGCATAACGCATAACGCATAACGCATAACGCATAACGCATAACGCATAACGCATAACGCATAACGCATAACGCATAACGCATAACGCATAACGCATAACGCATAACGCATAACGCATAACGCATAACGCATAACGCATAACGCATAACGCATAACGCATAACGCATAACGCATAACGCATAACGCATAACGCATAACGCATAACGCATAACGCATAACGCATAACGCATAACGCATAACGCATAACGCATAACGCATAACGCATAACGCATAACGCATAACGCATAACGCATAACGCATAACGCATAACGCATAACGCATAACGCATAACGCATAACGCATAACGCATAACGCATAACGCATAACGCATAACGCATAACGCATAACGCATAACGCATAACGCATAACGCATAACGCATAACGCATAACGCATAACGCATAACGCATAACGCATAACGCATAACGCATAACGCATAACGCATAACGCATAACGCATAACGCATAACGCATAACGCATAACGCATAACGCATAACGCATAACGCATAACGCATAACGCATAACGCATAACGCATAACGCATAACGCATAACGCATAACGCATAACGCATAACGCATAACGCATAACGCATAACGCATAACGCATAACGCATAACGCATAACGCATAACGCATAACGCATAACGCATAACGCATAACGCATAACGCATAACGCATAACGCATAACGCATAACGCATAACGCATAACGCATAACGCATAACGCATAACGCATAACGCAAAACGCATAACGCATAACGCATAACGCATAACGCATAACGCATAACGCATAACGCATAACGCATAACGCATAACGCATAACGCATAACGCATAACGCATAACGCATAACGCATAACGCATAACGCATGACGAATAACGCATAACGCATAACGCATAACGCATAACGCGTAACGCATAACGCATAACGCATAACGCATAACGCATAACGCATAACGCATAACGCATAACGCATGACACATTACTCATAACGCATTACGCATAACGCATAACGCATAACGGATAACGCATAACGCATAATGCATAACGCATAACGCATAACGCATAACGCATAACGCATAACCCATAACGCATAACGCATAACCCATAACGAATAACGCATAACGCTCAATGGAAAAGTCATAACGCATAACGCTCAATGAAAAAGTCATAATGCTTAACGCATAACGCATAACGCATAACGCATAACGCTCAATGGAAAAGTCATAACGCATAACGCTCAATGAAAAAGTCATAATGCTTAACGCATAACGCATAACGCATAACGCATAACGCACATCGCATAACGCATAACGCATAACGCATAACGCATAACGCATAACGAATAACGCATAACGCATAACGCATAACGCATAACGCATAACGCATAACGCGTAACGCATAACGCGTAACGCATAACGCATAACGCATAACGCATAACGCATAACGCATAACGCATAACGCATAACGCATAACGCATAACGCATAACGCATAACGCATAACGCATAACGCATAACGCATAACGCATAACGCATAACGCATAACGCATAACGCATAACGCATAACGCATAACGCATAACGCATAACGCATAACGCATAACGCATAACGCATAACGCATAACGCATAACGCATAACGCATAACGCATAACGGATAACGCATAACGCATAACGCATAACGCATAACGCATAACGCATAACGCATAACGCATAACGCATAACGCATAACGCATAACGCATAACGCATTACGCATAACGCATAACGCATAACGCATAACGCATAACGCATAACGCATAACGCATAACGCATAACGCATAACGCATAACGCATAACGCATAACGCATAACGCATAACGCATAACGCATAACGCATAACGCATAACGCGTAACGCATAACGCATAACGCATAACGCATAACGCGTAACGCATAACGCGTAACGCATAACGCATAACGCATAACGCATGACACATTACTCATAACGCATTACGCATAACGCATAACGCATAACGGATAACGCATAACGCATAATGCATAACGCATAACGCATAACGCATAACGCATAACGCATAACCCATAACGCATAACGCATAACCCATAACGAATAACGCATAACGCTCAATGGAAAAGTCATAACGCATAACGCTCAATGAAAAAGTCATAATGCTTAACGCATAACGCATAACGCATAACGCATAACGCATAACGCATAACGCTCAATGGAAAAGTCATAACGCATAACGCTCAATGAAAAAGTCATAATGCTTAACGCATAACGCATAACGCATAACGCATAACGCATAACGCACATCGCATAACGCATAACGCATAACGCATAACGCATAACGCATAACGAATAACGCATAACGCATAACGCATAACGCATAACGCATAACGCATAACGAATAACGCATAACGCATAACGCATAACGCATAACGCATAACGCGTAACGCATAACGCGTAACGCATAACGCATAACGCATAAGCATAACGCATAACGCATATCGCATAACGCATAACGCATAACGCATACCGCATAACGCATAACGCATAACGCATATCGCATAACGCATAACGTCCAATGAAAAAGTCATAACGCATAACGCATATCGCATAACCCGTAAAGCACAACGCATAACACATAACGCATAACGCATAACACATAACGCATAACGCATAACGCATAACGCATAACGCATAACGCATAACGCATAACGCATAACGCATAACGCATAACGCATAACGCATAACGCATAACGCATAACGCATAACGCATAACGCATAACGCATAACGCATAACGCATAACGCATAACGCATAACGCATAACGCATAACGCATAACGCATAACGCATAACGCATAACGCATAACGCATAACGCATAACGCATAACGCATAACGCATAACGCATAACGCATAACGCATAACGCATAACGCATAACGCATAACGCATAACGCATAACGCATAACGCATAACGCATAACGCATAACGCATAACGCATAACGCATAACGCATAACGCATAACGCATAACGCATAACGCATAACGCATAACGCATAACGCATAACGCATAACGCATAACGCATAACGCATAACGCATAACGCATAACGCATAACGCATAACGCATAACGCATAACGCATAACGCATAACGCATAACGCATAACGCATAACGCATAACGGATAACGCATGACGCATAACGCATAACGCATAACGCATAACGCGTAAAGCATAACGGATAACGCATAACGCGTAACGCATAACGCGTAACGCGTAACGCATAACGGATAACGCATGACACATTACTCATAACGCATTACGCATAACGCATAACGCATAACGGATAACGCATAACGCATAATGCATAACGCATAACGCATAACGCATAACGCATAACGCATAACGCATAACGCATAACGCATAACCCATAACGCATAACGCATAACCCATAACGAATAACGCATAACGCTCAATGGAAAAGTCATAACGCATAACGCTCAATGAAAAAGTCATAATGCTTAACGCATAACGCATAACGCATAACGCATAACGCATAACGCATAACGCTCAATGGAAAAGTCATAACGCATAACGCTCAATGAAAAAGTCATAATCCTTAACGCATAACGCATAACGCATAACGCATAACGCATAACGCATAACGCACATCGCATAACGCATAACGCATAACGCATAACGCATAACGCATAACGCATAACGCATAACGAATAACGCATAACGCATAACGCATAACGCATAACGCATAACGCATAACGCGTAACGCATAACGCGTAACGCATAACGCATAACGCATAACGCATAACGCATAACGCATATCGCATAACGCATAACGCATAACGCATAACGCATAACGCATAACGCATAACGCATAACGCATAACGCATATCGCATAACGCATAACGTCCAATGAAAAAGTCATAACGCATAACGCATATCGCATAACCCGTAAAGCACAACGCATAACACATAACGCATAACGCATAACAAATAACGCATAACGCATAACGCATAACGCATAACGCATAACGCATAACGCATAACGCATAACGCATAACGCGTAACGCATAACGCATAACGCCTAACGCATAACGCATAACGCATAACGCATAACGCATAACGCATAACGCATAACGCATAACGCATAACGCATAACGCATAACGCATAACGCATAACGCATAACGCATAACGCATAACGCATAACGCATAACGCATAACGCATAACGCATAACGCATAACGCATAACGCATAACGCATAACGCATAACGCATAACGCATAACGCATAACGCATAACGCATAACGCATAACGCATAACGCATAACGCATAACGCATAACGCATAACGCATAACGCATAACGCATAACGGATAACGCATGACGCATAACGCATAACGCATAACGCATAACGCGTAAAGCATAACGGATAACGCATAACGCGTAACGCATAACGCGTAACGCGTAACGCATAACGGATAACGCATGACACATTACTCATAACGCATTACGCATAACGCATAACGCATAACGGATAACGCATAACGCATAATGCATAACGCATAACGCATAACGCATAACGCATAACGCATAACGCATAACCCATAACGCATAACGCATAACCCATAACGAATAACGCATAACGCTCAATGGAAAAGTCATAACGCATAACGCTCAATGAAAAAGTCATAATGCTTAACGCATAACGCATAACGCATAACGCATAACGCATAACGCATAACGCATAACGCTCAATGGAAAAGTCATAACGCATAACGCTCAATGAAAAAGTCATAATCCTTAACGCATAACGCATAACGCATAACGCATAACGCATAACGCACATCGCATAACGCATAACGCATAACGCATAACGCATAACGCATAACGCATAACGCATAACGAATAACGCATAACGCATAACGCATAACGCATAACGCATAACGCATAACGCGTAACGCATAACGCGTAACGCATAACGCATAACGCATAACGCATAACGCATATCGCATAACGCATAACGCATAACGCATAACGCATAACGCATAACGCATAACGCATAACGCATAACGCATATCGCATAACGCATAACGTCCAATGAAAAAGTCATAACGCATAACGCATATCGCATAACCCGTAAAGCACAACGCATAACACATAACGCATAACGCATAACAAATAACGCATAACGCATAACGCATAACGCATAACGCATAACGCATAACGCATAACGCATAACGCATAACGCGTAACGCATAACGCATAACGCATAACGCATAACGCATAACGCATAACGCATAACGCATAACGCATAACGCATAACGCATAACGCATAACGCATAACGCATAACGCATAACGCATAACGCATAACGCATAACGCATAACGCATAACGCATAACGCATAACGCATAACGCATAACGCATAACGCATAACGCATAACGCATAACGCATAACGCATAACGCATAACGCATAACGCATAACGCATAACGCATAACGCATAACGCATAACGCATAACGCATAACGCATAACGCATAACGCATAACGCATAACGCATAACGCATAACGCATAACGCATAACGCATAACGCATAACGCATAACGCATAACGCATAACGCATAACGCACAACGCATAACGCATAACGCATAACGCATAACGCATAACGCATAACGCATAACGCATAACGCATAACGCATAACGCATAACGCATAACGCATAACGCATAACGCATAACGCATAACGCATAACGCATAACGCATAACGCATAACGCATAACGCATTACGCATAACGCATAACGCATAACGCATAACGCATAACGCATAACGCATAACGCATAACGCATAACGCATAACGCATAACGCATAACGCATAACGCATAACGCATAACGCATAACGCATAACGCATAACGCATAACGCATAACGCATATCGCATAACGCATAACGCATAACGCATAACGCATAACGCATAACGCATAACGAATAACGCATAACGCATAACGCATAACGCATAACGCATAACGCATAACGCGTAACGCATAACGCGTAACGCATAACCCATAACGCATAACGCATAACGCATAACGCATAACGCATAACGCATAACGCATAACGCATAACGCATAACGCATAACGCATAACGCATAACGCATAACGCATAACGCATAACGCATAACGCATAACGCATAACGCATAACGCATAACGCATAACGCATAACGCATAACGCATAACGCATAACGGATAACGCATGACGCATAACGCATAACGCATAACGCATAACGCGTAAAGCATAACGGATAACGCATAACGCATAACCCATAACGCGTAACGCGTAACGCATAACGGATAACGGATAACGCATAACGCATAACGCATAACGCATAACGCATAACGCATAACGAATAACGCATATCGCATAACGCATAACGGATAACGCATAACGCATAACGCATAACGCATAACGCATAACGCATAACGCATAACGCATAACGCATAACGCATAACGCATAACGCATAACGCATAACGCATAACGCATAACGCATAACGCATAACGCATAACGCATAACGCATAACGCATAACGCATAACGCATAACGCATAACGCATAACGCATAACGCATAACGCATAACGCATAACGCATAACGCATAACGCATAACGCATAACGCATAACGCATAACGCATAACGCATAACGCACAACGCGTAACACATAACGCATAACGCATAACGCATAACGCATAACGCATAACGCATAACGCATAACGCATAACGCATAACGCATAACGCATAACGCATAACGCATAACGCATAACGCATAACGCACAACGCATAACGCATAACGCATAACGCATAACGCATAACGCATAACGCATAACGCATAACGCATAACGCATAACGCATAACGCATAACGCATAACGCATAACGCATAACGCATAACGCATAACGCATATCGCATAACGCATAACGCATAACGAATAACGCATATCGCATAACGTATAACGCTTAACGCATAACGCATAACGCATAACGCATAACGCATAACGCATAACGCATAACGCATAACGCATAACGCATAACGCATAACGCATAACGCATAACGCATAACGCATAACGCATAACGCATAACGCATAACGCATAACGCATAACGCATAACGCATAACGCATAACGCATAACGCATAACGCATAACGCATAACGCATAACGCATAACGCATAACGCATAACGCATAACGCATAACGCATAACGCATAACGCATAACGCATAACGCATAACGCATAACGCATAACGCATAACGCATAACGCATAACCCATAACGCGTAACGCGTAACGCATAACGGATAACGGATAACGCATAACGCATAACGCATAACGCATAACGCATAACGCATAACGAATAACGCATATCGCATAACGCATAACGGATAACGCATAACGCATAACGCATAACGCATAACGCATAACGCATAACGCATAACGCATAACGCATAACGCATAACGCATAACGCATAACGCATAACGCATAACGCATAACGCATAACGCATAACGCATAACGCATAACGCATAACGCATAACGCATAACGCATAACGCATAACGCATAACGCATAACGCATAACGCATAACGCATAACGCATAACGCATAACGCATAACGCATAACGCATAACGCATAACGCATAACGCATAACGCATAACGCATAACGCATAACGCATAACGCATAACGCATAACGCATAACGCATAACGCATAACGCATAACGCATAACGCATAACGCATAACGCATAACGCATAACGCATAACGCATAACGCATAACGCATAACGCATAACGCATAACGCATAACGCATAACGCATAACGCATAACGCATAACGCATAACGCATAACGCATAACGCATAACGCATAACGCATAACGCATATCGCATAACGCATAACGCATAACGAATAACGCATATCGCATAACGTATAACGCTTAACGCATAACGCATAACGCATAACGCATAACGCATAACGCATAACGCATAACGCATAACGCATAACGCATAACGCATAACGCATAACGCATAACGCATAACGCATAACGCATAACGCATAACGCATAACGCATAACGCATAACGCATAACGCATAACGCATAACGCATAACGCATAACGCATAACGCATAACGCATAACGCATAACGCATAACGCATAACGCATAACGCATAACGCATAACGCATAACGCATAACGCATAACGCATAACGCATAACGCGTAACGCATAACGCGTAACGCATAACGCATAACGCATAACGCATGACACATTACTCATAACGCATTACGCATAACGCATAACGCATAACGGATAACGCATAACGCATAATGCATAACGCATAACGCATAACGCATAACGCATAACGCATAACCCATAACGCATAACGCATAACCCATAACGAATAACGCATAACGCTCAATGGAAAAGTCATAACGCATAACGCTCAATGAAAAAGTCATAATGCTTAACGCATAACGCATAACGCATAACGCATAACGCATAACGCATAACGCATAACGCATAACGCATAACGCTCAATGGAAAAGTCATAACGCATAACGCTCAATGAAAAAGTCATAATGCTTAACGCATAACGCATAACGCATAACGCATAACGCACATCGCATAACGCATAACGCATAACGCATAACGCATAACGCATAACGAATAACGCATAACGCATAACGCATAACGCATAACGCATAACGCGTAACGCATAACGCATAACGCATAAGCATAACGCATAACGCATATCGCATAACGCATAACGCATAACGCATAACGCATAACGCATAACGCATAACGCATATCGCATAACGCATAACGTCCAATGAAAAAGTCATAACGCATAACGCATATCGCATAACCCGTAAAGCACAACGCATAACACATAACGCATAACGCATAACACATAACGCATAACGCATAACGCATAACGCATAACGCATAACGCATAACGCATAACGCATAACGCATAACGCATAACGCATAACGCATAACGCATAACGCATAACGCATAACGCATAACGCATAACGCATAACGCATAACGCATAACGCATAACGCATAACGCATAACGCATAACGCATAACGCATAACGCATAACGCAGAACGCATAACGCATAACGCATAACGCATAACGCATAACGCATAACGCATAACGCATAACGCATAACGCATAACGCATAACGCATAACGCATAACGCATAACGGATAACGCATGACGCATAACGCATAACGCATAACGCATAACGCGTAAAGCATAACGGATAACGCATAACGCGTAACGCATAACGCGTAACGCGTAACGCATAACGGATAACGCATGACACATTACTCATAACGCATAACGCATAACGCATAACGCATAACGCATAACGCATAACGCATAACGCATAACGCATAACGCATAACGCATAACGCATAACGCATAACGCATAACGCATAACGCATAACGCATAACGCATAACGCATAACGCATAACGCATAACGCATAACGCATAACCCATAACGCATAACGCATAACCCATAACGAATAACGCATAACGCTCAATGGAAAAGTCATAACGCATAACGCTCAATGAAAAAGTCATAATGCTTAACGCATAACGCATAACGCATAACGCATAACGCATAACGCATAACGCATAACGCTCAATGGAAAAGTCATAACGCATAACGCTCAATGAAAAAGTCATAATGCTTAACGCATAACGCATAACGCATAACGCATAACGCACATCGCATAACGCATAACGCATAACGCATAACGCATAACGCATAACGAATAACGCATAACGCATAACGCATAACGCATAACGCATAACGCGTAACGCATAACGCATAACGCATAAGCATAACGCATAACGCATATCGCATAACGCATAACGCATAACGCATAACGCATAACGCATAACGCATAACGCATATCGCATAACGCATAACGTCCAATGAAAAAGTCATAACGCATAACGCATATCGCATAACCCGTAAAGCACAACGCATAACACATAACGCATAACGCATAACACATAACGCATAACGCATAACGCATAACGCATAACGCATAACGCATAACGCATAACGCATAACGCATAACGCATAACGCATAACGCATAACGCATAACGCATAACGCATAACGCATAACGCATAACGCATAACGCATAACGCATAACGCATAACGCATAACGCATAACGCATAACGCATAACGCATAACGCATAACGCATAACGCATAACGCAGAACGCATAACGCATAACGCATAACGCATAACGCATAACGCATAACGCATAACGCATAACGCATAACGCATAACGCATAACGCATAACGCATAACGCATAACGCATAACGCATAACGGATAACGCATGACGCATAACGCATAACGCATAACGCATAACGCGTAAAGCATAACGGATAACGCATAACGCGTAACGCATAACGCGTAACGCGTAACGCATAACGGATAACGCATGACACATTACTCATAACGCATAACGCATAACGCATAACGCATAACGCATAACGCATAACGCATAACGCATAACGCATAACGCATAACGCATAACGCATAACGCATAACGCATAACGCATAACGCATAACGCATAACGCATAACGCATAACGCATAACGCATAACGCATAACGCATAACGCATAACGCATAACGCATAACGCATAACGCATAACGCATAACGCATAACGCATAACGCATAACGCATAACGCATAACGCATAACGCATAACGCATAACGCATAACGCATAACGCATAACGCATAACGCATAACGCATAACGCATAACGCATAACGCATAACGCATAACGCATAACGCATAACGCATAACGCATAACGCATAACGCATAACGCATAACGCATAACGCATAACGCATAACGCATAACGCATAACGCATAACGCATAACGCGTAACGCATAACGCATAACGCATAAGCATAACGCATAACGCATATCGCATAACGCATAACGCATAACGCATAACGCATAACGCATAACGCATAACGCATATCGCATAACGCATAACGTCCAATGAAAAAGTCATAACGCATAACGCATATCGCATAACCCGTAAAGCACAACGCATAACACATAACGCATAACGCATAACACATAACGCATAACGCATAACGCATAACGCATAACGCATAACGCATAACGCATAACGCATAACGCATAACGCATAACGCATAACGCATAACGCATAACGCATAACGCATAACGCATAACGCATAACGCATAACGCATAACGCATAACGCATAACGCATAACGCATAACGCATAACGCATAACGCATAACGCATAACGCATAACGCAGAACGCATAACGCATAACGCATAACGCATAACGCATAACGCATAACGCATAACGCATAACGCATAACGCATAACGCATAACGCATAACGCATAACGCATAACGGATAACGCATGACGCATAACGCATAACGCATAACGCATAACGCGTAAAGCATAACGGATAACGCATAACGCGTAACGCATAACGCGTAACGCGTAACGCATAACGGATAACGCATGACACATTACTCATAACGCATAACGCATAACGCATAACGCATAACGCATAACGCATAACGCATAACGCATAACGCATAACGCATAACGCATAACGCATAACGCATAACGCATAACGCATAACGCATAACGCATAACGCATAACGCATAACGCATAACGCATAACGCATAACGCATAACGCATAACGCATAACGCATAACGCATAACGCATAACGCATAACGCATAACGCATAACGCATAACGCATAACGCATAACGCATAACGCATAACGCATAACGCATAACGCATAACGCATAACGCATAACGCATAACGCATAACGCATAACGCATAACGCATACCGCATAACGCATAACGCATAACGCATAACGCATAACGCATAACGCATAACGCATAACGCATAACGCATAACGCATAACGCATAACGCATAACGCATAACGCATAACGCATAACGCATAACGCATAACGCATAACGCATAACGCATAACGCATAACGCATAACGCATAACGCATAACGCATAACGCATTACGCATAACGCATAACGCATAACGCATAACGCATAACGCATAACGCATAACGCATAACGCATAACGCTCAATGGAAAAGTCATAACGCATAACGCTCAATGAAAAAGTCATAATGCTTAACGCATAACGCATAACGCATAACGCATAACGCATAACGCATAACGCATAACGCATAACGCATAACGCATAACGCATAACGCATAACGCTCAATGGAAAAGTCATAACGCATAACGCTCAATGAAAAAGTCATAACGCATAACGCATAACGCATAACGCATAACGCATAACGCATAACGCATAACGCATAACGCATAACGCATAACGCATAACGCATAACGCATAACGCATAACGCATAACGCATAACGCATAACGCATAACGCATAACGCATAACGCATAACGCATAACGCATAACGCATAACGCATAACGCATAACGCATAACGCATAACGCATAACGCATAACGCATAACGCATAACGCATAACGCATAACGCATAACGCATAACGCATAACGCATAACGCATAACGCATAACGCATAACGCATAACGCATAACGCATAACGCATAACGCATAACGCATAACGCATTACGCACATCGCATAACGCATAACGCATAACGCATAACGCATAACGCATAACGCATAACGCATAACGAATAACGCATAACGCATAACGCATAACGCATAACGCATAACGCATAACGCGTAACGCATAACGCGTAACGCATAACGCATAACGCATAACGCATAACGCATAACGCATAACGCATATCGCATAACGCATAACGCATAACGCATAACGCATAACGCATAACGCATAACGCATAACGCATATCGCATAACGCATAACGTCCAATGAAAAAGTCATAACGCATAACGCATATCGCATAACCCGTAAAGCACAACGCATAACACATAACGCATAACGCATAACAAATAACGCATAACGCATAACGCATAACGCATAACGCATAACGCATAACGCATAACGCATAACGCATAACGCATAACGCATAACGCATAACGCATAACGCATAACGCGTAACGCATAACGCATAACGCATAACGCATAACGCATAACGCATAACGCATAACGCATAACGCATAACGCATAACGCATAACGCATAACGGATAACGCATGACGCATAACGCATATCGCATAACGCATAACGCATAACGCATAACGCATAACGCATAACGCATAACGCATAACGCATAACGCATAACGCATAACGCATAACGCGTAACGCATAACGCATAACGCATAACGCATAACGCATAACGCATAACGCATAACGCATAACGCATAACGCATAACGCATAACGCATAACGGATAACGCATGACGCATAACGCATATCGCATAACGCATAACGCATAACGCATAACGCATAACGCATAACGCATAACGCATAACGCATAACGCATAACGCATAACGCATAACGCATAACGCATAACGCATAACGCATAACGTATAACGCATAACGCATAACGCATAACGCATAACGCATAACGCATAACGCATAACGCATAACGCACATCGCATAACGCATAACGCATAACGCATAACGCATAACGCATAACGAATAACGCATAACGCATAACGCATAACGCATAACGCATAACGCATAACGCATAACGCATAACGCATAACGCATAACGCATTACGCATAACGCATAACGCATAACGCATAACGCATAACGCATAACGCATAACGCATAACGCATAACGCATAACGCATAACGCTCAATGGAAAAGTCATAACGCATAACGCTCAATGAAAAAGTCATAATGCTTAACGCATAACGCATAACGCATAACGCATAACGCATAACGCACAACGCATAACACATAACGCATAACGCATAACACATAACGCATAACGCATAACGCATAACGCATAACGCATAACGCATAACGCATAACGCATAACGCATAACGCATAACGCATAACGCATAACGGATAACGCATGACGCATAACGCATAACGCATAACGCGTAAAGCATAACGGATAACGCATAACGCGTAACGCATAACGCGTAACGCATAACGCATAACGCATAACGCATAACGCATAACGCATAACGCATAACGCAGAACGCATAACGCATAACGCATAACGCATAACGCATAACGCATAACGCATAACGCATAACGCATAACGCATAACGCATAACGCATAACGCATAACGCATAACGCATAACGGATAACGCATGACGCATAACGCATAACGCATAACGCGTAAAGCATAACGGATAACGCATAACGCGTAACGCATAACGCGTAACGCGTAACGCATAACGGATAACGCATGACACATTACTCATAACGCATTACGCATAACGCATAACGCATAACGGATAACGCATAACGCATAATGCATAACGCATAACGCATAACGCATAACGCATAACGCATAACGCATAACCCATAACGCATAACGCATAACCCATAACGAATAACGCATAACGCTCAATGGAAAAGTCATAACGCATAACGCTCAATGAAAAAGTCATAATGCTTAACGCATAACGCATAACGCATAACGCATAACGCATAACGCTCAATGGAAAAGTCATAACGCATAACGCTCAATGAAAAAGTCATAATCCTTAACGCATAACGCATAACGCATAACGCATAACGCATAACGCACATCGCATAACGCATAACGCATAACGCATAACGCATAACGCATAACGCATAACGCATAACGAATAACGCATAACGCATAACGCATAACGCATAACGCATAACGCATAACGCGTAACGCATAACGCGTAACGCATAACGCATAACGCATAACGCAATAACGCATAACGCATAACGCATATCGCATAACGCATAACGCATAACGCATAACGCATAACGCATAACGCATAACGCATAACGCATAACGCATAACGCATAACGCATAACGCATAAGGCATAACGCATAACGTCCAATGAAAAAGTCATAACGCATAACGCATATCGCATAACCCGTAAAGCACAACGCATAACACATAACGCATAACGCATAACAAATAACGCATAACGCATAACGCATAACGCATAACGCATAACGCATAACGCATAACGCATAACGCATAACGCATAACGCATAACGCGTAACGCATAACGCATAACGCATAACGCATAACGCATAACGCATAACGCATAACGCATAACGCATAACGCATAACGCATAACGCATAACGGATAACGCATGACGCATAACGCATAACGCATGACGCATAACGCATGACGCATAACGCATAACGCATAACGCATAACGCATAACGCATAACGCATAACGCATAACGCATAACGCATAACGCATAACGCATAACGCATATCGCATAACGTATAACGCTTAACGCATAACGCATAACGCTTAACGCATAACGCATAACGCATAACGCATAACGCATAACGCATAACGCATAACGCATAACGGATAACGCATAACGCATAACGCATAACGCATAACGCATAACGCATAACGCATAACGCATAACGCATAACGCATAACGCATAACGCATAACGCATAACGCATAACGCATAACGCATAACGCATAACGCATAACGCATAACGCATAACGCATAACGCATAACGCATAACGCATAACGCATAACGCATAACGCATAACGCATAACGCATAACGCATAACGCATAACGCATAACGCATAACGCATAACGCATAACGCATAACGCATAACGCATAACGCATAACGCATAACGCATAACGCATAACGCATAACGCATAACGCATAACGCATAACGCATAACGCATAACGCATAACGCATAACGCATAACGCATAACGCATAACGCATAACGCATAACGCATAACGCATAACGCATAACGCATAACGCATAACGCATAACGCATAACGCATTACGCATAACGCATAACGCATAACGCATAACGCATAACGCATAACGCATAACGCATAACGCATAACGCATAACGCATAACGCATAACGCTCAATGGAAAAGTCATAACGCATAACGCTCAATGAAAAAGTCATAATGCTTAACGCATAACGCATAACGCATAACGCATAACGCATAACGCACATCGCATAACGCATAACGCATAACGCATAACGCATAACGCATAACGAATAACGCATAACGCATAACGCATAACGCATAACGCATAACGCGTAACGCATAACGCGTAACGCATAACGCATAACGCATAAGCATAACGCATAACGCATATCGCATAACGCATAACGCATAACGCATAACGCATAACGCATAACGCATAACGCATATCGCATAACGCATAACGTCCAATGAAAAAGTCATAACGCATAACGCATATCGCATAACCCGTAAAGCACAACGCATAACACATAACGCATAACGCATAACACATAACGCATAACGCATAACGCATAACGCATAACGCATAACGCATAACGCATAACGCATAACGCATAACGCATAACGCATAACGCATAACGCATAACGCATAACGCATAACGCATAACGCATAACGCATAACGCATAACGCATAACGCATAACGCATAACGCATAACGCATAACGCATAACGCATAACGCATAACGCATAACGCATAACGCATAACGCATAACGCATAACGCATAACGCATAACGCATAACGCATAACGCATAACGCATAACGCATAACGCATAACGCATAACGCATAACGCATAACGCATAACGCATAACGCATAACGCATAACGCATTACGCATAACGCATAACGCATAACGCATAACGCATAACGCATAACGCATAACGCATAACGCATAACGCATAACGCATAACGCATAACGCATAACGCATAACGCATAACGCATAACGCATAACGCATAACGCATAACGCATAACGCATAACGCATAACGCATAACGCATAACGCATAACGCATTACGCATAACGCATAACGCATAACGCATAACGCATAACGCATAACGCATAACGCATAACGCATAACGCATAACGCATAACGCATAACGCATAACGCATAACGCATAACGCATAACGCATAACGCATAACGCATAACGCATAACGCATAACGCATAACGCATAACGCATAACGCATAACGCATAACGCATAACGCATAACGCATAACGCATAACGCATAACGCATAACGCATAACGCATAACGCATAACGCATAACGCATAACGCATAACGCATAACGCATAACGCATAACGCATAACGCATAACGCATAACGCATAACGCATAACGCATAACGCATAACGCATAACGCATAACGCATTACGCATAACGCATAACGCATAACGCATAACGCATAACGCATAACGCATAACGCATAACGCATAACGCATAACGCATAACGCATAACGCATAACGCATAACGCATAACGCATAACGCATAACGCATAACGCATAACGCATTACGCATAACGCATAACGCATAACGCATAACGCATAACGCATAACGCATAACGCATAACGCATAACGCATAACGCATAACGCATAACGCATAACGCATAACGCATAACGCATAACGCATAACGCATAACGCATAACGCATAACGCATAACGCATAACGCATAACGCATAACGCATAACGCATAACGCATAACGCATAACGCATAACGCATAACGCATAACGCATAACGCATAACGCATAACGCATAACGCATAACGCATAACGCATAACGCATTACGCATAACGCATAACGCATAACGCATAACGCATAACGCATAACGCATAACGCATAACGCATAACGCATAACGCATAACGCATAACGCATAACGCATAACGCATAACGCATAACGCATAACGCATAACGCATAACGCATAACGCATAACGCGTAACGCATAACGCATAACGCATAACGCATGACACATTACTCATAACGCATTACGCATAACGCATAACGCATAACGGATAACGCATAACGCATAATGCATAACGCATAACGCATAACGCATAACGCATAACGCATAACGCATAACCCATAACGCATAACGCATAACCCATAACGAATAACGCATAACGCTCAATGGAAAAGTCATAACGCATAACGCTCAATGAAAAAGTCATAATGCTTAACGCATAACGCATAACGCATAACGCATAACGCATAACGCATAACGCATAACGCATAACGCTCAATGGAAAAGTCATAACGCATAACGCTCAATGAAAAAGTCATAATGCTTAACGCATAACGCATAACGCATAACGCATAACGCATAACGCACATCGCATAACGCATAACGCATAACGCATAACGCATAACGCATAACGAATAACGCATAACGCATAACGCATAACGCATAACGCATAACGCGCAACGCATAACGCGTAACGCATAACGCATAACGCATAAGCATAACGCATAACGCATATCGCATAACGCATAACGCATAACGCATAACGCATAACGCATAACGCATAACGCATAACGCATATCGCATAACGCATAACGTCCAATGAAAAAGTCATAACGCATAACGCATATCGCATAACCCGTAAAGCACAACGCATAACACACAACGCATAACGCATAACACATAACGCATAACGCATAACGCATAACGCATAACGCATAACGCATAACGCATAACGCGTAACGCATAACGCGTAACGCATAACGCATAACGCATAACGCATAACGCATAACGCATAACGCATAACGCATAACGCATAACGCATAACGCATAACGCATAACGCATAACGCATAACGCATAACGCATAACGCATAACGCATAACGCATAACGCATAACGCATAACGCATAACGCATAACGCATAACGCATAACGCATAACGCATAACGCATAACGCATAACGCATAACGCATAACGCATAACGCATAACGCATAACGCATAACGCATAACGCATAACGCATAACGCATAACGCATAACGCATAACGCATAACCCATAACGCATAACGCATAACCCATAACGAATAACGCATAACGCTCAATGGAAAAGTCATAACGCATAACGCTCAATGAAAAAGTCATAATGCTTAACGCATAACGCATAACGCATAACGCATAACGCATAACGCTCAATGGAAAAGTCATAACGCATAACGCTCAATGAAAAAGTCATAATCCTTAACGCATAACGCATAACGCATAACGCATAACGCATAACGCACATCGCATAACGCATAACGCATAACGCATAACGCATAACGCATAACGCATAACGCATAACGAATAACGCATAACGCATAACGCATAACGCATAACGCATAACGCATAACGCGTAACGCATAACGCGTAACGCATAACGCGTAACGCATAACGCATAACGCATAACGCATAACGCATAACGCATAACGCATAACGCATAACGCATAACGCATAACGCATAACGCATAACGCATAACGCATAACGCATAACGCATAACGCATAACGCATAACGCATAACGCATAACGCATAACGCATAACGCATAACGCATAACGCATAACGCATAACGCATAACGCATAACGCATAACGCATAACGCATAACGCATAACGCATAACGCATAACGCATAACGCATAACGCATAACGCATAACGCATAACGCATAACGCATAACGCATAACGCATAACGCATAACGCATAACGCATAACGCATAACGCGTAACGCATAACGCATAACGCATAACGCATGACACATTACTCATAACGCATAACGCATAACGCATAACGCATAACGCATAACGCATAACGCATAACGCATAACGCATAACGCATAACGCATAACGCATAACGCATAACGCATAACGCATAACGCATAACGCATAACGCATAACGCATAACGCATAACGCATAACGCATAACGCATAACGCATAACGCATAACGCATAACGCATAACGCATAACGCATAACGCATAACGCATAACGCATTACGCATAACGCATAACGCATAACGCATAACGCATAACGCATAACGCATAACGCATAACGCATAACGCATAACGCATAACGCATAACGCATAACGCATAACGCATAACGCATAACGCATAACGCATAACGCGTAACGCATAACGCATAACGCATAACGCATGACACATTACTCATAACGCATTACGCATAACGCATAACGCATAACGGATAACGCATAACGCATAATGCATAACGCATAACGCATAACGCATAACGCATAACGCATAACCCATAACGCATAACGCATAACCCATAACGAATAACGCATAACGCTCAATGGAAAAGTCATAACGCATAACGCTCAATGAAAAAGTCATAATGCTTAACGCATAACGCATAACGCATAACGCATAACGCATAACGCTCAATGGAAAAGTCATAACGCATAACGCTCAATGAAAAAGTCATAATGCTTAACGGATAACGCATAACGCATAACGCATAACGCATAACGCACATCGCATAACGCATAACGCATAACGCATAACGCATAACGCATAACGCATAACGAATAACGCATAACGCATAACGCATAACGCATAACGCATAACGCGTAACGCATAACGCGTAACGCATAACGCATAACGCATAAGCATAACGCATAACGCATATCGCATAACGCATAACGCATAACGCATAACGCATAACGCATAACGCATAACGCATATCGCATAACGCATAACGTCCAATGAAAAAGTCATAACGCATAACGCATATCGCATAACCCGTAAAGCACATCGCATAACGCATAACGCATAACGCATAACGCATAACGCATAACGAATAACGCATAACGCATAAC
This sequence comes from Lasioglossum baleicum, assembly GCF_051020765.1. Lineage (NCBI taxonomy): Eukaryota > Metazoa > Arthropoda > Insecta > Hymenoptera > Halictidae > Lasioglossum > Lasioglossum baleicum. The sequence goes on along the minus strand of NW_027469098.1, from coordinate 46,068 downwards.
GCATAACGCATAACGCATAACGCATAACGCGTAACGCATAACGCGTAACGCATAACGCATAACGCATAACGCATAACGCATAACGCATAACGCATAACGCATAACGCATAACGCATAACGCATAACGCATAACGCATAACGCATAACGCATAACGCATAACGCATAACGCATAACGCATAACGCATAACGCATAACGCATAACGCATAACGCATAACGCATAACGCATAACGCATAACGCTCAATGGAAAAGTCATAACGCATAACGCTCAATGAAAAAGTCATAATGCTTAACGCATAACGCATAACGCATAACGCATAACGCATAACGCACATCGCATAACGCATAACGCATAACGCATAACGCATAACGCATAACGAATAACGCATAACGCATAACGCATAACGCATAACGCATAACGCATAACGCATAACGCATAACGCATAACGCATAACGAATAACGCATAACGCATAACGCATAACGCATAACGCATAACGCATAACGCATAACGCGTAACGCATAACGCGTAACGCATAACGCGTAACGCATAACGCATAACGCATAACGCATAACGCATAACGCATAACGCATAACGCATAACGCATAACGCATAACGCATAACGCATAACGCATAACGCATAACGCATAACGCATAACGCATAACGCATAACGCATAACGCATAACGCATAACGCATAACGCATAACGCATAACGCATAACGCATAACGCATAACGCATAACGCATAACGCATAACGCATAACGCATAACGCATAACGCATAACGCATAACGCATAACGCATAACGCATAACGCATAACGCATAACGCATAACGCATAACGCATAACGCATAACGCATAACGCATAACGCATAACGCATAACGCATAACGCATAACGCATAACGCATAACGCATAACGCATAACGCATAACGCATAACGCATAACGCATAACGCATAACGCATAACGCGTAACGCATAACGCATAACGCATAACGCATGACACATTACTCATAACGCATAACGCATAACGCATAACGCATAACGCATAACGCATAACGCATAACGCATAACGCATAACGCATAACGCATAACGCATAACGCATAACGCATAACGCATAACGCATAACGCATAACGCATAACGCATAACGCATAACGCATAACGCATAACGCATAACGCATAACGCATAACGCATAACGCATAACGCATAACGCATAACGCATAACGCATAACGCATAACGCATAACGCATAACGCATTACGCATAACGCATAACGCATAACGCATAACGCATAACGCATAACGCATAACGCATAACGCATAACGCATAACGCATAACGCATAACGCATAACGCATAACGCATAACGCATAACGCATAACGCATAACGCGTAACGCATAACGCATAACGCATAACGCATGACACATTACTCATAACGCATTACGCATAACGCATAACGCATAACGGATAACGCATAACGCATAATGCATAACGCATAACGCATAACGCATAACGCATAACGCATAACCCATAACGCATAACGCATAACCCATAACGAATAACGCATAACGCTCAATGGAAAAGTCATAACGCATAACGCTCAATGAAAAAGTCATAATGCTTAACGCATAACGCATAACGCATAACGCATAACGCATAACGCTCAATGGAAAAGTCATAACGCATAACGCTCAATGAAAAAGTCATAATGCTTAACGGATAACGCATAACGCATAACGCATAACGCATAACGCACATCGCATAACGCATAACGCATAACGCATAACGCATAACGCATAACGCATAACGAATAACGCATAACGCATAACGCATAACGCATAACGCATAACGCGTAACGCATAACGCGTAACGCATAACGCATAACGCATAAGCATAACGCATAACGCATATCGCATAACGCATAACGCATAACGCATAACGCATAACGCATAACGCATAACGCATATCGCATAACGCATAACGTCCAATGAAAAAGTCATAACGCATAACGCATATCGCATAACCCGTAAAGCACATCGCATAACGCATAACGCATAACGCATAACGCATAACGCATAACGAATAACGCATAACGCATAACGCATAACGCATAACGCATAACGCATAACGCGTAACGCATAACGCGTAACGCATAACGCATAACGCATAACGCATAACGCATAACGCATAACGCATAACGCATAACGCATAACGCATAACGCATAACGCATAACGCATAACGCATAACGCATAACGCATAACGCATAACGCATAACGCATAACGCATAACGCATAACGCATAACGCATAACGCATAACGCATAACGCATAACGCATAACGCATAACGCATAACGCATAACGCATAACGCATAACGCATAACGCATAACGCATAACGCATAACGGATAACGCATAACGCATAACGCATAACGCATAACGCATAACGCATAACGCATAACGCATAACGCATAACGCATAACGCATAACGCATAACGCATAACGCATTACGCATAACGCATAACGCATAACGCATAACGCATAACGCATAACGCATAACGCATAACGCATAACGCATAACGCATAACGCATAACGCATAACGCATAACGCATAACGCATAACGCATAACGCATAACGCATAACGCATAACGCGTAACGCATAACGCATAACGCATAACGCATAACGCGTAACGCATAACGCGTAACGCATAACGCATAACGCATAACGCATGACACATTACTCATAACGCATTACGCATAACGCATAACGCATAACGGATAACGCATAACGCATAATGCATAACGCATAACGCATAACGCATAACGCATAACGCATAACCCATAACGCATAACGCATAACCCATAACGAATAACGCATAACGCTCAATGGAAAAGTCATAACGCATAACGCTCAATGAAAAAGTCATAATGCTTAACGCATAACGCATAACGCATAACGCATAACGCATAACGCATAACGCATAACGCTCAATGGAAAAGTCATAACGCATAACGCTCAATGAAAAAGTCATAATGCTTAACGCATAACGCATAACGCATAACGCATAACGCATAACGCACATCGCATAACGCATAACGCATAACGCATAACGCATAACGCATAACGAATAACGCATAACGCATAACGCATAACGCATAACGCATAACGCATAACGAATAACGCATAACGCATAACGCATAACGCATAACGCATAACGCGTAACGCATAACGCGTAACGCATAACGCATAACGCATAAGCATAACGCATAACGCATATCGCATAACGCATAACGCATAACGCATACCGCATAACGCATAACGCATAACGCATATCGCATAACGCATAACGTCCAATGAAAAAGTCATAACGCATAACGCATATCGCATAACCCGTAAAGCACAACGCATAACACATAACGCATAACGCATAACACATAACGCATAACGCATAACGCATAACGCATAACGCATAACGCATAACGCATAACGCATAACGCATAACGCATAACGCATAACGCATAACGCATAACGCATAACGCATAACGCATAACGCATAACGCATAACGCATAACGCATAACGCATAACGCATAACGCATAACGCATAACGCATAACGCATAACGCATAACGCATAACGCATAACGCATAACGCATAACGCATAACGCATAACGCATAACGCATAACGCATAACGCATAACGCATAACGCATAACGCATAACGCATAACGCATAACGCATAACGCATAACGCATAACGCATAACGCATAACGCATAACGCATAACGCATAACGCATAACGCATAACGCATAACGCATAACGCATAACGCATAACGCATAACGCATAACGCATAACGCATAACGCATAACGCATAACGCATAACGCATAACGCATAACGCATAACGCATAACGCATAACGCATAACGCATAACGCATAACGCATAACGCATAACGCATAACGCATAACGCATAACGCATAACGCATAACGCATAACGCATAACGCATAACGCATAACGCATAACGCATAACGGATAACGCATGACGCATAACGCATAACGCATAACGCATAACGCGTAAAGCATAACGGATAACGCATAACGCGTAACGCATAACGCGTAACGCGTAACGCATAACGGATAACGCATGACACATTACTCATAACGCATTACGCATAACGCATAACGCATAACGGATAACGCATAACGCATAATGCATAACGCATAACGCATAACGCATAACGCATAACGCATAACGCATAACGCATAACGCATAACCCATAACGCATAACGCATAACCCATAACGAATAACGCATAACGCTCAATGGAAAAGTCATAACGCATAACGCTCAATGAAAAAGTCATAATGCTTAACGCATAACGCATAACGCATAACGCATAACGCATAACGCATAACGCTCAATGGAAAAGTCATAACGCATAACGCTCAATGAAAAAGTCATAATCCTTAACGCATAACGCATAACGCATAACGCATAACGCATAACGCATAACGCACATCGCATAACGCATAACGCATAACGCATAACGCATAACGCATAACGCATAACGCATAACGAATAACGCATAACGCATAACGCATAACGCATAACGCATAACGCATAACGCGTAACGCATAACGCGTAACGCATAACGCATAACGCATAACGCATAACGCATAACGCATATCGCATAACGCATAACGCATAACGCATAACGCATAACGCATAACGCATAACGCATAACGCATAACGCATATCGCATAACGCATAACGTCCAATGAAAAAGTCATAACGCATAACGCATATCGCATAACCCGTAAAGCACAACGCATAACACATAACGCATAACGCATAACAAATAACGCATAACGCATAACGCATAACGCATAACGCATAACGCATAACGCATAACGCATAACGCATAACGCGTAACGCATAACGCATAACGCCTAACGCATAACGCATAACGCATAACGCATAACGCATAACGCATAACGCATAACGCATAACGCATAACGCATAACGCATAACGCATAACGCATAACGCATAACGCATAACGCATAACGCATAACGCATAACGCATAACGCATAACGCATAACGCATAACGCATAACGCATAACGCATAACGCATAACGCATAACGCATAACGCATAACGCATAACGCATAACGCATAACGCATAACGCATAACGCATAACGCATAACGCATAACGCATAACGCATAACGCATAACGCATAACGGATAACGCATGACGCATAACGCATAACGCATAACGCATAACGCGTAAAGCATAACGGATAACGCATAACGCGTAACGCATAACGCGTAACGCGTAACGCATAACGGATAACGCATGACACATTACTCATAACGCATTACGCATAACGCATAACGCATAACGGATAACGCATAACGCATAATGCATAACGCATAACGCATAACGCATAACGCATAACGCATAACGCATAACCCATAACGCATAACGCATAACCCATAACGAATAACGCATAACGCTCAATGGAAAAGTCATAACGCATAACGCTCAATGAAAAAGTCATAATGCTTAACGCATAACGCATAACGCATAACGCATAACGCATAACGCATAACGCTCAATGGAAAAGTCATAACGCATAACGCTCAATGAAAAAGTCATAATCCTTAACGCATAACGCATAACGCATAACGCATAACGCATAACGCACATCGCATAACGCATAACGCATAACGCATAACGCATAACGCATAACGCATAACGCATAACGAATAACGCATAACGCATAACGCATAACGCATAACGCATAACGCATAACGCGTAACGCATAACGCGTAACGCATAACGCATAACGCATAACGCATAACGCATATCGCATAACGCATAACGCATAACGCATAACGCATAACGCATAACGCATAACGCATAACGCATAACGCATATCGCATAACGCATAACGTCCAATGAAAAAGTCATAACGCATAACGCATATCGCATAACCCGTAAAGCACAACGCATAACACATAACGCATAACGCATAACAAATAACGCATAACGCATAACGCATAACGCATAACGCATAACGCATAACGCATAACGCATAACGCATAACGCATAACGCATAACGCATAACGCGTAACGCATAACGCATAACGCATAACGCATAACGCATAACGCATAACGCATAACGCATAACGCATAACGCATAACGCATAACGCATAACGCATAACGCATAACGCATAACGCATAACGCATAACGCATAACGCATAACGCATAACGCATAACGCATAACGCATAACGCATAACGCATAACGCATAACGCATAACGCATAACGCATAACGCATAACGCATAACGCATAACGCATAACGCATAACGCATAACGCATAACGCATAACGCATAACGCATAACGCATAACGCATAACGCATAACGCATAACGCATAACGCATAACGCATAACGCATGACGAATAACGCATAACGCATAACGCATAACGCATAACGCGTAACGCATAACGCATAACGCATAACGCATAACGCATAACGCATAACGCATAACGCATAACGCATGACACATTACTCATAACGCATTACGCATAACGCATAACGCATAACGGATAACGCATAACGCATAATGCATAACGCATAACGCATAACGCATAACGCATAACGCATAACCCATAACGCATAACGCATAACCCATAACGAATAACGCATAACGCTCAATGGAAAAGTCATAACGCATAACGCTCAATGAAAAAGTCATAATGCTTAACGCATAACGCATAACGCATAACGCATAACGCTCAATGGAAAAGTCATAACGCATAACGCTCAATGAAAAAGTCATAATGCTTAACGCATAACGCATAACGCATAACGCATAACGCACATCGCATAACGCATAACGCATAACGCATAACGCATAACGCATAACGAATAACGCATAACGCATAACGCATAACGCATAACGCATAACGCATAACGCGTAACGCATAACGCGTAACGCATAACGCCTAACGCATAACGCATAACGCATAACGCATAACGCATAACGCATAACGCATAACGCATAACGCATAACGCATAACGCATAACGCATAACGCATAACGCATAACGCATAACGCATAACGCATAACGCATAACGCATAACGCATAACGCATAACGGATAACGCATGACGCATAACGCATAACGCATAACGCATAACGCGTAAAGCATAACGGATAACGCATAACGCATAACCCATAACGCGTAACGCGTAACGCATAACGGATAACGGATAACGCATAACGCATAACGCATAACGCATAACGCATAACGAATAACGCATATCGCATAACGCATAACGGATAACGCATAACGCATAACGCATAACGCATAACGCATAACGCATAACGCATAACGCATAACGCATAACGCATAACGCATAACGCATAACGCATAACGCATAACGCATAACGCATAACGCATAACGCATAACGCATAACGCATAACGCATAACGCATAACGCATAACGCATAACGCATAACGCATAACGCATAACGCATAACGCATAACGCACAACGCATAACGCATAACGCATAACGCATAACGCATAACGCATAACGCATAACGCATAACGCATAACGCATAACGCATAACGCATAACGCATAACGCATAACGCATAACCCATAACGCATAACGCATAACGCATAACGCATAACGCATTACGCATAACGCATAACGCATAACGCATAACGCATAACGCATAACGCATAACGCATAACGCATAACGCATAACGCATAACGCATAACGCATAACGCATAACGCATAACGCATAACGCATAACGCATAACGCATAACGCATAACGCATATCGCATAACGCATAACGCATAACGCATAACGCATAACGCATAACGCATAACGAATAACGCATAACGCATAACGCATAACGCATAACGCATAACGCATAACGCGTAACGCATAACGCGTAACGCATAACCCATAACGCATAACGCATAACGCATAACGCATAACGCAAAACGCATAACGCATAACGCATAACGCATAACGCATAACGCATAACGCATAACGCATAACGCATAACGCATAACGCATAACGCATAACGCATAACGCATAACGCATAACGCATAACGCATAACGCATAACGCATAACGCATAACGGATAACGCATGACGCATAACGCATAACGCATAACGCATAACGCGTAAAGCATAACGGATAACGCATAACGCATAACCCATAACGCGTAACGCGTAACGCATAACGGATAACGGATAACGCATAACGCATAACGCATAACGCATAACGCATAACGCATAACGAATAACGCATATCGCATAACGCATAACGGATAACGCATAACGCATAACGCATAACGCATAACGCATAACGCATAACGCATAACGCATAACGCATAACGCATAACGCATAACGCATAACGCATAACGCATAACGCATAACGCATAACGCATAACGCATAACGCATAACGCATAACGCATAACGCATAACGCATAACGCATAACGCATAACGCATAACGCATAACGCATAACGCATAACGCATAACGCATAACGCATAACGCATAACGCATAACGCATAACGCATAACGCATAACGCATAACGCATAACGCACAACGCGTAACACATAACGCATAACGCATAACGCATAACGCATAACGCATAACGCATAACGCATAACGCATAACGCATAACGCATAACGCATAACGCATAACGCATAACGCACAACGCATAACGCATAACGCATAACGCATAACGCATAACGCATAACGCATAACGCATAACGCATAACGCATAACGCATAACGCATAACGCATAACGCATAACGCATATCGCATAACGCATAACGCATAACGAATAACGCATATCGCATAACGTATAACGCTTAACGCATAACGCATAACGCATAACGCATAACGCATAACGCATAACGCATAACGCATAACGCATAACGCATAACGCATAACGCATAACGCATAACGCATAACGCATAACGCATAACGCATAACGCATAACGCATAACGCATAACGCATAACGCATAACGCATAACGCATAACGCATAACGCATAACGCATAACGCATAACGCATAACGCATAACGCATAACGCATAACGCATAACGCATAACGCATAACGCATAACGCATAACGCATAACGCATAACGCATAACGCATAACGCATAACGCATAACGCATAACCCATAACGCGTAACGCGTAACGCATAACGGATAACGGATAACGCATAACGCATAACGCATAACGCATAACGCATAACGCATAACGAATAACGCATATCGCATAACGCATAACGGATAACGCATAACGCATAACGCATAACGCATAACGCATAACGCATAACGCATAACGCATAACGCATAACGCATAACGCATAACGCATAACGCATAACGCATAACGCATAACGCATAACGCATAACGCATAACGCATAACGCATAACGCATAACGCATAACGCATAACGCATAACGCATAACGCATAACGCATAACGCATAACGCATAACGCATAACGCATAACGCATAACGCATAACGCATAACGCATAACGCATAACGCATAACGCATAACGCATAACGCATAACGCATAACGCATAACGCATAACGCATAACGCATAACGCATAACGCATAACGCATAACGCATAACGCATAACGCATAACGCATAACGCATAACGCATAACGCATAACGCATAACGCATAACGCATAACGCATAACGCATAACGCATAACGCATAACGCATAACGCATAACGCATATCGCATAACGCATAACGCATAACGAATAACGCATATCGCATAACGTATAACGCTTAACGCATAACGCATAACGCATAACGCATAACGCATAACGCATAACGCATAACGCATAACGCATAACGCATAACGCATAACGCATAACGCATAACGCATAACGCATAACGCATAACGCATAACGCATAACGCATAACGCATAACGCATAACGCATAACGCATAACGCATAACGCATAACGCATAACGCATAACGCATAACGCATAACGCATAACGCATAACGCATAACGCATAACGCATAACGCATAACGCATAACGCATAACGCATAACGCATAACGCATAACGCATAACGCATAACGCATAACGCATAACGCATAACGCATAACGCATAACGCATAACGCATAACGCATAACGCATAACGCATAACGCATAACGCATAACGCATAACGCATAACGCATAACGCATAACGCATAACGCATAACGCATAACGCATAACGCATAGCGCATAACGCATAACGCATAACGCATAACGCATAACGCATAACGCATAACGCATAACGCATAACGCATAACGCATAACGCATAACGCATAACGCATAACGCATAACGCATAACGCATAACGCATAACGCATAACGCATAACGCATAACGCATAACGCATAACGCATAACGCATAACGCATAACGCATAACGCATAACGCATAACGCATAACGCATAACGCATAACGCATAACGCATAACGCATAACGCATAACGCATAACGCATAACGCATAACGCATTACGCATAACGCATAACGCATAACGCATAACGCATAACGCATAACGCATAACGCATAACGCATAACGCATAACGCATAACGCATAACGCATAACGCATAACGCATAACGCATAACGCATAACGCATAACGCATAACGCATAACGCATAACGCATAACGCATAACGCATAACGCATAACGCATAACGCATAACGCATAACGCATAACGCATAACGCATAACGCATAACGCATAACGCATAACGCATAACGCATAACGCATAACGCATAACGCATAACGCATAACGCATAACGCATAACGCATAACGCATAACGCATAACGCGTAACGCATAACGCGTAACGCATAACGCATAACGCATAACGCATGACACATTACTCATAACGCATTACGCATAACGCATAACGCATAACGGATAACGCATAACGCATAATGCATAACGCATAACGCATAACGCATAACGCATAACGCATAACCCATAACGCATAACGCATAACCCATAACGAATAACGCATAACGCTCAATGGAAAAGTCATAACGCATAACGCTCAATGAAAAAGTCATAATGCTTAACGCATAACGCATAACGCATAACGCATAACGCATAACGCATAACGCATAACGCTCAATGGAAAAGTCATAACGCATAACGCTCAATGAAAAAGTCATAATGCTTAACGCATAACGCATAACGCATAACGCATAACGCACATCGCATAACGCATAACGCATAACGCATAACGCATAACGCATAACGAATAACGCATAACGCATAACGCATAACGCATAACGCATAACGCGTAACGCATAACGCATAACGCATAAGCATAACGCATAACGCATATCGCATAACGCATAACGCATAACGCATAACGCATAACGCATAACGCATAACGCATATCGCATAACGCATAACGTCCAATGAAAAAGTCATAACGCATAACGCATATCGCATAACCCGTAAAGCACAACGCATAACACATAACGCATAACGCATAACACATAACGCATAACGCATAACGCATAACGCATAACGCATAACGCATAACGCATAACGCATAACGCATAACGCATAACGCATAACGCATAACGCATAACGCATAACGCATAACGCATAACGCATAACGCATAACGCATAACGCATAACGCATAACGCATAACGCATAACGCATAACGCATAACGCATAACGCATAACGCATAACGCATAACGCATAACGCATAACGCATAACGCAGAACGCATAACGCATAACGCATAACGCATAACGCATAACGCATAACGCATAACGCATAACGCATAACGCATAACGCATAACGCATAACGCATAACGCATAACGGATAACGCATGACGCATAACGCATAACGCATAACGCATAACGCGTAAAGCATAACGGATAACGCATAACGCGTAACGCATAACGCGTAACGCGTAACGCATAACGGATAACGCATGACACATTACTCATAACGCATAACGCATAACGCATAACGCATAACGCATAACGCATAACGCATAACGCATAACGCATAACGCATAACGCATAACGCATAACGCATAACGCATAACGCATAACGCATAACGCATAACGCATAACGCATAACGCATAACGCATAACGCATAACGCATAACGCATAACCCATAACGCATAACGCATAACCCATAACGAATAACGCATAACGCTCAATGGAAAAGTCATAACGCATAACGCTCAATGAAAAAGTCATAATGCTTAACGCATAACGCATAACGCATAACGCATAACGCATAACGCATAACGCATAACGCATAACGCATAACGCTCAATGGAAAAGTCATAACGCATAACGCTCAATGAAAAAGTCATAATGCTTAACGCATAACGCATAACGCATAACGCATAACGCACATCGCATAACGCATAACGCATAACGCATAACGCATAACGCATAACGAATAACGCATAACGCATAACGCATAACGCATAACGCATAACGCATAACGCGTAACGCATAACGCATAACGCATAAGCATAACGCATAACGCATATCGCATAACGCATAACGCATAACGCATAACGCATAACGCATAACGCATAACGCATAACGCATAACGCATAACGCATAACGCATAACGCATAACGCATAACGCATAACGCATAACGCATAACGCATAACGCATAACGCATAACGCATAACGCATAACGCATAACGCATAACGCATAACGCATAACGCATAACGCATAACGCATAACGCATAACGCATAACGCATAACGCATAACGCATAACGCATAACGCATAACGCATAACGCATAACGCATAACGCATAACGCATAACGCATAACGCATAACGCATAACGCATAACGCATAACGCATAACGCATAACGCATAACGCATAACGCATAGCGCATAACGCATAACGCATAACGCATAACGCATAACGCATAACGCATAACGCATAACGCATAACGCATAACGCATAACGCATAACGCATAACGCATAACGCATAACGCATAACGCATAACGCATAACGCATAACGCATAACGCATAACGCATAACGCATAACGCATAACGCATAACGCATAACGCATAACGCATAACGCATAACGCATAACGCATAACGCATAACGCATAACGCATAACGCAGAACGCATAACGCATAACGCATAACGCATAACGCATAACGCATAACGCATAACGCATAACGCATAACGCATAACGCATAACGCATAACGCATAACGCATAACGGATAACGCATGACGCATAACGCATAACGCATAACGCATAACGCGTAAAGCATAACGGATAACGCATAACGCGTAACGCATAACGCGTAACGCGTAACGCATAACGGATAACGCATGACACATTACTCATAACGCATAACGCATAACGCATAACGCATAACGCATAACGCATAACGCATAACGCATAACGCATAACGCATAACGCATAACGCATAACGCATAACGCATAACGCATAACGCATAACGCATAACGCATAACGCATAACGCATAACGCATAACGCATAACGCATAACCCATAACGCATAACGCATAACCCATAACGAATAACGCATAACGCTCAATGGAAAAGTCATAACGCATAACGCTCAATGAAAAAGTCATAATGCTTAACGCATAACGCATAACGCATAACGCATAACGCATAACGCATAACGCATAACGCATAACGCATAACGCTCAATGGAAAAGTCATAACGCATAACGCTCAATGAAAAAGTCATAATGCTTAACGCATAACGCATAACGCATAACGCATAACGCATAACGCACATCGCATAACGCATAACGCATAACGCATAACGCATAACGCATAACGAATAACGCATAACGCATAACGCATAACGCATAACGCATAACGCGTAACGCATAACGCATAACGCATAAGCATAACGCATAACGCATATCGCATAACGCATAACGCATAACGCATAACGCATAACGCATAACGCATAACGCATATCGCATAACGCATAACGTCCAATGAAAAAGTCATAACGCATAACGCATATCGCATAACCCGTAAAGCACAACGCATAACACATAACGCATAACGCATAACACATAACGCATAACGCATAACACATAACGCATAACGCATAACGCATAACGCATAACGCATAACGCATAACGCATAACGCATAACGCATAACGCATAACGCATAACGCATAACGCATAACGCATAACGCATAACGCATAACGCATAACGCATAACGCATAACGCATAACGCATAACGCATAACGCATAACGCATAACGCATAACGCATAACGCATAACGCATAACGCATAACGCATAACGCAGAACGCATAACGCATAACGCATAACGCATAACGCATAACGCATAACGCATAACGCATAACGCATAACGCATAACGCATAACGCATAACGCATAACGCATAACGGATAACGCATGACGCATAACGCATAACGCATAACGCATAACGCGTAAAGCATAACGGATAACGCATAACGCGTAACGCATAACGCGTAACGCGTAACGCATAACGGATAACGCATGACACATTACTCATAACGCATAACGCATAACGCATAACGCATAACGCATAACGCATAACGCATAACGCATAACGCATAACGCATAACGCATAACGCATAACGCATAACGCATAACGCATAACGCATAACGCATAACGCATAACGCATAACGCATAACGCATAACGCATAACGCATAACGCATAACGCATAACCCATAACGCATAACGCATAACCCATAACGAATAACGCATAACGCTCAATGGAAAAGTCATAACGCATAACGCTCAATGAAAAAGTCATAATGCTTAACGCATAACGCATAACGCATAACGCATAACGCATAACGCATAACGCATAACGCATAACGCATAACGCTCAATGGAAAAGTCATAACGCATAACGCTCAATGAAAAAGTCATAATGCTTAACGCATAACGCATAACGCATAACGCATAACGCACATCGCATAACGCATAACGCATAACGCATAACGCATAACGCATAACGAATAACGCATAACGCATAACGCATAACGCATAACGCATAACGCGTAACGCATAACGCATAACGCATAAGCATAACGCATAACGCATATCGCATAACGCATAACGCATAACGCATAACGCATAACGCATAACGCATAACGCATATCGCATAACGCATAACGTCCAATGAAAAAGTCATAACGCATAACGCATATCGCATAACCCGTAAAGCACAACGCATAACACATAACGCATAACGCATAACACATAACGCATAACGCATAACGCATAACGCATAACGCATAACGCATAACGCATAACGCATAACGCATAACGCATAACGCATAACGCATAACGCATAACGCATAACGCATAACGCATAACGCATAACGCATAACGCATAACGCATAACGCATAACGCATAACGCATAACGCATAACGCATAACGCATAACGCATAACGCATAACGCATAACGCAGAACGCATAACGCATAACGCATAACGCATAACGCATAACGCATAACGCATAACGCATAACGCATAACGCATAACGCATAACGCATAACGCATAACGGATAACGCATGACGCATAACGCATAACGCATAACGCATAACGCGTAAAGCATAACGGATAACGCATAACGCGTAACGCATAACGCGTAACGCGTAACGCATAACGGATAACGCATGACACATTACTCATAACGCATAACGCATAACGCATAACGCATAACGCATAACGCATAACGCATAACGCATAACGCATAACGCATAACGCATAACGCATAACGCATAACGCATAACGCATAACGCATAACGCATAACGCATAACGCATAACGCATAACGCATAACGCATAACGCATAACGCATAACGCATAACGCATAACGCATAACGCCTAACGCATAACGCATAACGCATAACGCATAACGCATAACGCATAACGCATAACGCATAACGCATAACGCATAACGCATAACGCATAACGCATAACGCATAACGCATAACGCATAACGCATAACGCATAACGCATAACGCATAACGCATAACGCATAACGCATAACGCATAACGCATAACGCATAACGCATAACGCATAACGCATAACGCATAACGCATAACGCATAACGCATAACGCATAACGCATAACGCATAACGCATAACGCATAACGCATAACGCATAACGCATAACGCATAACGCATAACGCATAACGCATAACGCATTACGCATAACGCATAACGCATAACGCATAACGCATAACGCATAACGCATAACGCATAACGCATAACGCATAACGCGTAACGCATAACGCATAACGTCCAATGAAAAAGTCATAACGCATAACGCATATCGCATAACCCGTAAAGCACAACGCATAACACATAACGCATAACGCATAACACATAACGCTCAATGGAAAAGTCATAACGCATAACGCTCAATGAAAAAGTCATAATGCTTAACGCATAACGCATAACGCATAACGCATAACGCACATCGCATAACGCATAACGCATAACGCATAACGCATAACGCATAACGAATAACGCATAACGCATAACGCATAACGCATAACGCATAACGCGTAACGCATAACGCATAACGCATAAGCATAACGCATAACGCATATCGCATAACGCATAACGCATAACGCATAACGCATAACGCATAACGCATAACGCATATCGCATAACGCATAACGTCCAATGAAAAAGTCATAACGCATAACGCATATCGCATAACCCGTAAAGCACAACGCATAACACATAACGCATAACGCATAACACATAACGCATAACGCATAACGCATAACGCATAACGCATAACGCATAACGCATAACGCATAACGCATAACGCATAACGCATAACGCATAACGCATAACGCATAACGCATAACGCATAACGCATAACGCATAACGCATAACGCATAACGCATAACGCATAACGCATAACGCATAACGCATAACGCATAACGCATAACGCATAACGCATAACGCATAACGCAGAACGCATAACGCATAACGCATAACGCATAACGCATAACGCATAACGCATAACGCATAACGCATAACGCATAACGCATAACGCATAACGCATAACGCATAACGGATAACGCATGACGCATAACGCATAACGCATAACGCATAACGCGTAAAGCATAACGGATAACGCATAACGCGTAACGCATAACGCGTAACGCGTAACGCATAACGGATAACGCATGACACATTACTCATAACGCATAACGCATAACGCATAACGCATAACGCATAACGCATAACGCATAACGCATAACGCATAACGCATAACGCATAACGCATAACGCATAACGCATAACGCATAACGCATAACGCATAACGCATAACGCATAACGCATAACGCATAACGCATAACGCATAACGCATAACGCATAACGCATAACGCATAACGCATAACGCATAACGCATAACGCATAACGCATAACGCATAACGCATAACGCATAACGCATAACGCATAACGCATAACGCATAACGCATAACGCATAACGCATAACGCATAACGCATAACGCATAACGCATAACGCATAACGCATAACGCATAACGCATAACGCATAACGCATAACGCATAACGCATAACGCATAACGCATAACGCATAACGCATAACGCATAACGCATAACGCATAACGCATAACGCATAACGCATAACGCATAACGCATAACGCATAACGCATAACGCATAACGCATAACGCATAACGCATAACGCATAACGCATAACGCATAACGCATAACGCATTACGCATAACGCATAACGCATAACGCATAACGCATAACGCATAACGCATAACGCATAACGCTCAATGGAAAAGTCATAACGCATAACGCTCAATGAAAAAGTCATAATGCTTAACGCATAACGCATAACGCATAACGCATAACGCATAACGCATAACGCATAACGCATAACGCATAACGCATAACGCATAACGCATAACGCTCAATGGAAAAGTCATAACGCATAACGCTCAATGAAAAAGTCATAACGCATAACGCATAACGCATAACGCATAACGCATAACGCATAACGCATAACGCATAACGCATAACGCATAACGCATAACGCATAACGCATAACGCATAACGCATAACGCATAACGCATAACGCATAACGCATAACGCATAACGCATAACGCATAACGCATAACGCATAACGCATAACGCATAACGCATAACGCATAACGCATAACGCATAACGCATAACGCATAACGCATAACGCATAACGCATAACGCATAACGCATAACGCATAACGCATAACGCATAACGCATAACGCATAACGCATAACGCATAACGCATAACGCATAACGCATAACGCATAACGCATAACGCATTACGCACATCGCATAACGCATAACGCATAACGCATAACGCATAACGCATAACGCATAACGCATAACGAATAACGCATAACGCATAACGCATAACGCATAACGCATAACGCATAACGCGTAACGCATAACGCGTAACGCATAACGCATAACGCATAACGCATAACGCATAACGCATAACGCATATCGCATAACGCATAACGCATAACGCATAACGCATAACGCATAACGCATAACGCATAACGCATATCGCATAACGCATAACGTCCAATGAAAAAGTCATAACGCATAACGCATATCGCATAACCCGTAAAGCACAACGCATAACACATAACGCATAACGCATAACAAATAACGCATAACGCATAACGCATAACGCATAACGCATAACGCATAACGCATAACGCATAACGCATAACGCATAACGCATAACGCATAACGCATAACGCATAACGCATAACGCGTAACGCATAACGCATAACGCATAACGCATAACGCATAACGCATAACGCATAACGCATAACGCATAACGCATAACGCATAACGCATAACGGATAACGCATGACGCATAACGCATAACGCATGACGCATAACGCATGACGCATAACGCATAACGCATAACGCATAACGCATAACGCATAACGCATAACGCATAACGCATAACGCATAACGCATAACGCATAACGCATAACGCATAACGCATAACGCATATCGCATAACGCATAACGCATAACGCATAACGCATAACGCATAACGCATAACGCATAACGCATAACGCATAACGCATAACGCATAACGCATAACGCATAACGCATAACGCATAACGCATAACGCATAACGCATAACGCATAACGCATAACGCATAACGCATAACGCACATCGCATAACGCATAACGCATAACGCATAACGCATAACGCATAACGAATAACGCATAACGCATAACGCATAACGCATAACGCATAACGCATAACGCATAACGCATAACGCATGACGCATAACGCATTACGCATAACGCATAACGCATAACGCATAACGCATAACGCATAACGCATAACGCATAACGCATAACGCATAACGCATAACGCTCAATGGAAAAGTCATAACGCATAACGCTCAATGAAAAAGTCATAATGCTTAACGCATAACGCATAACGCATAACGCATAACGCATAACGCACAACGCATAACACATAACGCATAACGCATAACACATAACGCATAACGCATAACGCATAACGCATAACGCATAACGCATAACGCATAACGCATAACGCATAACGCATAACCCATAACGCATAACGGATAACGCATGACGCATAACGCATAACGCATAACGCGTAAAGCATAACGGATAACGCATAACGCGTAACGCATAACGCGTAACGCATAACGCATAACGCATAACGCATAACGCATAACGCATAACGCAGAACGCATAACGCATAACGCATAACGCATAACGCATAACGCATAACGCATAACGCATAACGCATAACGCATAACGCATAACGCATAACGCATAACGCATAACGCATAACGCATAACGGATAACGCATGACGCATAACGCATAACGCATAACGCGTAAAGCATAACGGATAACGCATAACGCGTAACGCATAACGCGTAACGCGTAACGCATAACGGATAACGCATGACACATTACTCATAACGCATTACGCATAACGCATAACGCATAACGGATAACGCATAACGCATAATGCATAACGCATAACGCATAACGCATAACGCATAACGCATAACGCATAACCCATAACGCATAACGCATAACCCATAACGAATAACGCATAACGCTCAATGGAAAAGTCATAACGCATAACGCTCAATGAAAAAGTCATAATGCTTAACGCATAACGCATAACGCATAACGCATAACGCATAACGCTCAATGGAAAAGTCATAACGCATAACGCTCAATGAAAAAGTCATAATCCTTAACGCATAACGCATAACGCATAACGCATAACGCATAACGCACATCGCATAACGCATAACGCATAACGCATAACGCATAACGCATAACGCATAACGCATAACGAATAACGCATAACGCATAACGCATAACGCATAACGCATAACGCATAACGCGTAACGCATAACGCGTAACGCATAACGCATAACGCATAACGCAATAACGCATAACGCATAACGCATATCGCATAACGCATAACGCATAACGCATAACGCATAACGCATAACGCATAACGCATAACGCATAACGCATAACGCATAACGCATAACGCATAACGCATAAGGCATAACGCATAACGTCCAATGAAAAAGTCATAACGCATAACGCATATCGCATAACCCGTAAAGCACAACGCATAACACATAACGCATAACGCATAACAAATAACGCATAACGCATAACGCATAACGCATAACGCATAACGCATAACGCATAACGCATAACGCATAACGCATAACGCATAACGCGTAACGCATAACGCATAACGCATAACGCATAACGCATAACGCATAACGCATAACGCATAACGCATAACGCATAACGCATAACGCATAACGGATAACGCATGACGCATAACGCATAACGCATGACGCATAACGCATGACGCATAACGCATAACGCATAACGCATAACGCATAACGCATAACGCATAACGCATAACGCATAACGCATAACGCATAACGCATAACGCATATCGCATAACGTATAACGCTTAACGCATAACGCATAACGCTTAACGCATAACGCATAACGCATAACGCATAACGCATAACGCATAACGCATAACGCATAACGGATAACGCATAACGCATAACGCATAACGCATAACGCATAACGCATAACGCATAACGCATAACGCATAACGCATAACGCATAACGCATAACGCATAACGCATAACGCATAACGCATAACGCATAACGCATAACGCATAACGCATAACGCATAACGCATAACGCATAACGCATAACGCATAACGCATAACGCATAACGCATAACGCATAACGCATAACGCATAACGCATAACGCATAACGCATAACGCATAACGCATAACGCATAACGCATAACGCATAACGCATAACGCATAACGCATAACGCATAACGCATAACGCATAACGCATAACGCATAACGCATAACGCATAACGCATAACGCATAACGCATAACGCATAACGCATAACGCATAACGCATAACGCATAACGCATAACGCATAACGCATAACGCATAACGCATAACGCATTACGCATAACGCATAACGCATAACGCATAACGCATAACGCATAACGCATAACGCATAACGCATAACGCATAACGCATAACGCATAACGCTCAATGGAAAAGTCATAACGCATAACGCTCAATGAAAAAGTCATAATGCTTAACGCATAACGCATAACGCATAACGCATAACGCATAACGCACATCGCATAACGCATAACGCATAACGCATAACGCATAACGCATAACGAATAACGCATAACGCATAACGCATAACGCATAACGCATAACGCGTAACGCATAACGCGTAACGCATAACGCATAACGCATAAGCATAACGCATAACGCATATCGCATAACGCATAACGCATAACGCATAACGCATAACGCATAACGCATAACGCATATCGCATAACGCATAACGTCCAATGAAAAAGTCATAACGCATAACGCATATCGCATAACCCGTAAAGCACAACGCATAACACATAACGCATAACGCATAACACATAACGCATAACGCATAACGCATAACGCATAACGCATAACGCATAACGCATAACGCATAACGCATAACGCATAACGCATAACGCATAACGCATAACGCATAACGCATAACGCATAACGCATAACGCATAACGCATAACGCATAACGCATAACGCATAACGCATAACGCATAACGCATAACGCATAACGCATAACGCATAACGCATAACGCATAACGCATAACGCATAACGCATAACGCATAACGCATAACGCATAACGCATAACGCATAACGCATAACGCATAACGCATAACGCATTACGCATAACGCATAACGCATAACGCATAACGCATAACGCATAACGCATAACGCATAACGCATAACGCATAACGCATAACGCATAACGCATAACGCATAACGCATAACGCATAACGCATAACGCATAACGCGTAACGCATAACGCATAACGCATAACGCATAACGCATAACGCATAACGCATAACGCATAACGCATAACGCATAACGCATAACGGATAACGCATGACGCATAACGCATAACGCATGACGCATAACGCATGACGCATAACGCATAACGCATAACGCATAACGCATAACGCATAACGCATAACGCATAACGCATAACGCATAACGCATAACGCATAACGCATAACGCATAACGCATAACGCATAACGCATATCGCATAACGCATAACGCATAACGCATAACGCATAACGCATAACGCATAACGCATAACGCATAACGCATAACGCATAACGCATAACGCATAACGCATAACGCATAACGCATAACGCATAACGCATAACGCATAACGCATAACGCATAACGCATAACGCATAACGCATAACGCATAACGCACATCGCATAACGCATAACGCATAACGCATAACGCATAACGCATAACGAATAACGCATAACGCATAACGCATAACGCATAACGCATAACGCATAACGCATAACGCATAACGCATAACGCATAACGCATTACGCATAACGCATAACGCATAACGCATAACGCATAACGCATAACGCATAACGCATAACGCATAACGCATAACGCATAACGCTCAATGGAAAAGTCATAACGCATAACGCTCAATGAAAAAGTCATAATGCTTAACGCATAACGCATAACGCATAACGCATAACGCATAACGCACAACGCATAACACATAACGCATAACGCATAACACATAACGCATAACGCATAACGCTCAATGGAAAAGTCATAACGCATAACGCTCAATGAAAAAGTCATAATCCTTAACGCATAACGCATAACGCATAACGCATAACGCATAACGCACATCGCATAACGCATAACGCATAACGCATAACGCATAACGCATAACGCATAACGCATAACGAATAACGCATAACGCATAACGCATAACGCATAACGCATAACGCATAACGCGTAACGCATAACGCGTAACGCATAACGCATAACGCATAACGCAATAACGCATAACGCATAACGCATATCGCATAACGCATAACGCATAACGCATAACGCATAACGCATAACGCATAACGCATAACGCATAACGCATAACGCATAACGCATAACGCATAACGCATAACGCATAAGGCATAACGCATAACGTCCAATGAAAAAGTCATAACGCATAACGCATATCGCATAACCCGTAAAGCACAACGCATAACACATAACGCATAACGCATAACAAATAACGCATAACGCATAACGCATAACGCATAACGCATAACGCATAACGCATAACGCATAACGCATAACGCATAACGCATAACGCGTAACGCATAACGCATAACGCATAACGCATAACGCATAACGCATAACGCATAACGCATAACGCATAACGCATAACGCATAACGCATAACGGATAACGCATGACGCATAACGCATAACGCATGACGCATAACGCATGACGCATAACGCATAACGCATAACGCATAACGCATAACGCATAACGCATAACGCATAACGCATAACGCATAACGCATAACGCATAACGCATAACGCATATCGCATAACGTATAACGCTTAACGCATAACGCATAACGCTTAACGCATAACGCATAACGCATAACGCATAACGCATAACGCATAACGCATAACGCATAACGGATAACGCATAACGCATAACGCATAACGCATAACGCATAACGCATAACGCATAACGCATAACGCATAACGCATAACGCATAACGCATAACGCATAACGCATAACGCATAACGCATAACGCATAACGCATAACGCATAACGCATAACGCATAACGCATAACGCATAACGCATAACGCATAACGCATAACGCATAACGCATAACGCATAACGCATAACGCATAACGCATAACGCATAACGCATAACGCATAACGCATAACGCATAACGCATAACGCATAACGCATAACGCATAACGCATAACGCATAACGCATAACGCATAACGCATAACGCATAACGCATAACGCATAACGCATAACGCATAACGCATAACGCATAACGCATAACGCATAACGCATAACGCATAACGCATAACGCATTACGCATAACGCATAACGCATAACGCATAACGCATAACGCATAACGCATAACGCATAACGCATAACGCATAACGCATAACGCATAACGCTCAATGGAAAAGTCATAACGCATAACGCTCAATGAAAAAGTCATAATGCTTAACGCATAACGCATAACGCATAACGCATAACGCATAACGCACATCGCATAACGCATAACGCATAACGCATAACGCATAACGCATAACGAATAACGCATAACGCATAACGCATAACGCATAACGCATAACGCGTAACGCATAACGCGTAACGCATAACGCATAACGCATAAGCATAACGCATAACGCATATCGCATAACGCATAACGCATAACGCATAACGCATAACGCATAACGCATAACGCATAACGCATATCGCATAACGCATAACGTCCAATGAAAAAGTCATAACGCATAACGCATATCGCATAACCCGTAAAGCACAACGCATAACACATAACGCATAACGCATAACACATAACGCATAACGCATAACGCATAACGCATAACGCATAACGCATAACGCATAACGCATAACGCATAACGCATAACGCATAACGCATAACGCATAACGCATAACGCATAACGCATAACGCATAACGCATAACGCATAACGCATAACGCATAACGCATAACGCATAACGCATAACGCATAACGCATAACGCATAACGCATAACGCATAACGCATAACGCATAACGCATAACGCATAACGCATAACGCATAACGCATAACGCATAACGCATAACGCATAACGCATAACGCATAACGCATTACGCATAACGCATAACGCATAACGCATAACGCATAACGCATAACGCATAACGCATAACGCATAACGCATAACGCATAACGCATAACGCATAACGCATAACGCATAACGCATAACGCATAACGCATAACGCATAACGCATAACGCATAACGCATTACGCATAACGCATAACGCATAACGCATAACGCATAACGCATAACGCATAACGCATAACGCATAACGCATAACGCATAACGCATAACGCATAACGCATAACGCATAACGCATAACGCATAACGCATAACGCATAACGCATAACGCATAACGCATAACGCATAACGCATAACGCATAACGCATAACGCATAACGCATAACGCATAACGCATAACGCATAACGCATAACGCATAACGCATAACGCATAACGCATAACGCATAACGCATAACGCATAACGCATAACGCATAACGCATAACGCATAACGCATAACGCATAACGCATAACGCATAACGCATAACGCATAACGCATAACGCATAACGCATAACGCATAACGCATAACGCATAACGCATTACGCATAACGCATAACGCATAACGCATAACGCATAACGCATAACGCATAACGCATAACGCATAACGCATAACGCATAACGCATAACGCATAACGCATAACGCATAACGCATAACGCATAACGCATAACGCATAACGGATAACGCATGACGCATAACGCATAACGCATAACGGATAACGCATGACGCATAACGCATAACGCATAACGCATAACGCGTAAAGCATAACGGATAACGCATAACGCGTAACGCATAACGCGTAACGCGTAACGCATAACGGATAACGCATGACACATTACTCATAACGCATTACGCATAACGCATAACGCATAACGGATAACGCATAACGCATAATGCATAACGCATAACGCATAACGCATAACGCATAACGCATAACGCATAACCCATAACGCATAACGCATAACCCATAACGAATAACGCATAACGCTCAATGGAAAAGTCATAACGCATGACGCTCAATGAAAAAGTCATAATGCTTAACGCATAACGCATAACGCATAACGCATAACGCATAACGCATAACGCTCAATGGAAAAGTCATAACGCATAACGCTCAATGAAAAAGTCATAATCCTTAACGCATAACGCATAACGCATAACGCTCAATGGAAAAGTCATAACGCATAACGCTCAATGAAAAAGTCATAATCCTTAACGCATAACGCATAACGCATAACGCATAACGCACATCGCATAACGCATAACGCATAACGCATAACGCATAACGCATAACGCATAACGCATAACGCATAACGAATAACGCATAACGCATAACGCATAACGCATAACGCATAACGCATAACGCGTAACGCATAACGCGTAACGCATAACGCATAACGCATAACGCATAACGCATAACGCATATCGCATAACGCATAACGCATAACGCATAACGCATAACGCATAACGCATAACGCATAACGCATAACGCATAACGCATATCGCATAACGCATAACGTCCAATGAAAAAGTCATAACGCATAACGCATATCGCATAACCCGTAAAGCACAACGCATAACACATAACGCATAACGCATAACAAATAACGCATAACGCATAACGCATAACGCATAACGCATAACGCATAACGCATAACGCATAACGCATAACGCATAACGCATAACGCATAACGCATAATGCATAACGCATAACGCATAACGCATAACGCATAACGCATAACCCATAACGCATAACGCATAACCCATAACGAATAACGCATAACGCTCAATGGAAAAGTCATAACGCATAACGCTCAATGAAAAAGTCATAATACTTAACGCATAACGCATAACGCATAACGCATAACGCATAACGCATAACGCTCAATGGAAAAGTCATAACGCATAACGCTCAATGAAAAAGTCATAATGCTTAACGGATAACGCATAACGCATAACGCATAACGCATAACGCACATCGCATAACGCATAACGCATAACGCATAACGCATAACGCATAACGCATAACGAATAACGCATAACGCATAACGCATAACGCATAACGCATAACGCATATCGCATAACCCGTAAAGCACAACGCATAACACATAACGCATAACGCATAACACATAACGCATAACGCATAACGCATAACGCATAACGCATAACGCATAACGCATAACGCATAACGCATAACGCATAACGCATAACGCATAACGCATAACGCATAACGCATAACGCATAACGCATAACGCATAACGCATAACGCATAACGCATAACGCATAACGCATAACGCATAACGCATAACGCATAACGCATAACGCATAACGCATAACGCATAACGCATAACGCATAACGCATAACGCATAACGCATAACGCATAACGCATAACGCATAACGCATAACGCATAACGCATAACGCATAACGCATAACGCATAACGCATAACGCATAACGCATAACGCATAACGCATAACGCATAACGCATAACGCATAACGCATAACGCATAACGCATAACGCATAACGCATAACGCATAACGCATAACGCATAACGCATAACGCATAACGCATAAAACATAACGCATAACGCATAACGCATAACGCATAACGCATAACGCATAACGCATAACGCATAACGCATAACGCATAACGCATAACGCATAACGCATAACGCATAACGCATAACGCATAACGCATAACGCATAACGCATAACGGATAACGCATGACGCATAACGCATAACGCATAACGGATAACGCATGACGCATAACGCATAACGCATAACGCATAACGCGTAAAGCATAACGGATAACGCATAACGCGTAACGCATAACGCGTAACGCGTAACGCATAACGGATAACGCATGACACATTACTCATAACGCATTACGCATAACGCATAACGCATAACGGATAACGCATAACGCATAATGCATAACGCATAACGCATAACGCATAACGCATAACGCATAACGCATAACCCATAACGCATAACGCATAACCCATAACGAATAACGCATAACGCTCAATGGAAAAGTCATAACGCATGACGCTCAATGAAAAAGTCATAATGCTTAACGCATAACGCATAACGCATAACGCATAACGCATAACGCATAACGCTCAATGGAAAAGTCATAACGCATAACGCTCAATGAAAAAGTCATAATCCTTAACGCATAACGCATAACGCATAACGCTCAATGGAAAAGTCATAACGCATAACGCTCAATGAAAAAGTCATAATCCTTAACGCATAACGCATAACGCATAACGCATAACGCACATCGCATAACGCATAACGCATAACGCATAACGCATAACGCATAACGCATAACGCATAACGCATAACGAATAACGCATAACGCATAACGCATAACGCATAACGCATAACGCATAACGCGTAACGCATAACGCGTAACGCATAACGCATAACGCATAACGCATAACGCATAACGCATATCGCATAACGCATAACGCATAACGCATAACGCATAACGCATAACGCATAACGCATAACGCATAACGCATAACGCATATCGCATAACGCATAACGTCCAATGAAAAAGTCATAACGCATAACGCATATCGCATAACCCGTAAAGCACAACGCATAACACATAACGCATAACGCATAACAAATAACGCATAACGCATAACGCATAACGCATAACGCATAACGCATAACGCATAACGCATAACGCATAACGCATAACGCATAACGCGTAACGCGTAACGCATAACGCATAACGCATAACGCATAACGCATAACGCATAACGCATAACGCATAACGCATAACGCATAACGCATAACGCATAACGCATAACGCATAACGCATAACGCATAACGCATAACGCATAACGCATAACGCATAACGCATTACGCATAACGCATAACGCATAACGCATAACGCATAACGCATAACGCATAACGCATAACGCATAACGCATAACGCATAACGCATAACGCATAACGCATAACGCATAACGCATAACGCATAACGCATAACGCATAACGCATAACGCATAACGCATAACGCATAACGCATAACGCATAACGCATAACGCATAACGCATAACGCATAACGCATAACGCATAACGCATAACGCATAACGCATAACGCATAACGCATAACGCATAACGCATAACGCATAACGCATAACGCATAACTCATAACGCATAACGCATAACGCATAACGCATAACGCATAACGCATAACGCATAACGCATAACGCATAACGCATAACGCATAACGCATAACGCATAACGCATAACGCATAACGCATAACGCATAACGCATAACGCATAACGCATAACGCATAACGCGTAACGCATAACGCATAACGCATAACGCGTAACGCATAACGCGTAACGCATAACGCATAACGCGTAACGCATAACGCATAACGCATAACGCATAACGCATAACGCATAACGCATAACGCATAACGGATAACGCATGACGCATAACGCATAACGCATGACGCATAACGCATAACGCATAACGCATAACGCATAACGCATAACGCATAACGCATAACGCATAACGCATAACGCATAACGCATAACGCATAACGCATAACGCATATCGCATAACGTATAACGCTTAACGCATAACGCATAACGCTTAACGCATAACGCATAACGCATAACGCATAACGCATAACGCATAACGCATAACGCATAACGCATAACGCATAACGCATAACGCATAACGCATAACGCATAACGCATAACGCATAACGCATAACGCATAACGCATAACGCATAACGCATAACGCATAACGCATAACGCATAACGCATAACGCATAACGCATAACGCATAACGCATAACGCATAACGCATAACGCATAACGCATAACGCATAAAACATAACGCATAACGCATAACGCATAACGCATAACGCATAACGCATAACGCATAACGCATAACGCATAACGCATAACGCATAACGCATAACGCATAACGCATAACGCATAACGCATAACGCATAACGCATAACGCATAACGCATAACGCATAACGCATAACCCATAACGCATAACGCATAACGCATAACGCATAACGCATAACGCATAACCCATAACGCATAACGCATAACCCATAACGAATAACGCATAACGCTCAATGGAAAAGTCATAACGCATAACGCTCAATGAAAAAGTCATAATGCTTAACGCATAACGCATAACGCATAACGCATAACGCATAACGCATAACGCTCAATGGAAAAGTCATAACGCATAACGCTCAATGAAAAAGTCATAATCCTTAACGCATAACGCATAACGCATAACGCTCAATGGAAAAGTCATAACGCATAACGCTCAATGAAAAAGTCATAATCCTTAACGCATAACGCATAACGCATAACGCATAACGCACATCGCATAACGCATAACGCATAACGCATAACGCATAACGCATAACGCATAACGCATAACGCATAACGCATAACGAATAACGCATAACGCATAACGCATAACGCATAACGCATAACGCATAACGCGTAACGCATAACGCGTAACGCATAACGCATAACGCATAACGCATAACGCATAACGCATATCGCATAACGCATAACGCATAACGCATAACGCATAACGCATAACGCATAACGCATAACGCATAACGCATAACGCATAACGCATAACGCATAACGCATAACGCATAACGCATAACGCATATCGCATAACGCATAACGTCCAATGAAAAAGTCATAACGCATAACGCATATCGCATAACCCGTAAAGCACAACGCATAACACACAACGCATAACGCATAACACATAACGCATAACGCATAACGCATAACGCATAACGCATAACGCATAACGCATAACGCGTAACGCATAACGCGTAACGCATAACGCATAACGCATAACGCATAACGCATAACGCATAACGCATAACGCATAACGCATAACGCATAACGCATAACGCATAACGCATAACGCATAACGCATAACGCATAACGCATAACGCATAACGCATAACGCATAACGCATAACGCATAACGCATAACGCATAACGCATAACGCATAACGCATAACGCATAACGCATAACGCATAACGCATAACGCATAACGCATAACGCATAACGCATAACGCATAACGCATAACGCATAACGCATAACGCATAACGCATAACGCATAACGCATAACCCATAACGCATAACGCATAACCCATAACGAATAACGCATAACGCTCAATGGAAAAGTCATAACGCATAACGCTCAATGAAAAAGTCATAATGCTTAACGCATAACGCATAACGCATAACGCATAACGCATAACGCTCAATGGAAAAGTCATAACGCATAACGCTCAATGAAAAAGTCATAATCCTTAACGCATAACGCATAACGCATAACGCATAACGCATAACGCACATCGCATAACGCATAACGCATAACGCATAACGCATAACGCATAACGCATAACGCATAACGAATAACGCATAACGCATAACGCATAACGCATAACGCATAACGCATAACGCGTAACGCATAACGCGTAACGCATAACGCGTAACGCATAACGCATAACGCATAACGCATAACGCATAACGCATAACGCATAACGCATAACGCATAACGCATAACGCATAACGCATAACGCATAACGCATAACGCATAACGCATAACGCATAACGCATAACGCATAACGCATAACGCATAACGCATAACGCATAACGCATAACGCATAACGCATAACGCATAACGCATAACGCATAACGCATAACGCATAACGCATAACGCATAACGCATAACGCATAACGCATAACGCATAACGCATAACGCATAACGCATAACGCATAACGCATAACGCATAACGCATAACGCATAACGCATAACGCATAACGCATAACGCATAACGCATAACGCATAACGCATAACGCATAACGCATAACGCATAACGCATAACGCATAACGCATAACGCATAACGCATAACGCATAACGCATAACGCATAACGCATAACGCATAACGCATAACGCATAACGCGTAACGCATAACGCATAACGCCTAACGCATGACACATTACTCATAACGCATAACGCATAACGCATAACGCATAACGCATAACGCATAACGCATAACGCATAACGCATAACGCATAACGCATAACGCATAACGCATAACGCATAACGCATAACGCATAACGCATAACGCATAACGCATAACGCATAACGCATAACGCATAACGCATAACGCATAACGCATAACGCATAACGCATAACGCATAACGCATAACGCATAACGCATAACGCATTACGCATAACGCATAACGCATAACGCATAACGCATAACGCATAACGCATAACGCATAACGCATAACGCATAACGCATAACGCATAACGCATAACGCATAACGCATAACGCATAACGCATAACGCATAACGCGTAACGCATAACGCATAACGCATAACGCATGACACATTACTCATAACGCATTACGCATAACGCATAACGCATAACGGATAACGCATAACGCATAATGCATAACGCATAACGCATAACGCATAACGCATAACGCATAACCCATAACGCATAACGCATAACCCATAACGAATAACGCATAACGCTCAATGGAAAAGTCATAACGCATAACGCTCAATGAAAAAGTCATAATGCTTAACGCATAACGCATAACGCATAACGCATAACGCATAACGCATAACGCTCAATGGAAAAGTCATAACGCATAACGCTCAATGAAAAAGTCATAATGCTTAACGGATAACGCATAACGCATAACGCATAACGCATAACGCACATCGCATAACGCATAACGCATAACGCATAACGCATAACGCATAACGCATAACGAATAACGCATAACGCATAACGCATAACGCATAACGCATAACGCGTAACGCATAACGCGTAACGCATAACGCATAACGCATAAGCATAACGCATAACGCATATCGCATAACGCATAACGCATAACGCATAACGCATAACGCATAACGCATAACGCATATCGCATAACGCATAACGTCCAATGAAAAAGTCATAACGCATAACGCATATCGCATAACCCGTAAAGCACAACGCATAACACATAACGCATAACGCATAACACATAACGCATAACGCATAACGCATAACGCATAACGCATAACGCATAACGCATAACGCATAACGCATAACGCATAACGCATAACGCATAACGCATAACGCATAACGCATAACGCATAACGCATAACGCATAACGCATAACGCATAACGCATAACGCATAACGCATAACGCATAACGCATAACGCATAACGCATAACGCATAACGCATAACGCATAACGCATAACGCATAACGCATAACGCATAACGCATAACGCATAACGCATAACGCATAACGCATAACGCATAACGCATAACGCATAACGCATAACGCATAACGCATAACGCATAACGCATAACGCATAACGCATAACGCATAACGCATAACGCATAACGCATAACGCATAACGCATAACGCATAACGCATAACGCATAAAACATAACGCATAACGCATAACGCATAACGCATAACGCATAACGCATAACGCATAACGCATAACGCATAACGCATAACGCATAACGCATAACGCATAACGCATAACGCATAACGCATAACGCATAACGCATAACGGATAACGCATGACGCATAACGCATAACGCATAACGCATAACGCGTAAAGCATAACGGATAACGCATAACGCGTAACGCATAACGCGTAACGCGTAACGCATAACGGATAACGCATGACACATTACTCATAACGCATTACGCATAACGCATAACGCATAACGGATAACGCATAACGCATAATGCATAACGCATAACGCATAACGCATAACGCATAACGCATAACGCATAACGCATAACCCATAACGCATAACGCATAACCCATAACGAATAACGCATAACGCTCAATGGAAAAGTCATAACGCATGACGCTCAATGAAAAAGTCATAATGCTTAACGCATAACGCATAACGCATAACGCATAACGCATAACGCATAACGCTCAATGGAAAAGTCATAACGCATAACGCTCAATGAAAAAGTCATAATCCTTAACGCATAACGCATAACGCATAACGCTCAATGGAAAAGTCATAACGCATAACGCTCAATGAAAAAGTCATAATCCTTAACGCATAACGCATAACGCATAACGCATAACGCATAACGCACATCGCATAACGCATAACGCATAACGCATAACGCATAACGCATAACGCATAACGCATAACGCATAACGAATAACGCATAACGCATAACGCATAACGCATAACGCATAACGCATAACGCGTAACGCATAACGCGTAACGCATAACGCATAACGCATAACGCATAACGCATAACGCATATCGCATAACGCATAACGCATAACGCATAACGCATAACGCATAACGCATAACGCATAACGCATAACGCATAACGCATATCGCATAACGCATAACGTCCAATGAAAAAGTCATAACGCATAACGCATATCGCATAACCCGTAAAGCACAACGCATAACACATAACGCATAACGCATAACAAATAACGCATAACGCATAACGCATAACGCATAACGCATAACGCATAACGCATAACGCATAACGCATAACGCATAACGCATAACGCATAACGCATAACGCGTAACGCATAACGCATAACGCATAACGCATAACGCGTAACGCATAACGCGTAACGCATAACGCATAACGCGTAACGCATAACGCATAACGCATAACGCATAACGCATAACGCATAACGCATAACGCATAACGGATAACGCATGACGCATAACGCATAACGCATGACGCATAACGCATAACGCATAACGCATAACGCATAACGCATAACGCATAACGCATAACGCATAACGCATAACGCATAACGCATAACGCATAACGCATATCGCATAACGTATAACGCTTAACGCATAACGCATAACGCTTAACGCATAACGCATAACGCATAACGCATAACGCATAACGCATAACGCATAACGCATAACGCATAACGCATAACGCATAACGCATAACGCATAACGCATAACGCATAACGCATAACGCATAACGCATAACGCATAACGCATAACGCATAACGCATAACGCATAACGCATAACGCATAACGCATAACGCATAACGCATAACGCATAACGCATAACGCATAACGCATAACGCATAACGCATAACGCATAACGCATAACGCATAAAACATAACGCATAACGCATAACGCATAACGCATAACGCATAACGCATAACGCATAACGCATAACGCATAACGCATAACGCATAACGCATAACGCATAACGCATAACGCATAACGCATAACGCATAACGCATAACGCATAACCCATAACGCATAACGCATAACGCATAACGCATAACGCATAACGCATAACCCATAACGCATAACGCATAACCCATAACGAATAACGCATAACGCTCAATGGAAAAGTCATAACGCATAACGCTCAATGAAAAAGTCATAATGCTTAACGCATAACGCATAACGCATAACGCATAACGCATAACGCATAACGCTCAATGGAAAAGTCATAACGCATAACGCTCAATGAAAAAGTCATAATCCTTAACGCATAACGCATAACGCATAACGCTCAATGGAAAAGTCATAACGCATAACGCTCAATGAAAAAGTCATAATCCTTAACGCATAACGCATAACGCATAACGCATAACGCACATCGCATAACGCATAACGCATAACGCATAACGCATAACGCATAACGCATAACGCATAACGCATAACGCATAACGAATAACGCATAACGCATAACGCATAACGCATAACGCATAACGCATAACGCGTAACGCATAACGCGTAACGCATAACGCATAACGCATAACGCATAACGCATAACGCATATCGCATAACGCATAACGCATAACGCATAACGCATAACGCATAACGCATAACGCATAACGCATAACGCATAACGCATAACGCATAACGCATAACGCATAACGCATAACGCATATCGCATAACGCATAACGTCCAATGAAAAAGTCATAACGCATAACGCATATCGCATAACCCGTAAAGCACAACGCATAACACACAACGCATAACGCATAACACATAACGCATAACGCATAACGCATAACGCATAACGCATAACGCATAACGCATAACGCGTAACGCATAACGCGTAACGCATAACGCATAACGCATAACGCATAACGCATAACGCATAACGCATAACGCATAACGCATAACGCATAACGCATAACGCATAACGCATAACGCATAACGCATAACGCATAACGCATAACGCATAACGCATAACGCATAACGCATAACGCATAACGCATAACGCATAACGCATAACGCATAACGCATAACGCATAACGCATAACGCATAACGCATAACGCATAACGCATAACGCATAACGCATAACGCATAACGCATAACGCATAACGCATAACGCATAACGCATAACGCATAACGCATAACGCATAACCCATAACGCATAACGCATAACCCATAACGAATAACGCATAACGCTCAATGGAAAAGTCATAACGCATAACGCTCAATGAAAAAGTCATAATGCTTAACGCATAACGCATAACGCATAACGCATAACGCATAACGCTCAATGGAAAAGTCATAACGCATAACGCTCAATGAAAAAGTCATAATCCTTAACGCATAACGCATAACGCATAACGCATAACGCATAACGCACATCGCATAACGCATAACGCATAACGCATAACGCATAACGCATAACGCATAACGCATAACGAATAACGCATAACGCATAACGCATAACGCATAACGCATAACGCGTAACGCATAACGCGTAACGCATAACGCGTAACGCATAACGCATAACGCATAACGCATAACGCATAACGCATAACGCATAACGCATAACGCATAACGCATAACGCATAACGCATAACGCATAACGCATAACGCATAACGCATAACGCATAACGCATAACGCATAACGCATAACGCATAACGCATAACGCATAACGCATAACGCATAACGCATAACGCATAACGCATAACGCATAACGCATAACGCATAACGCATAACGCATAACGCATAACGCATAACGCATAACGCATAACGCATAACGCATAACGCATAACGCATAACGCATAACGCATAACGCATAACGCATAACGCGTAACGCATAACGCATAACGCATAACGCATGACACATTACTCATAACGCATAACGCATAACGCATAACGCATAACGCATAACGCATAACGCATAACGCATAACGCATAACGCATAACGCATAACGCATAACGCATAACGCATAACGCATAACGCATAACGCGTAACGCATAACGCATAACGCATAACGCGTAACGCATAACGCGTAACGCATAACGCATAACGCGTAACGCATAACGCATAACGCATAACGCATAACGCATAACGCATAACGCATAACGCATAACGGATAACGCATGACGCATAACGCATAACGCATGACGCATAACGCATAACGCATAACGCATAACGCATAACGCATAACGCATAACGCATAACGCATAACGCATAACGCATAACGCATAACGCATAACGCATAACGCATATCGCATAACGTATAACGCTTAACGCATAACGCATAACGCTTAACGCATAACGCATAACGCATAACGCATAACGCATAACGCATAACGCATAACGCATAACGCATAACGCATAACGCATAACGCATAACGCATAACGCATAACGCATAACGCATAACGCATAACGCATAACGCATAACGCATAACGCATAACGCATAACGCATAACGCATAACGCATAACGCATAACGCATAACGCATAACGCATAACGCATAACGCATAACGCATAACGCATAACGCATAACGCATAAAACATAACGCATAACGCATAACGCATAACGCATAACGCATAACGCATAACGCATAACGCATAACGCATAACGCATAACGCATAACGCATAACGCATAACGCATAACGCATAACGCATAACGCATAACGCATAACGCATAACGCATAACCCATAACGCATAACGCATAACGCATAACGCATAACGCATAACGCATAACCCATAACGCATAACGCATAACCCATAACGAATAACGCATAACGCTCAATGGAAAAGTCATAACGCATAACGCTCAATGAAAAAGTCATAATGCTTAACGCATAACGCATAACGCATAACGCATAACGCATAACGCATAACGCATAACGCTCAATGGAAAAGTCATAACGCATAACGCTCAATGAAAAAGTCATAATCCTTAACGCATAACGCATAACGCATAACGCTCAATGGAAAAGTCATAACGCATAACGCTCAATGAAAAAGTCATAATCCTTAACGCATAACGCATAACGCATAACGCATAACGCACATCGCATAACGCATAACGCATAACGCATAACGCATAACGCATAACGCATAACGCATAACGCATAACGCATAACGAATAACGCATAACGCATAACGCATAACGCATAACGCATAACGCATAACGCGTAACGCATAACGCGTAACGCATAACGCATAACGCATAACGCATAACGCATAACGCATATCGCATAACGCATAACGCATAACGCATAACGCATAACGCATAACGCATAACGCATATCGCATAACGCATAACGTCCAATGAAAAAGTCATAACGCATAACGCATATCGCATAACCCGTAAAGCACAACGCATAACACATAACGCATAACGCATAACAAATAACGCATAACGCATAACGCATAACGCATAACGCATAACGCATAACGCATAACGCATAACGCATAACGCGTAACGCATAACGCATAACGCATAACGCATAACGCATAACGCATAACGCATAACGCATAACGCATAACGCATAACGCATAACGCATAACGCATAACGCATAACGCATAACGCATAACGCATAACGCATAACGCATTACGCATAACGCATAACGCATAACGCATAACGCATAACGCATAACGCATAACGCATAACGCATAACGCATAACGCATAACGCATAACGCATAACGCATAACGCATAACGCATAACGCTCAATGGAAAAGTCATAACGCATAACGCTCAATGAAAAAGTCATAATCCTTAACGCATAACGCATAACGCATAACGCTCAATGGAAAAGTCATAACGCATAACGCTCAATGAAAAAGTCATAATCCTTAACGCATAACGCATAACGCATAACGCATAACGCACATCGCATAACGCATAACGCATAACGCATAACGCATAACGCATAACGCATAACGCATAACGCATAACGAATAACGCATAACGCATAACGCATAACGCATAACGCATAACGCATAACGCGTAACGCATATCGCATAACGCATAACGTCCAATGAAAAAGTCATAACGCATAACGCATATCGCATAACCCGTAAAGCACAACGCATAACACATAACGCATAACGCATAACGCATAACGCATAACGCATAACGCATAACGCATAACGCATAACGCATAACGCATAACGCATAACGCATAACGCATAACGCATAACGCATAACGCATAACGCATAACGCATAACGCATAACGCATAACGCATAACGCATAACGCATAACGCATAACGCATAACGCATAACGCATAACGCATAACGCATAACGCATAACGCATAACGCATAACGCATAACGCATAACGCATAACGCATAACGCATAACGCATAACTCATAACGCATAACGCATAACGCATAACGCATAACGCATAACGCATAACGCATAACGCATAACGCATAACGCATAACGCATAACGCATAACGCATAACGCATAACGCATAACGCATAACGCATAACGCATAACGCATAACGCATAACGCATAACGCATAACGCATAACGCATAACGCATAACGCATAACGCATAACGCATAACGCATAACGCATAACGCATAACGCATAACGCGTAACGCATAACGCATAACGCATAACGCGTAACGCATAACGCGTAACGCATAACGCATAACGCATAACGCATAACGCATAACGCATAACGCATAACGCATAACGCATAACGCATAACGCATAACGCATAACGGATAACGCATGACGCATAACGCATAACGCATGACGCATAACGCATAACGCATAACGCATAACGCATAACGCATAACGCATAACGCATAACGCATAACGCATAACGCATAACGCATAACGCATAACGCATAACGCATAACGCATAACGCATATCGCATAACGTATAACGCTTAACGCATAACGCATAACGCTTAACGCATAACGCATAACGCATAACGCATAACGCATAACGCATAACGCATAACGCA
This sequence comes from Lasioglossum baleicum, assembly GCF_051020765.1. Taxonomy (NCBI): domain Eukaryota; kingdom Metazoa; phylum Arthropoda; class Insecta; order Hymenoptera; family Halictidae; genus Lasioglossum; species Lasioglossum baleicum. The sequence continues at coordinate 5,319 of NW_027469098.1, read as the reverse complement.
TAACGCATAACGCATAACGCATAACGCATAACGCATAACGCATAACGCATAACGCATAACGCATAACGCATAACGCATAACGCATAACGCATAACGCATAACGCATAACGCATAACGCATAACGCATAACGCATAACGCATAACGCATAACGCATAACGCATAACGCATAACGCATAAAACATAACGCATAACGCATAACGCATAACGCATAACGCATAACGCATAACGCATAACGCATAACGCATAACGCATAACGCATAACGCATAACGCATAACGGATAACGCATGACGCATAACGCATAACGCATAACGCATAACGCGTAAAGCATAACGGATAACGCATAACGCGTAACGCATAACGCGTAACGCGTAACGCATAACGGATAACGCATGACACATTACTCATAACGCATTACGCATAACGCATAACGCATAACGGATAACGCATAACGCATAATGCATAACGCATAACGCATAACGCATAACGCATAACGCATAACGCATAACCCATAACGCATAACGCATAACCCATAACGAATAACGCATAACGCTCAATGGAAAAGTCATAACGCATAACGCTCAATGAAAAAGTCATAATGCTTAACGCATAACGCATAACGCATAACGCATAACGCTCAATGGAAAAGTCATAACGAATAACGCTCAATGAAAAAGTCATAATCCTTAACGCATAACGCATAACGCATAACGCTCAATGGAAAAGTCATAACGCATAACGCTCAATGAAAAAGTCATAATCCTTAACGCATAACGCATAACGCATAACGCATAACGCACATCGCATAACGCATAACGCATAACGCATAACGCATAACGCATAACGCATAACGCATAACGCATAACGAATAACGCATAACGCATAACGCATAACGCATAACGCATAACGCATAACGCGTAACGCATAACGCGTAACGCATAACGCATAACGCATAACGCATAACGCATAACGCATATCGCATAACGCATAACGCATAACGCATAACGCATAACGCATAACGCATAACGCATAACGCATATCGCATAACGCATAACGTCCAATGAAAAAGTCATAACGCATAACGCATATCGCATAACCCGTAAAGCACAACGCATAACACATAACGCATAACGCATAACAAATAACGCATAACGCATAACGCATAACGCATAACGCATAACGCATAACGCATAACGCATAACGCGTAACGCATAACGCATAACGCATAACGCATAACGCATAACGCATAACGCATAACGCATAACGCATAACGCATAACGCATAACGCATAACGCATAACGCATAACGCATAACGCATAACGCATAACGCATAACGCATAACGCATAACGCATAACGCATTACGCATAACGCATAACGCATAACGCATAACGCATAACGCATAACGCATAACGCATAACGCATAACGCATAACGCATAACGCATAACGCATAACGCATAACGCATAACGCATAACGCATAACGCATAACGCATAACGCATAACGCATAACGCATAACGCATAACGCATAACGCATAACGCATAACGCATAACGCATAACGCATAACGCATAACGCATAACGCGTAACGCATAACGCGTAACGCATAACGCATAACGCATAACGCGTAACGCATAACGCATAACGCATAACGCATAACGCATAACGCATAACGCATAACGCATAACTCATAACGCATAACGCTTAAACATAACGCATAACGCATAACGCATAACGCATAACGCATAACGCATAACGCATAACGCATAACGCATAACGCATAACGCATAACGCATAACGCATAACGCATAACGCATAACGCATAACGCATAACGCATAACGCATAACGCATAACGCATAACGCATAACGCATAACGCATAACGCATAACGCATAACGCATAACGCATAACGCGTAACGCATAACGCGTAACGCATAACGCATAACGCATAACGCGTAACGCATAACGCGTAACGCATAACGCATAACGCATAACGCATAACGCATAACGCATAACGCATAACGCATAACGCATAACGCATAACGCATAACGCATAACGGATAACGCATGACGCATAACGCATAACGCATGACGCATAACGCATAACGCATAACGCATAACGCATAACGCATAACGCATAACGCATAACGCATAACGCATAACGCATAACGCATAACGCATAACGCATAACGCATAACGCATATCGCATAACGTATAACGCTTAACGCATAACGCATAACGCTTAACGCATAACGCATAACGCATAACGCATAACGCATAACGCATAACGCATAACGCATAACGCATAACGCATAACGCATAACGCATAACGCATAACGCATAACGCATAACGCATAACGCATAACGCATAACGCATAACGCATAACGCATAACGCATAACGCATAACGCATAACGCATAACGCATAACGCATAACGCATAACGCATAACGCATAACGCATAACGCATAACGCATAACGCATAACGCATAACCCATAACGAATAACGCATAACGCTCAATGGAAAAGTCATAACGCATAACGCTCAATGAAAAAGTCATAATGCTTAACGCATAACGCATAACGCATAACGCATAACGCTCAATGGAAAAGTCATAACGAATAACGCTCAATGAAAAAGTCATAATCCTTAACGCATAACGCATAACGCATAACGCTCAATGGAAAAGTCATAACGCATAACGCTCAATGAAAAAGTCATAATCCTTAACGCATAACGCATAACGCATAACGCATAACGCACATCGCATAACGCATAACGCATAACGCATAACGCATAACGCATAACGCATAACGCATAACGCATAACGAATAACGCATAACGCATAACGCATAACGCATAACGCATAACGCATAACGCGTAACGCATAACGCGTAACGCATAACGCATAACGCATAACGCATAACGCATAACGCATATCGCATAACGCATAACGCATAACGCATAACGCATAACGCATAACGCATAACGCATAACGCATATCGCATAACGCATAACGTCCAATGAAAAAGTCATAACGCATAACGCATATCGCATAACCCGTAAAGCACAACGCATAACACATAACGCATAACGCATAACAAATAACGCATAACGCATAACGCATAACGCATAACGCATAACGCATAACGCATAACGCATAACGCGTAACGCATAACGCATAACGCATAACGCATAACGCATAACGCATAACGCATAACGCATAACGCATAACGCATAACGCATAACGCATAACGCATAACGCATAACGCATAACGCATAACGCATAACGCATAACGCATAACGCATAACGCATAACGCATACGCATAACGCATAACGCATAACGCATAACGCATAACGCATAACGCATAACGCATAACGCATAACGCATAACGCATAACGCATAACGCATACGCATAACGCATAACGCATAACGCATAACGCATAACGCATAACGCATAACGCATAACGCATAACGCATAACGCATAACGCATAACGCATAACGCATAACGCATAACGCATAACGCATAACGCATAACGCATAACGCATAACGCATAACGCGTAACGCATAACGCGTAACGCATAACGCATAACGCATAACGCGTAACGCATAACGCATAACGCATAACGCATAACGCATAACGCATAACGCATAACGCATAACTCATAACGCATAACGCATAACGCATAACGCATAACGCATAACGCATAACGCATAACGCATAACGCATAACGCATAACGCATAACGCATAACGCATAACGCATAACGCATAACGCATAACGCATAACGCATAACGCATAACGCATAACGCATAACGCATAACGCATAACGCATAACGCATAACGCATAACGCATAACGCATAACGCATAACGCATAACGCATAACGCATAACGCGTAACGCATAACGCGTAACGCATAACGCATAACGCATAACGCGTAACGCATAACGCGTAACGCATAACGCATAACGCATAACGCATAACGCATAACGCATAACGCATAACGCATAACGCATAACGCATAACGCATAACGCATAACGGATAACGCATGACGCATAACGCATAACGCATGACGCATAACGCATAACGCATAACGCATAACGCATAACGCATAACGCATAACGCATAACGCATAACGCATAACGCATAACGCATAACGCATAACGCATAACGCATAACGCATAACGCATATCGCATAACGTATAACGCTTAACGCATAACGCATAACGCTTAACGCATAACGCATAACGCATAACGCATAACGCATAACGCATAACGCATAACGCATAACGCATAACGCATAACGCATAACGCATAACGCATAACGCATAACGCATAACGCATAACGCATAACGCATAACGCATAACGCATAACGCATAACGCATAACGCATAACGCATAACGCATAACGCATAACGCATAACGCATAACGCATAACGCATAACGCATAACGCATAACGCATAACGCATAACGCATAACGCATAACGCATAACGCATAACGCATAACGCATAACGCATAACGCATAACGCATAACGCATAACGCATAACGCATAACGCATAACGCATAACGCATAACGCATAACGCATAACGCATAACGCATAACGCATAACGCATAACGCATAACGCATAACGCATAACGCATAACGCATAACGCATAACGCATAACGCATAACCCGTAAAGCACAACGCATAACACATAACGCATAACGCATAACGCATAACGCATAACGCATAACGCATAACGCATAACGCATAACGCATAACGCATAACGCATAACGCATAACGCATAACGCATAACGCATAACGCATAACGCATAACGCATAACGCATAACGCATAACGCATAACGCATAACGCATAACGCATAACGCATAACGCATAACGCATAACGCATAACGCATAACGCATAACGCATAACGCATAACGCATAACGCATAACGCATAACGCATAACGCATAACGCATAACGCATAACGCATAACGCATAACGCATAACGCATAACGCATAACGCATAACGCATAACGCATAACGCATAACGCATAACGCATAACGTTCAATGAAAAAGTCATAACGCATAACGCATATCGCATAACCCGTAAAGCACAACGCATAACACATAACGCATAACACATAACGCATAACGCATAACGCATAACGCATGGTGCATAACGCATAACGCATAACGCATAACGCATAACGCATAACGCATAACGCATAACGCATAACGCATAACGCATAACGCATAACGCATAACTCATAACGCATAACGCATAACGCATAACGCATAACGCATAACGCATAACGCATAACGCATA